>NW_026562377.1:642500-760000 GCF_027474105.1 Poeciliopsis prolifica
GAAATTAAAAAACTTAACATCCTGAAAAAATAATAAATATATTTAAAAGATAAAAAATTGTAAATGAATTTAAACAGAACTATAAGCTTTAATAACTGATATTAGAGTTAAATTTCAGAACAGAGATTCTGAAAGAAACAAACTATTTTGGATTAAATTCTTAATGTCAGATGTTTGTAATATTGTCGTTTTCTGTCTCCTCAGTTTGAACTAATTTTCTGCTCTTTGGTCCTGAACTTCTGTGCTGCGTCTTTGTGCTGTGTCTTCTGTGCTGCGTCTTTGTGCTGCGTCTTGGTGCTGCGTCTTTGTGCTGTGTCTTTGTGCTGTGTCTTTGTGCTGCGTCTTTGTGCTGTGTCTTTGTGCTGCGTCTTGGTGCTGCGTCTTGGTGCTGCGTTTTGGTGCTGCTGTCCCTGCAGACGGTGCTGAACACCATGTGCGGTTACGGGATGCAGCAGCAGCAGGAAGCGGCGGCCCGGCAGCACATCTTCACGGCCGGCTGCCTGCAGCGGATCGTCCTGTGGGCCCAGAAGAACCTGCTGCTGGTGGCCGGGCTGACGGCCGGTCTGCTGCTGCTGGAGGTACCGACACCACCGCCGAGCGACCTCTGGCTGACCTCGGTCTGACCTCCGGCTGACCTCGGTCTGACCTCCATCTCTCTCCTGCAGGTGTGCATGATGGGTCTGGCCGCAGCGCAGGCGGCCTGGATCCACCGGGTCCGACGGAGGCAGAAGGTCGTCGAAGGTCGCAGAGCAGAGGAGAGGAAGGAGAGGCTCTGGTTTCCCGCCTTCGCCGACTTCACTGAGGAATGATGAAGATGATGACGACGAGCTTCGTCTCTGCAGGCCGGGCTCAGCAGAACCAAACAGAACCAGGAGGTTTCTGAGGTTCCTTCTCATCTCAGAGCTTCAGGACTTTAAAGTGTGACCTTTGACCTGTGGGGTTCCAGTCTCCTTCAGGCTGTTTCCTCTCTAATCTGCCTGTTCTGCTGTAATCTGAGGCGGATTAGCAGCAGGATCACCTGCGGCGGCAGCATGTTGCTGCGGGAGGCGGCCGTCACGCTCGTCTTATTGGATTCATGACCTCAGGGTCAACCGCCGCGCGCATGTGTGTGTGTGCCTGTTTGTGTGTGAGTGTGTGTGTGTGTGTGCGCGAACAGGATGCATGATGGGAAACCTCGTGTCTCATTCATCCTGTATTTTATACGTGTCCATCGCTATGGAAACGGTTTATGTATGAATACTTGAGGCCTTTTTCACAGAAACCAACTGAAAAAAATAATACATGGTTCAAATCTGAAAAGTGTGGTGTGTCCCCAAAAATGCTCAGGTCAGTTCTGGTTCTGAAAATATATTAAATTTTTACATTTCTGCAGTAAAATGTTTTGTTCTGAAAAATCTTTTTATTTCAGGTTTTATTTGGCTGATCAGAAAATCAGAGAAATTAGGAGAAAATATGGAAACTTTGGAACCTGAACCATCTGAAACGTCCTAGACAAAACCCGGCTCCAGATTTACACATAAATATTAATAACTTCATGGTCAGAAATGAAAAAACAAAAGAAAGAAACTCCAGTTTGGAGCTGAAACAATTAAACTGTTAAGGCTTTAAAAACAGCACAGATATAAAAACGTGACAGACTGGCAGAGGAACGTAGAGGTCAGAGGTCACGTTAAGGCGGGTCAGAGTCCGGCTTTTTCTGGCGTTGGAAACAAATCTGAGCTGAATCTGGTTCTGATCCGAGTCGTGACGAACAGCATCAGAACCGTCGGTTCGATTCCCAGAATCCCTCAGCTCTCCGTCAACAAGAGGACCAGTTAAAGCACGGCGGCCGAGGAAGAGGAGCGCCGTGTCGAAGAACCTTTGACCCCTGACCAGGGCCAGCACCACCAGCCAATCAGATCGCTCCGTTCTGCTGCCACACGCATCCGGATCAGAACTCTAGATCCGGTCTCCTTGCATGTCAACGGTTGGGATCCGGTCGGTTCTGGATCCCTGCAGGTTCTGACCCGGTTCCATTGGTGAGACAACCCGCTCCCGACCAGCAGGATGAGGCGGGTCATTTTGGTCGGGGCGATCTTTGACCCCGTCTGGAGCTCACCTCCAGTAGGACCGGCCGGCCGAAGAGCGGAACGGAGAGTCCGGTTCCGGTTCTCTGGTCCCAGAGCCGGCGGTCTGAGGAGCACTGCCTGACCCGGTTCTGGTCCATCACACCTGGCAGATGTTGTAGTAGACGGTGTGCGCCTGGCAGGGGCCCGGCGGACCCGGCGGGTCCGGCGGGTCGCCCGGCGGGGCGCGGTGGATCTCTGTCATGGGAACGCTGATGCTGTAGGAGTTGCTGTGGCGGTGCTGGGTTCCGTACGACGGAACCGCCTGCAGGGAAACAGAACCGGTTAGAACATTCCTGATTTCTCTGCTCTCCATAAATTCAGCTGGAAACACGTGAAGGAAGATCTGATCTTTGCAGTTTTTCTGACTAAAACTTTGTGGAACCTCTAAAGTCTCCAGGAAACAAACTGATCCGGATCCATGTCAGGAGAACCACTCCGACCCGGATGGACCCGACCCGCCTGGACCCAACCCAAATGGACCCGACCCAAATGGACCCGACCCGGATGGACCCGACCCGGATGGACCCGGCCCGGCTGGACCCGACCCGAATGGACCCGACCCGGTCAGTAAAAGGTTCTGGACCTGCTTCGTCTCTTGGCTGGTGCCTGATTTTTACCTTTCCTGTTTCGCTCAGAGGAAAATCTTTTCGGCACAGGTGTGCGATGATGCCTGCGGCCAGGGCGTCGCCAAGGACGTTGATCATGGTGCGAAACCTGTCGCTGTGAGGCCAGAAGGGGGCGCCGTCAGACTCACAACACAAGGAACCGCCTGCTTGACACAAGGACAGTTACGGATATTCGGCACTTACAGGATCCAATCAATGGCCACAATCAGTGTGATGTCATCAGGCGGCAGGCCCACGGAGGTGAGGACGATCACCATGGTAACCAGTCCGGCCTGAGGGATGCCGGCGGCTCCGATGCTGGCGGCCGTGGCCGTGATGCTGGAAGACGAGGCGAGACGGTCAGAGGAAGAAAGGAGAGAATCGTCTGCATACGGTCGAATCCGTTGGTGACTCCTCACCTGATGGTGACCAGCTGGCCGAGGTCCAGCTCGTAATCGTTGACTTGAGCGATAAAGATGGCCGCCACAGCCTCGTACAGCGCCGTGCCGTCCATGTTGATGGTGGCTCCCACAGGCAGGACGAAGCGGGCGATCTGCCGGTCGACGTGGCAGTTCTCCAGCAGGCACTTCATGGTGATGGGCAGCGTGGCGGAGCTGAGGAACGCAGAGGTTTCACTGCGTTTCTATCAGAGCTCAGCATGATGCAGGAGGCCGGAGCCGCACTGACCTGGAGGAGGTGGCCAGCGCGATGACCATGGCCTGCAGGAGTCCCCGGATGTAGCTGAACGGGTTCTTCCCGGTGAGGAGGAAGTAGAAGAGAGGCAGGAGGACGAGGCCGTGGACGAAGAGGCCGGTGAGGACGGTGATGCCATACCAGCCCAGCTTCTTGCCCAGCGTGCTCGGGTCCTGCATGTCCAGGATCTTCCCTGCCACCAAGAAGATGATCCCAAACGGGAAGTACCTGAGGACACAGCGGCGTCCTGAGGGCGGAGCCAAAAAAGGGCGCAGTTCTGCAGAGGGACGGGCCTATGACATCACAGATCACATCTTTCCAACCTCAGGAGACTGAGAATCACTTTATTGGAGCTGAAATTCTTGGGAATTTTTCAGATCCAGACAAAGAAAGACAACAAGTAATGGAGACAAAAGACTTTAGTTCTGGTTCTGTCTAGAAAGCCTGGACCCGGTGACCCTTTGACTCACCACACGGCAGCGTTGATGATCTTCATCACACACTCGTTGATGCACTGGCAGACGTTGACCAGCGGGGCGCCGCGTTCTCCCATCCTGCCCAGCAGCAGACCTGCACAGCAGGGTTAGGGTTGGGGTTAGGCTTAGGGTCCCAACAATAGGAAGTTCCTCTGATCCTCCGGATCCTGCAGAGGATTTCTTCTCAACGCTTTGGAAAAGGAGGATTTCCTGGGAACCGCTCCGCACTCTAAACATTTCGTCATTTCTGCTGCTTCTGATCTGGACGTGATGAAGGTCAAACCATCAGCTTCAACATTTCAACATTTCTCAGAAAACTGATGAAAAGTTGGGAAACTTCAGGGTGTGTTTGTGTCGGACACCCAGCGGTGTTCAGAATATAATCTGGAACCAGATTATATTCTGGTACTGGTAGTAATCTGATTACTGAGGCTGAAATCAGTAACAGTTTGAGATGCTACAAATTTTATCCGTCAAGCAGGTTTATTGAAAACAAAACAATAAAGATCTAATAAAGTGAGTGCCCAGCCCAGACATGCTAGTTGCTAACCTCTCCAATGTTTACACTATCCAAGGCTAACGCTAGCTTATTAAATGCTAACGTTAGCTAGTACTCTCCTCCTCATCTGCTGGAGTTGGTTGCTAAACTATGATTAATCTGGTCAGGATGGAGCCTCTTGCCATCAGGACGTATCCAACCACTGGTTGTGCAATAGCATTTTGGCCCTAATGTCTTGCCATACCCACCCATGGTGGCAGAGAAGATAACGATGCCGAGGACGTTCATCTGCTGGCTGCTGCCAGGACTCGTCTTGTAGATGACGTCTGGGGGCGGAGTCAGCTCCAGGTAGACTGTCTGTCCTTTAGGGTCGTTGTCGTCTGGGACAACGTAGACAAAGTTGGGCTGGATGGTTTTGGTTGGGACTCTGAGGATGGGGATCAGGTCCGTTTTGTACTGCAGAAGCAGTCGGGTGGTTAGAGGAGGGAAACGCAGCAGAAGTGACAGAAGCTTCAGGAGGTCTACCTGCTGGAACGTGGCTTCGATCAGGTTGGAGGGAACCATGTTTCTGTGGATGAAGGAGAGAAAATCTAGCAAATAAACAGAAACTTCATCACAGACACAGTGAGTGTTGGAGCTCCACTGGGCCGTGTGCTCACTCCCCTGCTCTTTACCTTTCTTATTCAGTACTGCACAGCCCAGAAGTGAACCAAACCTCCTGAGGTTGAGCATGAAGTACGAGGGCCTGTGTGTCCTCTCCCCACCTCGTCTCCTCAGCCCAGCAGAAGCTACGTTTCCTGAGGCGTCCAGGAATTACTGGAACCAGACTGGTGCTGCTGGTCAGATTCCTGTCCGCATCAATGTTGGACCCAGAAGTTCCCATCAGAACAGGCCTTGATCCACTGTTCTCCGGTTCGGTCCTGACCCTGGTGTCGCTCTGTCGTCTCTTGGATCCCTTCAGCGTGTGCTGCCCCCTGCAGGCCAGCGCTGCCCCACACAGTCCTGACCGACCGGGGAGCTTCCTTTGCTCTCTGGAACCGCAGGAAGTTCTTACAGCACAACAAAAACAGACGGCAGGCTGCTGCACGCTTCAAGGTCAGAGGTCACCAGGATGACGGTGAAGTGTTGAACCAGTGCGTGCGGCTCCTGTCAGACCCGGGTCTGCAAACGTGCAGCGGCAGAGATCAGTGACTCGGTTAATCTGCCTCTCATCCCGCAGGATTACTAAAAATACCGCCATGAGCTGGAGCTCTGAGGGGATGAAGAGCTGCAGCGCTGCGGCGGTGTGTTGTTGGACTCATCATTTCTGGATAAAAGCGATCAGCTCCATTCATGCCGCTTGGTCTCATGCTGCAGGTTGCTAGGTTATTCTGCTCACTGACCGGTTGGACATCAGAAGAGAGACAAACGTCTCTTTACATCCCAAACAAGACAAACTTAAAACTCTCCACCATGTCATCTGTTCGCTGATTAGGTCATTTTATTTCAGGGCATCAGAGTAAAGATGGTTGAACACCAAAACATTCCACCATGTTTAAGACTTTAAGCCGTAAACAACAGTCAGACCATTTTCCTTCTACCTCACAGGTTGGCCTGCAATGCTAGTCAAGCAAATCACTCAGACAAAGTATGCCACCACCTCCACATGATGAAATGACCTTTGACCTCCCTCACCTGATCAGGTCGAGCAGGGCGTCGGCCGACGTCATGACCGGCCCGCCGCCCAGACGGTTGCTCTCCATCTCCGTCCCCGTGCCGGGCTTGATGATGAGGACGAGGATGATGCCGACCACCACGGCGATGAAGGTGGTCCACAGGTAGTAGGTGACGGTGAGGACGCCCATCCTGCAGCACGCTTTGGACTCCATGGACGACAGGCCGGACATCAGGCTGCACACAGACATGAGGACGCAACGTCATGCAGCCTGTGGCGCCTCCGGAACGCCTCTGCACCAAATCAGTCCTTAAATTATAGAACAATATCAGTGCCGACATGAAGACTACAGCCTGACTAGCGATGGCTACTTCCTTGTCACAGGAGGCTGTGGGCACTCTGGAGCTAGCTACTGATCTGATGAAGGCAGACTGGCACCGGTAATGAGACAGGTTAGCATTAGCTTTAGAAAGGCTAACGTTAGCCATAGATAGACTAGCATTAGCCTTAGTTTAACATTAGCTTTAGAAAGGCTAACATTAGCCAAAGATAGACTAGCATTAGCCTCAGGTTAGCATTAGCTTTAGATAGGCTAACATTAGCCATAGATAAACTAGCATTAGCCTCAGGTTAGCATTAGCTTTAGATAGACTAACGTTAGCCATAGATAGACTAGCATTAGCCTCAGGTTAGCATTAGCTTTAGATAGACTAACGTTAGCCATAGATAGACTAGCATTAGCCTTAGGTTAACATTACCCTTAGAAAGGCTAACAACTAGCATACCTAGGCTGGTCACCTGACCAACTTTAAGAATACACTAATCTTACCTCTACTGAGCTTCCTCTAATCAAAAATCAGTTTAATTAATCTCAAACTGTTTAATATGTTCTGATTGGATATTGAATAATCTAGTCCAACTTTGAAGAGTCTGAGCTCTGAAGTAGGTAACTATTAAAGTGCATGGAGTTTCCCTTCAGCCATCTTTATATGCATCATGTTGATTACAGGAAACTATCAGAACAAACTGTCAAAGCTTCTGCTGGTTTCTGACGTTGTAACCAAACGTTTGTCTTTCTAAAGTTTCCTTTAAAGGAAACCCAGGCTAGCAGTTAGCCTGGGCAAGCTAAATTTTAGTCTATTCAGCATTGGCTTCTCGGCCAATGCTGAGCAGCCAATGGTGAGGTGAGGATTGGTCAGCAAGCAGACCAGCTTTGGATTGGGCTCCGCCTCATTTTAATTACTGCTTCATGTTTTAACTGCCAGCTGTTTGGGCTCCCGGTTCTGCCAGTCCTAAAGGTTCTGGTTCTTCCTGCATCGGCGCCTGCAGTCAGATCAGAACCAGAACTGGACCGTCCTGAAAGTGCCGAGCCGGTTCTGGTGGCTCCTACCTGGACGTGATGAGAGGAAGGATGAGCATCTTCAGCATCCTCATCAGCAGCTCTCCAGGGAAGGAGAAGTAGATCTTAGCCTGAGGACAAAACAGGTCCCACTCCATCAGCGGTCTAATCAAAGTAAAACCTTCTAATCAGCTCTGAATTAAACAAACCACAATCATGTGTCACTCTTCTTCTGCAGATAAAAACACATGTTCAGCTAACAAAAATCCAATTATCACAGAAAATGTTTGACATGGAAAATGTTTTAGTCTGTTGATAGAAGTTCAAGGTTTCAGACGGTACATGAATGCATCACGGTGGTTTCAGCATCATAATGATTTCGGACGGTACATGAATGCATCATGGTGGTTTCAGCATCATGATGATTTCGGACGGTACATGAATGCATCATGGCGGAAGCCTTTCCTACAGTGATGATTGTTAACCAACCACAGAGACAGAATCATGTTCGGTTCTGCAAATCTATGTATTTACATCTATATGATCCCAGTGGCTCATAAATCTTTTACAATCTGATGGTCAGTGAGCGGGTCCGACTGCTCCAGTACTGGACTGGTTCTGATCCGAACTCAACAATTAGAACTTCTTTGTCTCAGTAGGTAATTTATCATCAAAGAGGTCAGAGGTCACATGCAGGGTTCCCCAAGGTTCAATCCCAGGACCCCTTTTATTTAATATCTACATGCTGCCACTGGCTCAGGTTAACACTCACCTCTACATTGTGATGTCATCAGGTGACCTTTGACCCGAACCTACCAGCTGGATGATTTCCAGGATTAGATTAAATGTTCCCACAGATTGTTTTGGATTGACTGAATGAATAATTGTATTCAAATATGACAGCCTGGTGTAAAGTGTGAAGCTGGACCTGCTGCAGAATCATCCGGTTCTCATCCATTTCTTCTTCTTTCATATTAATTCCTGCATGCTAGCGTAGCGCTGACGTTAGCCTTGTGCTCCTGTTGCCTCTAACGGGGCAGATTACCGATGCTGCATTTGGACTGAGTGTTGTTAAAGCAGCGGTCGGCAGGCGCTGACCTGGCAGAGGTCGAAGGTCACTCGCCTTTACAGGAAGAACCTCACAGGAAGTTAAAGCAGTGCAGAGAAATGAATAGTTCATTGATCTACCCCACAGTGTTCTTCAAGCTAACAGTAGCTAGCTGACGCTGCAGGAAAGTTATAGACTTCCTGCTCTGATCTATGTGACCCAGATCTATCTGCCCCAGGGTCAGAGGCACAAACTGACATCACACTTTAAGCTCATTTTGATGAGGGGCAATTGAACGCAGCATCAAGATTTAAACTTTCTTTTTTTTAAAAATCACGATTTTATGTAACTGGGTCAGATTTTCAGAGTTCCTTCAGAACCTCCAGGTTAAACCGAGTCGTCTTGTTAGAAACCGGATCAAAACCGGATTGAAACCGCATCTGCAGAGCTTCAGTCAAAGTCAAAGTTTATTTCTGTAGCCAAAGTGCTTCACAACAAACATCACAGGTAGATAAATGATAAAATAGCAATAAAATTAAGTTTAGTAAAACTAATAAGCCAAATATTAAACTGTCAGATTCCAAAAGCCAACAGTGAATAAAAACCAAACATGGAGTTTTAGCTGCAGCCATTTCCTTCCTCCTTTTCTCTGCAGTTGAAGCTGGAAGGAAAGACGAGTTTCAGTTCAGCAGCCAGACGATCCACCGAGGCTCCATCAGCGTAGGGTCAGGGTCGGGGTCAGGGTCAGGGTCAGGGTCAGGGCCGGGGTCGGGGTCGGGGTCAGGGCCGGGGTCGGGGTCAGGGTCAGGGTCAGGGCCGGGGTCAGGGTCAGGGTTGGGGTCAGGGTCGGGGTCGGGGTCAGGGTTGGGGTCAGGGCCGGGGTCAGGGCCGGGGTCAGGGTCGCCAGCCGACCTCAGAGCTGCTAGAGCTCACTTCAGCACCAGGGACCCAAAAACACTTTAAACCATCAATAAGACCTTAAACTGGATCCTGATGCAGCAGGGAGTCGGTGAAGGGGTCGTAGAACCAGGGTCACAGATTGCTGCAGCATCGTGGAGCTGCAGCATCGTGGAGCTGCAGCATCGTGGAGCTGCAGCATCTTGTTTGCGCTGCTGCAACGCTGCATACAAAGAGTCAGGATAATCTAAACGTGACGAACGACGGGATCAAACTCAGGCAGAGGAAGATGAGATCTGACCTTAGCAAGGATGTAGCTTTGATAGCAGCGCTAACATGCTAATCACATTTACAGCCAGACTTTCACAAACGGCAGGAGGACAGCGGACCGACCGCACCGTCACGTCCAGGAGAGGACGGCGCCGGCCACACGTACGGCTTCAGGTTTTCCCTATTTGGGTCCAGGAATGTCTGAACATCCTGAAGTGGGTCCTGTTCCGTCGGCAGACTGGCTGCGACAGCAGATGGATCTGAACCCATCAGTGAGAGACTTTGTTCTCGGTGAAGATTCGACCCAAAAGCAGCAGATACAAGGCGCCAACATGGACCCGAGGAACCCGAATCCTGTCCCAGGTCTACAGCTTGTTTCTTCTGGTGATGTAATGCACTTTAATCCTCCTGCTGTTCTGGTGGATTGTCAAAGGTCAATCCACCAGAATGACCTTTGACCTTCTGGTCCACAGTCCAGTACAGGTTCTGGTTCCGGTGATCAAAGAATTTTAGAAGCACATCCAGAAGTCAGAAACCATGGAGACGATGGACAACCAGGTGACCTTTGACCCCTTAGAAGGTTCTGACCAGATTTCTGTTGGTGAAAGTCCAACAGAACCAACCAGGAACCAGAGCAACATCAGAACCGGTCCACAGACCCGAGTTCAGGTTTCCAGAACCTCCTGTTCTGCTAAAGTTCTGGTCCTCATGCGCGGTTCCTGCTCTGGGCTCCATCAGAACTTCTGGGTCGGTGTCAGAAGGAATGGTTCTGATTGGACCCGGTTCTGCAAGTTCCTGCTGAAGACACGTTCATTTGGACTGCTGGTTCTGGAGCAGAACCAAGTCAGCTTGCTGCTTGAGGCTGAAGCTGTGCTTTAAGTGGGCCAGGCCAGAGGTCAGAGGTCAGCTCAGTTATTTTTTTGAGAAGTGAGTATTTGGGTTCAGATGACATGAAAGGTCATCGGGCATTGCTTCTCCCTGGTTGCTATGGAAACCGTCAGGAGGTCATGTGTACAGGTCAGCTGGGTCCTGGTTGCTATGGAAACGGTCCCGGAGACGTCGGGGCGTAACGAGCTACAAAGCGAACAGAACTGCTGCGGCGGAACCAGAACCGTTCGGGCCAAGCGGAGCTGCAGACCCATGGGGCCCGGAGAGGTTCTGGTTCCGGCCCGTTTGGCGGTTCCGTACCTGGGTCGACAGCTCGGTTCCTCTCAGCGCGAAGCCCAGCGTGCAGCCGGTAACCACGGCGATGACCGACAGCGTCAGCAGCCCGTTCCTCCGGCAGAATCCCCGCAGGTTCCTGCAGCGGGCCCCGACCCAGAGGGCCCCGGGCCGGGCCCCGGCGCGACCCGCCGGGCCCCGACCCGCCGGGCCGCACCGGGCCTCCTCCTCCTCGCCGGGCAGCAGAAGCTCGTCCATGGCCTCCGAGGCGGCGGGGTCGTCCAGCCAACGAGGCGCGGGGCAGCCGGCCTCTTCCATGAGGGAAAACGATCAGCGACAGCAGGCGGCGGGAGGCTTACCGCCTTAAGAGGCTTAAGGCGGACCGGAGGGGGCGGCGTTTCCTCTTCTCTCCTTCAGGAAGGTGATCAGAGGTCAATGAAACCGACTCCATCAGCAGCAGCTCACCTACAGGAAGTGATGTCACGACTCCGGTCTCCTCCAAGAATCAACCCAGGAGGCCCAGAGTGGGGGGCCAGAGTGGGGGGGCCCAGAGTGGGGGGCCAGAGTGGGGGGCCAGAGTGGGGGGCCAGAGTGGGGGGGCCCAGAGTGGGGGGCCAGAGTGGGAGCCCAGAGTGGGGGCCGGGGCCAGTCAGCTGACGCAGCTTGATGTGGAAACAAACACAAAACATGACAACATGCTGTTTTGTTCTTACAGTTTATTTGAAGAGAAGCAGAAACGGCTGGTCTGGGTTCTGCTGGATAAACAGTGAAGCTCAGAGGAACTGGACCTGCTCACCCAGTTAACAGTTAACCCAGCATCATGCTGACACAGCTTAATAAGGACTGTTATCTCCAATTGTTATAAAAATGACGTATATGTAAAATTTGACTTTTACTAAATCTTGAATTTGGGCCTCTGTCTCTTTCTGAAGCTCCGCCTCCAGGAAGTCATCCAACATGGCTCCTCTATTAACCCTTTAACGTTTCTGCCAGCGCTGCTCTGAGCTGCAGCTGCTATAATGAGCTCAGCAGCTGTTTGCTAATTGCTGCTGGCTAGTCTGAAGGAGCTTCACCTTGAAGGCAAGGCTCGGTCCAACCAGGCGTTTTAACAGCTGGACGGTTGCCATGGAGATTAAAAGATTCCTCAAACATGAAAGAATCAAAGCAACATAACAATAAAAATATTAAAAACATTTGATTTTACGCGATACTGGCCCTTTAATTAAATCAATTCAGTTCTGTTAAAACACATAAAACAAACTTTAATCTGAAAAACTTCAACAGATTGTTATGCAAACATGACCGCAGATCATCTCTGGGTACAACAGAATCTGACTGGACCGCCTGGTTCTGACAGATCGCACAGTCTGGTTCTGATCCAATTACTTCACACAACACAAATCAGCACTGATCAGAACCCAAGCAGAACTACAGGAGGGACAACCAGAAGTGATGTCACAGAGGATGCAGGTCCTGGTTCTGATGGTGAGGGATCCTCAGTGGCTATGTTCAGGTTCTGGTTCAGGTATGGAACAGGTTCTGATCCATTCTGGTCAGAACCTGCAGGACGGTTCTGAGCCTGCCAGACGAGGTTCAGGGTCAAACATTCAATTAAACTGTTAAAACCAGTTCTGGTGACCAGGTCCGATCAGAACCAGAACATTATATGAACAGCAGAACATCTCGGGGTTCACCGCCCAGCGCCCCCTGCAGGAGGAAGCAATACAGCAAGAAGAGCGGCAAACACCTGCAGGTTGTATGGTCAGGGGTCAAAGGTCAGGAACAGAGGTTCCCTCTTTAAGTCTCTTATTCAAGATGTAGGTTCTGCTCTCTGCAGCGATTGGAGAGAGCAGAGAGGCCCCGCCCCGTCCTGAGGGCCCCGTCCTGAGGGCCCCGTCCTGAGGGCCCCGTCCTGAGGGCCCCGCCCCTGTCGTCACCACCTGATGAGCAGCAGCGCGGCGAGCGCGGCGTAGCCCAGGAGGAGGCACAGCACCTTGAGCAGGCGGTCGTTCCTCTGCTCCAGCTCTGGACTCAGGACCTCCATGAAGGTGACAAACAGGAAGGTCCCGGCGGCGAGGCCCTGCAGCAGCAGCGACGCCACGCCGGCCGCCAGAGTCTGCGCCGCCTCCACGGCCATTCCTGCCGCCGCGCCCAGCGGGATCGTCATGGCGACGGCAGCAGCCAGCTTGGCGGCGTCCTTCATGCCGAGCGCCGCCTTGGCCACGCTGACGCCCAGCGCAGTGGCGGCCAGCGTCTCGTGGACGGCCACGCCCAGCAGCAGGCCGCCCAGCTTGGCTCCGTCCTCCTGCAGGCCCAGCGCCACGCCCTCGAACAGCGAGTGGGCCGACAGCGCCAGAACCAGGCCGGCCAGCCGCAGAGGCCCCGCCCCCGCCAGCTGGCTCGGTCCACAGCGACCGTGGCGATGGCCGCCGCCCAGGAAGGGGGCGTCGTTCTCCGAGTCGCTGCCTGGCTCCGAGCCGCCGGCATTGAACGTCTCCAGGGCGATGAAGGACGGCCTCTCCTTCCTGAAGGTCAGGACGGCCTGCTCTACAAACAGCGTGATGAAGAAGCCCACCATCATCATGGTCTCAGCCAGCGGGTAGTCGCCGCTGACCTGCAGCTGCTGCAGGACGCCGGCCGCCTGCAGGGGGAGGGGCCAACTTAGACAGGCTTGACTTTTACCACTGAAATAGCTGCAACTAATCATATTTTCAAATTTACCAATATTTGTGGTACAAACTCTGGAGAAAATAGTAAAGAAGCAAGAAAGAGTCCAGGCAAAACTTTTGATGAGGGATCATCTTCACATTATGACGAAGAGCGGCGTCATCATAATGAAGCCGCTCTTCATCATCTTTCATCATTTATTGAGAAAATTTCTCATCATGACTAGAATTTTGATTTGTTATCTTGAAAAAACTACATTAATGTTGTTGAAAAACAAAACTGGCTTTATCAGGAACGTTTCTGTGACAACTTCCTGAAGGTGGAGCTTCAGAAAGAGCAGGAGTTCTTAAAGGGACAGATGCCCAATTTCAAGGCGTTAAATATTGAAGTCATATTTGATATACATAGTATTTCTATAACAGCTAAAGTTACTTGATAGGGCCTTAAAATGGCCCAACGTGCCTGGAAAACACTGTCCCTTTAAATATGTTACTGAAATCAGATGCTTGTGAAGCTGTTTGCTGTGCTGTGTGTGTGTGTGTGTGTGTGTGTGTGTGTACCTTGTCTCTGACAGCAGGCAGCAGAGCGTTGAAGCACGTTGCCAGGAACACGCCTCCTCCGAAGCAGTTGCCAAGCGCCAGACCCCGGTGGTAGCGCCCCGCCTTCTCGCTATCGGCCAGCAGGAGGCGCACCGGCACCAGGATGCCGGACAGCATCAGCGCAGACAGGCCTACCAGACCCAGCAGCTTCACCACCAGGAGCTGCATCCTGAGCTCCGAACGCTACTGGCAGCACAGTGACATCACTTCCTGTGTGGTGAGCATGGAGGAGCTGCAGCGTCTCTACTGGTTCCACTGGTGGAGACACAAACAGAGCAGCTGTTACTGGGACCTGCTAGTGTTCTGGTTCTTCAGCAGCAGCAACTGATTACTGGGTTATTTTGGGTCGCAGCCACAACCAACAGGTCTAAACTGAAGCACAACCTCAAATATTCCATTAAATAATAAACAACAAAATGTATTTATTCTTTACCATTTTTACCTCAACAAACAGAACATAGGAACAGGAAGTGATGTATTTCCTGCCCTTCATGTCCATATCAGGAAGGAAGAAGTGAATCGACTGCAGGAAAGTCACCTTTCCTTGCTTTATTAATGTAAAACTGCAAAATATTTCCCATATTTCACCAAGTTGTGACAGGTTGATAAGATCCAGATAATGTGTGAAAAGATCGTCGTCCTCCACCTTTTTCCTGAGCTGCTGTCTGAAGAAATGCACAAAAACAGCCAATCAGAGCCAAGAGGCGAGTCTTAGCACTGCCAATCATCCTCAGGTACTCGCTGCCCGATATGCTAATGAAGGAGAAACAATTTACTGTTACAGGAAAACCATTTATCTGCCATTATTGAAACCATGCTAACTAGCCTATCCACGACAGGCTATGCTAGCTGCAGCGTGGAGAGTGATTGGTGGATTCACTCTCTATAACAGAGAGTGATTGACAGCATTGGCTGTTTGTCTATGCCACAAAAAGAATTTTTCAGATTATGCGTCTCTCACATAATCTGAAAAGGCAGGCGGCTGCGCCAATCTGTTGTGGTGAAGAGCTGAGACAAAAGGCGAAGGTCTCCATTTTACCAGTCGATCTAACTTCTTACGCTCATCTTCATGACCGAAAGAATGAGGTCACGGATACAAGCAAAATGGGTTTTCCCCGTGTCTGGGGTCTCCCTGAGAGAATCTCGGTCGTCCAGGAGCCTCTGCTCCTCCACATCGAGAGGAGCCAGCTGAGGCCCGGGGGCCAGGATGGAGGCTCCCTGTGAGGAGTTCAGGTCCCTCCGGGAGGAGAGGAAATGTAAAAAATGTTCTTTTATGCACCTTTAACCGCGAGTTCACCTGTTTTTTCCCCGATTCATTTATATTTATCCCGTTTCTTCCTGATTGGCTTTGCTCTGTTCGGGTCTAATGTTTCTGAACAGAACCAGCCCGGAACCTGCTGCTTTCATTTCTATTCTTAGGTTCCTGTCAGCAGCAAGTTCTGGTCCAAATGAGCGGATTCACCAGAACCTTAGCAGAGACCCTTCTGGTTCAGAGCTCTTCAGTTCAGATTAATTAAAAACACCACAACAACCTACTTCCGGTTAGCTGGCTAGCTAATAGCTAGCTAAGGCAGCCAACTGGGCAGGCCCGGAACCAGTCAGGTGGGTTAGAATGGCGGTTCCGGACCAAGTTACTGAAGGAGCCTCTTTAGAACCACACGAACCGGCTCCATCCCAAACAGAACCACCCCGTGTTTACCTGCTCGAACATCTGTCCTTCGCTCCGGCAGGTGCGTCAAAACACTTCCGCTTCTGCGTCAGACTCAACGTGCGCACTGATTGGTGGGTTCCTAGTGACGGAGAACTCCGTAGCATTTTTTTCTGTATTTACGCCCCAAAACAGATAATTTTGTTCCACCTTTTGCTATCAAAGCAGGACTGGAAGCTTTTACTTCAACATTTTTATTTTTTATTGAAACCTTTTTTACGTTTTACAAACATTTAGAATCAAACGTTTTCTCTCTTCTACTGGATCCAGATCCGGTTCTTTCAGTTGGAACGTTCCTGCAACAGGTTCCTGAGGTTTTGATGCAAAGCGGTGAAACCAAGACAAAGACTTCAGAACATCTGCTGCTCTAACCTAGTCTGCTGATTAGGCAGATTTAACTGGAAATGTGTTTTAAATGTTGGTTTTCAAATTATGTTTGTAATACTTTGAAGGAAATGCTGTCACTGCAGCCTGGTGGCCGACCAACACACCAGTCAAAGTCCACAGGAAGAGTCTTGCCTTGTTTCCACTGAGCAGTACAGATTGGATCGGTTCCATTTATAAAGCAGTCCATTGCTGGACTAGGTCCACAGGTCAAAGGTCAGGTTCAGACAGAGCCACTGGTGTCACACTTCAGTCCACTGATGGGACAGGAAAATGTCACCGATGGCGACAAGATGGTGAAACACTTTCCTGAACATGCTGGACCACAAAACGACTTATGGAACCAAACAGAACCGCTGAGCAGAAACATGGCATCCAGAACCCTCCAGCCGGGTCGGACAGAAATCAAGAGGATCAGTCACCTGCTGTTCAGATCCCTGCTGGTCCACCTCCTTAAATAAACTATCTGTTGATACGTTCAGGAACCAGACAGAAACAATCTGCTGCTGATCCGGAGTCCTGCTTCCTGTTCTGACGCTGAACGTCTTCGCTCTCCACAGGGATGCATTACAACTTAACTTTACTTTAGATTTTATTTGAGCTGTTGAAACGTCAATCTGCTGCTTTCGGTTGTAAATATCTCCGTTGTTGCCATGGTTACGCATTTTCGCAACTCCCTAAACAAATGAGCACCAGCATACTTCTACGTTTTGATTCGATAAACAGAAATCTATATTTGACGTGTCCTGTACGGTTTGATGGGTCTGAACCAACATGCAGGTTCGCTCCAGATCTTTAAGCTCCTCCTCCTAGCTTCCAGCAGTCATCACCAAACCGGGAGACGCCCAGACCTTCGGCCTGTTCGGATACCGTGGAAACAACAACCAGACCGCAGAGGAGTAAAATGGTGAGATGCTCTTTTTAATAGGTGTCAAACAGCCTGGCTCCTGCAGCTCCAGGTGGAGGAGCCGCTCTCATTTACAGCGGAGCTCAAACTGCCTCTCAGCCAGCCAGAGACCCAGAAACAGGCAGAGACGCTTCTTCAGGTCCAGTCTGCTGCTTTCAGAGGAAACCAAACACATTTGAAGCTGTGGAAGGTGTGATGGTGGAAAACGCTGCCCTGCAGAGACGCACAGAGCTGCAGGAGCAGAGAGGGCTTGGTGTTCCTGAACAAAGCCCACACTCGCTCATGCTGCCATTACACAGTTATTGAAAAACAAAACATTTCCTTAAAGTCCTTTGAGTTTTACAGTCCAATCAGAAAGGAAATCAAACCAGATGCTGCCTCCACCAAAGCTGTCCAACCTGGAAGAGACAGAGAGAATCAGACCATTGCATCGATACCAAGCAGAAATCTGGGTTATTTAGAGAAACAGGAGAATTAATGTCACGTTTTCTCCTTATGTATTCATCAAATATCAGTTTCAAACTTACTAGTAAATATGTAGCTTCAAAATATACTGCAAGTTAGCTTGTATGGCGGTAGTATAACTGAAGCTTGGTGGTGGCACCATCATGATGTGGGGCTGACTAATTCAAAGTAATTAAATCTTAAGGGTCAGTAATAATAATTTGATCAACTGATCAGATCAATAATAATCTGATCAGTAATAATCAATGCGTACCGCTCAGAAGCGTCACTGCTGCTCCTCGTTCCCGGCGCTGGGCGCCCGGTTCCGGATCTGACTCCTTAGCTGTTCGATGAGTTCTGGGTTCTGCTGCTGCATCTGCTGGGCGAACTGCTGCCCCCTGCAGGCCGAGCAACACATTGCAGTCAACCTTCAGGCCGCGCTTCAGGCCGGACTGAAGGAGCGGGAACTCACGCCTGGATGAGGCCGGACAGATCCGCGGGTCCCTGAGCTGCTGAGGCTCCGCCCACTCCTCCTCCTGCTCCAGGACCGCCGCCGACCCCCCCGCTGCCGCCGACCCCCCCGCTGCCGCTGATCCCTCCGCTGCCGCCGACCCCTCCGCCTCCTCCGGTCGCTCCCATGCCGTACGCGCCTGACATCATCCCAGACATCCTGAGAGAGACCATGGAAACGGATCAGGGGTGGAGAGGAGGAGGAGCAGGGATGAAGGTGAGAAACTTACAGCTGCTGAACCTGAGGGTTGTTCATGAGGGTCGAGGCCTGCAGAGAGCAACATCAGTCAACACATCACAACATTCAGGTCAAAGCCACTGCCGACAGAAATTTATAAACTGATGTGAGTCAACATGGAGCTTTGGTTTCATCCTGATTAAGGCTGATGGATTCCCATTTCCACATCTCATCATCATCTTCCTCGCTTTAAAAGGAAACCAGCTTCATCTTTTTCACATGAGAAATATCTGAGTGTTTCTGAATCAGGAAAGCAGCTCTAACGATAGTGGCTCTTCCTGCCGCATGTTCAGACTGATCTGGTCCAGGACCAGACGTCAGGAATATTCCCCACTGTGGATCAACCAGGATGATGAACCAGAGCGCAGCCTGTTGAAGCTGACGTTAGCTTCAACAGGCTAACGTTGGTCCATCAAGCAGCTGCCATGATGGACCAGGAAGTCCAGGAAGTCTGGAGAGCAGCCAGAGAAAAATTTGGATAATTTTTTCTGTTAAAAAAGTTTCCAAACTGTTGCCACAGATTCTTGGCAGTCGGCCATGTTTGTTTACTCTG
The DNA here is from genome assembly GCF_027474105.1 of Poeciliopsis prolifica. Lineage (NCBI taxonomy): Eukaryota > Metazoa > Chordata > Actinopteri > Cyprinodontiformes > Poeciliidae > Poeciliopsis > Poeciliopsis prolifica. Next base: position 661,261 of record NW_026562377.1, read on the forward strand.
AACTCACGTGTGATCTTGAGAGGCTTTGTGAGATTTCTGACATCTGGATGTTGGTATGGTGTCGCTCTACGACCGATCCTGATCTGGGTCAGATTTATTGTGGTTGATTCGGCCGGGAGGAGGAAGAGTTCTCCAGTGTGTGAACCAGACAGCAGCTGTTTTCTCCTCCTTCCCTCTGACCGCCGAACATCGACATGGTCCCAAGCTTCATTCATTAAAACCACTAGGAAACCCTTCATCCTCCTCATCATCAACAGGCTGAACTCCTCGTCTTCCACTCTTCAGCTGGAATTTATTTTTGCTGCTTTTCTCAGTGCTTTTTTACGTTTCCCTCCATCCCTGCAGTTCAGTGCCGAGCCACTAGAGGCAGTCACAGAAACAGCTCTGTGTGTCACATTATTCTACCTTTTCAACAATAATTCAAACTGAACTCATCTTGTTTTCAGATCTAAAGCGTCGCAAAGCTCCAGAAACCAGACCAGACCAGCCAGAACCAGCCGACCCGTTATGGTCTTCCTGTTCTCATGCATGCAGACGATCAGGTGATCGTTTCTTTACTTCTGTGCGTTCGGACCGTCAGAGCTCACCATGTTCATGAAGCCGGGGTTGCTAAGCAACCCAGCCAGGTCGATTCCTCCGAGACTCCCCGACTGAAACAGAAGAAGAAGAATTAAGCAGAGACAGAAACTGCCCAGGTCGGACCCGGTCCGGTTTGGCCCAGTTCCTCTTACAGGGCTGGACGTATCCATCTTCTCCTCGGCGATCTTCATGTTGGTCTTGTAGGTGTCGTTATCCGGGTCGAGCTCCAGAGCCTTCCGGTAGTAACCCACTGCCTCCGTGTGCTTATTGAGGCTGGCCAGCGCCAAACTGACCCCAGAACCAGAACCAGAGAGAGAGAGGGGCGAGTCAAGAGGAAGAAACTGAGCAGAAATGATCTGAAACATCTGAATGTTTGGATGAATCAAAGTGGTTCTGATGTAGAGGTCCTGGCTTCAACCGACCAGAGTTTCCTCCAGTGGATCATCAGCCTGATGGGCCGCCAGGCTTTACTCGACTCTCTGCAACTTGATCAAGTTTATGTAAATGAGCCACAAACCCAGCCAATCACAGACCGGTGTTATTCCTTAATAATACTAAATTCAACTGAATAAGTAACCAGAAAGTCTAAATATGTGCTGGGATGTATCCATGAACAAACCGAGCTCCAGCAGAAAGATTCACCTCATAGCATCACATCACTGTCATGAGATTCAGTTTTAGCACTTTCACAAAGGAAACTATCCGGCTGCTTTAAAGCTTAGATAGAAATATTAATCTAGATGTTTCTGTTGGTCTCACCCCATCCGACCGTACGCCTTGCTGTAGTTCGGGTCGATCCTGATGGCCCGTTCACAGTCCTGCACGGCGCCGGCATAGTTCCCCAGCTTGCTGTATGCCGCAGCCCTGAAACCACAGCAGGACATGGGTCAGAACCGGGCGGCTGGAGGTCCGGCTGGGCCGGGTTCTGGCCCACCTGTTGCAGTAGTAGACGGCGTTCTGAGGGTTCAGGGCGATGGCCTTGGAGTAGAACTCAACGGCTGCTGCAAAGTTTTCCACCTTCATCTGGTCGTTCCCTGCAGAGCAGAAAATACAAGAAAACAGAACCACATGAGACAGAGCCTCCAGAACCAGAACCAGAGTCAGAACCAGAGCCTGAACATGAACCCACCGTCAGTTTTCAGCCGCTCCGCCTCGGCTTTCTGCTCTTCTGTTGGAGAACTCGGCGCTGTGTTGTTGTTGGCGTGGGACTCGGCTGGGAACTGGAAGACACAGAACCATCAGAACCGTCAGGTTCCTCCGGACTTCCTCTAGCAGCAGGAACTGACCTTGGCTGTGGCCGAGGCAAAGATCTCTGGTAGCGTCATGGGAACAGCCAGACTCTGGTCGTCCGTGGAAACGTCAAAAGCCGTCTCCAGACACTGGACAGCAACTAGAAAACAACATGGAGATGTCAGGCAGCAGACCCCCGAGCAGAACTGGGCTGGACCCGATTCGGGCTGTATTCAGGACTCACCCTCCAGGCTCTCCTGGGCGTCGGAGGTCAAGTCTCCAGCCTGCAGCTGGTCATGGAGGAACTGGATGATGGAGAAGGCGAGGCGCTTACTGTCCGTCATGGTGGACGCACTGTGGGAGACACGCCTGGACAGGGACAGAGGACGCGTCTTCATCACACGACTAAAGGGTTAGTTCACTGGTGTGGATCGATCCGATCCAAACGGGAAGAATTCCCACCGTGTTCTGTCTTTAAACGTATCAGTATCCAACCCACAACCTCCATCACCAGTGATGTCATCACTTTTAAGTAATTAGTCTATGATAACTAATTACTTAATTAACTCCGCGGTTGGTTGTTGCCATTGCTAACTACAAGCTAACCCATGTTATTTCTACAAGCTTGGATCTTCTGGTAATTAATTTACTTAGCTTCTGTAAACCCAAATTCATGCTGGAGTTGTATGTTGTAAAGTTCAGATTACATAATACATTTACACACCGGTTCACTGTAAGTCAATTATTGGTGGATTAGTGGGTAAAACGGTGCTCCGCTGTACGAGTCCAGTTATTTTGGACCCGTTTAATTTATTGTCTTAAAAAATAATAATCACTTGCTGCCAACGTTTTGGAGGTAACATCGTTTGACAGGTTTTTACCAGAAAAACTTTAACTGTAAGGTTTGTGAAATGACTAAACTGCACAGCTTTGCGTCTAGAGCCGAGTCCTAAAGTCAACCTAAATACTGCAGCTTCCATTAAATGAACAATAAATTAGTTTGCATAATATCAGAACTGTTTACATTTATTGACATGTTTGCAGAAAATGTCAGTCAATATAAAACTGAATATGTAAAATAATGGTCAGTCCTCTAAATGCAGGCTCCTCTTGAATGTGGCATATTTTGGTTATATTTCAATATATTCTTGAATATTCCTTCACATACAAATAATTATTATTGTTTTGAAGAGATCTTAGAGAAAGAGACATTTTCTAATCCGTTTATTTACATTTGTCGCATTTTGATCAGGAAACGAATCAGACACCTAATGTTTCCAAACACCAGCGCTGAGGACCCGTTTGGCTCCCTGGTTCATCTCAATGCGGCTCGTTTGTTTTTAAGTTTAATCCAAACTGGTTCCCACTGGAGACTGTAGATAAGGATCATAATCTGACAGTTTATTATTATAACTTTATCTTGTTTCACCACCAACTACAACATTGGCTGATAATTTTATGTCATTTAGATGAGATGATAACTGATGGACATTACTTGATATTCCTCTATTAGTAAACACACAGCAACACATCAGTGATTTAAAATTACAGGAAGCTGAGAGCCAATTCAATGATCGATCAGTGCGGGTTAGAAAAGCTTCCACTCAAGTTCACATTCTGCTGTTCATGACAGGAAATACATTTATTCTGGTGAAGTTGGAACAACCAAACAGAACTCAGACTTTAGGCATTTTGATCAGCAGAAATAAATGGGCTGCATTTACTTCCTGCCCTCCATCTGCATTGGGTGACGTCGGTATTACGTCATCTGAAACACCAATTTAATAACGTCAAAACAGCAGATTTCATTTAAAGGAGAGTTGCGACAGATCAGTGGGGAGACAAATCATCTTCCAACTGAGAGGTTGTGGGTTTGATTCCAGCTTTACGTTGGCGCTCAGTCTGCTGTTTCATCAAGTTTCTGACTGTCGGTGGGTTTATTAGATATTTTTTCTGTTTCCGTGGGTTCTTCTGAGTGGGCTCCACGTCACGCACATCCAACCGGGATTAGCCGTAAGAATGTTCTGGCACCACCGGACCCGTTATCAGCATCTGGTCCCAGCTAATGATCCAGAACCAGTTGCTGACTCTGAGCTGAACCAGAACCGACACCCGCAGGTGTCCCGGTTCTGAAGGAGTTCGGTTCTGAGCCAGACCCAGTTTCCATTGGCTAAACTTCTTCTATAAACTGGAGACTATCGATGCGAACATCTGAAAGCTTCCAGAGCCATCTAATACGCGCCGAACCGAGCAGCAGGTCCAGATGTCTGAACCGGAGGAGTTAATTGGTTCTTAGTTCGGCGCAGTTTTCTTTCCCGCGGAGTTTTTATTGTTTTTAGGTGGAGTTCGGCGCGAACGGCAGCTCACGGTGCGATCGCCCCCAAAAGCTAACGGTCCCATCAAAGTTCTGGTTCTGCCGTCAGACTAACCCGGTTCTAGTTCCGGTTCAGAGCCAGAAAAACAGCTGCGGGTGGTTCCTACCTGGTGTCTCCGGGAATCAGGTGAAAAACCGTCAGGTAATCCCGACGTCAACCGCGCTTGGTAACCTCGCTATGCTAGCTAGCCCTGAAGCTGTCGCGAAGAGATGACGTCAGCTGGAAGCGTCGTGACGCAGTAGTTTAAAAATCACCCCGAGACGTAAATATTTTAATAAAAAAATCAAGCCCGGCGACAGACTGGCGGCAGGTCGAGGCCAACTGTTCCTCTTGAAGCGTTGAAGGGACGAACACGAGACATCATCAAGCAAATTCACATCGATAAGAAATATGGAAGATGAATTTTCCATCTTCAAATCTGTGATAAAGATTTTCAGAATAAATCAAATTATTGTAAATGCTTTGAAGCCTTTTTATTTAGTTTAAAATGTAGAAATATCAGCAGTGTTCCTTTAATTTGAGTCACATTTATGTTCAATTCAACAAATTCTGATCAAATCAATAACTAAAAGCCCCTCCTGTTTTGAGTCGGAGATTCGCTCCTCTTGTGCCTCCTGAGTTGCCGTAGTTCACGGTCCTGCTGCTGAGGTGAGTTCAATATGGAGCCTCCGCTGCTCCTCCCGTTTTCTTTCTAAATGTCTCCATGTATCTTCCAACAGTCACGCTGAAACGTTCAGGGTTTGCCTTGTTGTCTAATCGGGCGGTTCGTTCCACATTTTAACGGTAAATATCAGATTTTTGAGCGGCTTCGGTGGAGCCGGTTTAAATGGCATTTAACGCAAAGCCCTCTGGTGGCGCATCGCGATATTGCATGCAAAATGTGCGATTTGTAACAAAAATCTAACAAAAAATGTAAATATTATATTTTACTATTATTGAAATATGTTTCGTAAAATAAGTTTTATACAAATGAATATTTTATTTTAGAAATCAGCAGTAATTGGGTTAGAGATGTTGATCAGGTGTAGATATGGAGTCAAACCCTGTGATCTGTGGTGTTTGACCTTTATGAGCGTTTTAAGAGTCTGAGGACACCAACCTGGGAAGCCTCGGAGTGTCTGCATCATGCTGTGGGACTTTTCACAGCAGGAACGACAGCATAGATGCTACGGTGAGGAAAGACCAATCAGTCAATGATTGAATCCACATCTGAAGACATCAGGCAGGAAGCTGAAGGTTGGACACAGACATGTCTTCCAAAGAGGACAGTGTCCCTCAGCGGCTCACCAGATTAGCTACAGTGTGGCTGAAGCTGTGCTTGTGTTCCCTCAGGAGGACAGTCCTCAGAGGTTAGAGGTCAGCTGGACTACTTCTGTGCTTTCTGGAGGCTCCAGAAATCCAGCGTCTTGTGGATGTCAGATGTTTCTGCTAAATGTCCTCCTTATGAACACGAGGTCGGATACCCGGAGTTTAATAATCCAGACATCAGTGGTCATAATGTTCTGCCAATCAGGTGAACCGTGTCAGGTAGTTCCCTGTAAAGGCCACTAGACGGCGGCGTTGCTCTGTCCATGTTGATGTAAAAGTGAGCCTCTGTCCGTTTGTCCCTGTAGGGATGCCGTAGTTCCTGCAGGCGCCACTTTTCTCCCAGGTTCGCCATCATGGTGAAGAAGGTGAGAAAAAATCCACAAGTTTACATTAAAAGACACAAAAAGTAAAAAAAAATGTTTTAGATCAGAATCAACAAAATCGTTTATTTTTGTAAATGTAGTGAGAAGCAGTATTTCTACGTTTGCATACATCTCCTCAGTATTTGTCTGATGTGGGTCAAATGTTTTTATTGTCTTTAACAAACCTTTGATAGGTCAACGGACCCTGAGTTAGTTAGCCGTTTACCTGTGGATGTATTTTAATGATGCACCTGGAACTCTCTGCTTCCTGGTTCAACTTGATGGGAAAGTCAGGAAAAATCAGCCCAGTTATATTTTTAAAAATACATTTTTTTACTTGTATCATCTGTGAAGTATGGGGCTGGAACCGTCACAGCATGACGGGAGAACTTCATCCACTAGATGGCATCGTGAGGAGAAAACCTAATGTGAAAATATTAAGGCAACATGTAAACACATCAGGAGGAATTTGAAACTCTGGATGGACGACAACCTTCTTAAGCCACACTAGAAAGTGGCTTAAGAAGAGGAAAGTCAATGTTTGTGGCCGTCACAAAGTCCTGATCTCAGTCCTATGGAGAAGTTGAGGACAGATCGTAGATGGCCTACAGACCTGACCCAGTTCTACCAGTTCTGTCAGAAGTAATGGACCAGAACTCCAATACACTATGAAGAGAAGCTTGAGGAACGAAATCCAAAGGTTTGATACAAGACATACAGTTTAATGCTACTAAACATTGCAGCATCAGAAGTTAGATGCATGCTAACTTCTGAATTTGAAGAGATACAAAAAAGTCTCTAGAAAATGTTCTAGCTACTTTCTGACATTTAGCACATATCCAATGTTCCTGGTTCCATGTCTGGTCCGTGTTTCTCTGCAGAACGACCGTCTGGAGCCCCCCAGAACATCAGGAAGTCTTCCTGCTGCAGCAGACAGAGGGAGAGGGTCTGCCATGGCGCCTGGTTCTGGTCGGGGTGGATAAGGAGCGGCCCGGTCCGTCTACCTGCAGGCACACATGGGGAAGGGGAAGGATCTGAGCGACTTTGAGAAGGGTCAGATCGTGATGGCGCGCCGACTGGGTCAGAGCATCTCCAAGACGGCGTCCATCGTCGGATGTTCCCGGGCCGCGGTGGTCAGCACCTTCCAGAAGTGGTCCAAAGAGGGGAAGCTGGTGAACCAGAGACTGGGTCATGGACGGAGGAGACTCATCGATGAAAGCGGAGAGCGACGGCTAGCCCAGTTGGTGCAGTCTAACCGGAAGGCCACCGTAGCTCAGATTGCCGAGGAGGTCAACGCCGGTTCTGAGAAGAAGATGTCTGAATGGACGGTCCACCGCAGCCTGCTGCGTCTGGGCCTGAGGAGACGGAGAGGAACCAGGGGCAGGAAGGACGGAGGAGGACATGTGAACGAGGCTTCCCGTCCATCCGGCCCTGATGGTTCGACACAGGATCTCCACCCTGGAAGCTCTGCTGCTGCAGTGAGTCAGGAGGACGAACCTTCAGGAGGAACCTCAGAGCAGCAGGAGGAAGATCCACCAGGAGGAAACTGATGATGTTAATCTGGACAATAAAAGTCTTTGGGTTCTGGATCGGCAGCAGGAACTGAGTGAAGGCTTCATTTATGCCCCCTGGTGGCCAGAAAAGACTCGGCCGCTTCCTCTTCATTCATAATAAAAATCCATTTTATTTGTGCTGCACTGAGATGATCATAAGTGTGAAAAATAAAAACATTTAAAGTTTAAGTAACATAATCTGTATGTAAAAGATTGAGGCGATGCTATTTCTGGTTCCTCAAAGATGCGGAGCAGAGGAAGCTCCGGCCTCCATCAAGTTTCAGAGGTCATGGGGTCAAAACGAGCCTGGCCACTTTCTTCCTACACCAGCCAGAAAACCCTGGTCCTCCATGTTGGAAAACAACCCAGGAAGACGTTACCAGAGGAACTTCAGGAGAGCTCAACACTTTCAGTTTTACAGAACTGATCATCGTTTCAGAAGTAAGTCCAGTTTAGTTATTTGGGACAAGGAGATGAAATGCCTGGAAGCTGCAAAGCGATTCCAACGAGTCATGAAGTGAATAAAACCTGAACTGTTTATCTCTGTTAAGAAGTCTACTTTAATGAATTCGGACAGGAACCCAACAGCTAGTTTAAGCTAAGCCAACAACAAGTTGGTTGAATCTGTCTCCTTCACGTTTTTTTCTCCAGAACATTCTCATAATTATCATATCTGTCACCAGGCTGAATGAAACCGAAACACCAGATCCATGTTCACACCCTTCCAACCTTTACTGTCATGTTTATTTTGGAATACAAATATATTGGAAATGAAATGCTAAAAGAAATGTAAAAATAAAGAACATCTACAAAGGACTGCTGTAATGGAGGGTTTTTTTCGCTTTTGGATCCAATTTGAATCTTTGACCTGATTGGCTGAACACCATCAATGGCTGCATCAAATGTACCAGGAGCCCAAACCTTTTGAGACTGAGAGCTAAGTTTTCTCAGCCGGGTGAGATCTACTTCATGACACGAAGACATAAAAATTGTAATTGAAACTGTATTGTCTTATTTTATATGCACATATCCATCAGTTATAGCAGAAACATTAAAGTGACAGAAAACCTGATGCAGTTTCTTCCTCAGTGACATCATTATTTTTATTGGGTCTGAACCTGTTTAGTTGGGACATTTCTTTAATATTTAAAAAGTTACAAAGGTTTGGAGCTTAGTGAATATTTTGATAAGTGCGTTAGAAAAACCAGCTTGTTTCTGCGTTGAGCAAATCCACAAACCCAGAGAGAACATGCAGAGCAGTCCCATCTGTTTTCTGTTTTCCTTCCCACACCAGGGCCAAATCCTCAAGTTGTGTGTGATGGTGGGACTGAGGGACCAAATCTCAAGATGATTGGTTAACTTTTGTCCCATGGAGTAATAAAACATTACTGTGGGCTGAAATTAAGTTCACTTTCTCATTTGAAAAGAAAAGATTTATGTTCTCTTAAATCTCAGAATCATAAATATTTTTGAAGTATTTAATTCCAATGCTATGACTTATATTAAACCAATAAATGATATTAAGCATTTTAAACATTAGCAACTATAAACACCTTTCATCCAGTAATGTGTCATATTTTATATTAAGGTCAGGTAATTGTATTTATGTCGCACATTTTCAGCAACAAGACAGTTCAAACATTAGAAGGGGATTTGTCAGAAACCTACAGCCTCGTCTTTTCAGCTTCCATCCTATTATATATCAGCACTAAACAGAAATTATAGATACACACAACATGTTGAATGTGTTTAGTTCCTGATATTTGTCAGGCTAAAGCGAACATGACAAAATAAGAAAACGACTAATTGGCGATTGAAACAACACAAACTGTGTCAGAAGAAGCCCACAGAAAACCAGGTTTGTCATTGTTTTAACTTCAGCTGCAGATCAAACTGAAAGTTGTGGACCGTTGACCGAGTTTACTGCAGTGCGCGCTCCCGACACAGGGGGCAGAATTTCCCCCGAGGCCGGAAGTGGAGTGACGTCAGCTTTGTGAGCAGCCGCGCGGTTCTTCTCCGCGGTTCCGCTGAGGAAAACCGTCCAGGTTCGTGTCGGTGGCAGCAGCTTTCTGTTTTTACTGTTGGAGCGGTAAATCCGAGCCGAACCGACCGGAAGTCAGGTTCCAGCCTGGTTTTTGTTCTGGAGGGAGCTAACAGTCCGCTAGCCTTCCGCTAACCGCCACGTTTTTCTTCTCCTCAGAACCGAACCTTTCTTGACCCGGTTCTGGTGACACAGCGTCTCCCTTCCAGAACCGAGCAGTGCTGAGCACCGAGGACGAACCGAACCGAACCAGCGACCGGACAAAGTTTGTTCGGCTGAGTTTTGGCGGTAAGCTGAGGCTCCGTTTGTCTGACATGATTTATGTGATAAAACAGTAAATATGAATCTTTAATCAACATGGTGGAGCAAAAGTCTCTGATCTGCAGATTTATTTCAACCGGATGAAACTGATTTTCTGTCAACATAATCTGAATATTGAAGTTATTTTAAGCTGATCTCGATCCGTAAAGTGGGTTTGCATGGAAACCAAAAGTATGAATCTGATGTGTTTTTATCTTAAATAGAAAGTCAGAGCCGTTCCTAGGGTTTTTCAAGGGCCACGATGCGGGGCCCTTTGTTTGATGCTCAGCTGAATGGCTGGACAGTTGGCTTCAAAATATGATGAAATAATTTAGCTCCCCTGCTACAAAATTAAAAATGATTCAAACTGTGAGTTAGTAGCTAGTCTTTATATTTTTAAACAGTTTAAAATGAGTGATTAAGTATTCAGATAGTTATTATCGACGGTTTGTCTGCAGCAGCAAGCGGAAGTCCAGTTTGGATCCAAGATGGAAGGTCTGGTGGAACCAACTCTGCTGTGGGTCAAGGAGGAAGAGGAGAAACTGGAGATAAAGGAGGAAGAGGAGGAACTGGAGATAAAGGAGGAAGAGGAGGAACTGGAGATAAAGGAGGAAGAGGAGGAACTTTGCATTAAGCAGGAAGAAAATGATGATGAAGGCTCAGGATCCAGCAGAGGTAATGGTTTTTCCCAGAGTTCTTTGCTCTCATTTAATCACCTCTGAGGAATCTAGACCAGGGGTGGGCAATTATTTTTTCCATGGGGCCACATGAGAGACAGAAAATGTTGTGGAGGGCCAGACCAAAAGGCTGAACTCAATCCTGCATAATATTAATTGTATTTCTTTATAAAAAGCAGTAAATAGCATTGTTTTGACAAGCTAGTAAGAGTAGATGTTATAGTTAAGCAATGAAAAACTGAGGTTGCCTTACAAAAAAAGTAATTTATTCAGTCAAATTAACCAAATCAATGGTAAACAAAATGTGAACATTTTATACAATTTGTGACTCATATTAGTGAACATTTTGAGTCACATTCACTCCAAAACACATTTGAGTTTTATATACTGTTGGAAAGAGGTTCTTAACAGACTAAAGACACCACCAAACAAGATACATCACATTGAACTGATTGAGAAAAGGGCTTCCAAAGAAAGTGTTCCAGTTCACTGCTAGTTGGTGCCTTTACATGCCTACATGCTGACATGTCTTTGTAGTCTAACCACTCTATTTGGTATTTCCTAAGTTCTTTTTTTTTTGTTCAGTGAGAGAAATCTAGTCTCTGCTGGGCTTTAGTGAGTGCATCAAAGTCAGCTTGAATGTCTGAGGTGGCGATGCGAAGCACGGCTGACAGATGGTCATCAGTGAGAGAGGATCTGTACCTGGATTTTGTAAAGTTCATCCTTGAAAATGTTTGTTCACATATGTAGGTAGAGCCAAAGAGAACCAACATCTTCTGAGCATGTCTCCTAATGTTTGGAAAGTTCCCCTCCTTAAGAGAAGAGTAGAAATCAAGCAGAGATCCTGACTTAAAGTGCTCTGCCAGTATTGCATCAGACTGCAGGTCAATGAGTTCCAGCTGAACATCACTGGGTACATTATCCACACTGCAGGTAAATGGAGAAGAAACCATGTGCATTTCATCCTCAATTTTTCTGAGATCCTCAAATCGCCTTGAAAACTCACTGTGCAACGCTCCCAACATAGATGAGTACCTGCGAAGGCAATCAGCTGATGGTGTGACTTCTTTCAGGGTTTGCATGTGAGTGAGAGTGTTGCTCTCCAGTTGGCTTGAAAGAAACTGCATCTTTCTCATAAAAGCCTTCACCAGGCTGTGCATTTCATCAACAAAAAGGGCCTTGCCTTGCAGTTTTGTGTTCAGTTCATTCATCAGTGCAGTCACATCAACAGCAAATGCAAAATCTGACACCCAGTCCTCGTCTGAGAGCTCTGGGATGTCTTTACCTTTCTTCTCACAAAACTCTCCAATCTCTGCTTTCAGATCCCACACTGTTTTTAGCACTTTGCCCAGGCTGGTAGCCTCATGCTCCTCCAAAGTGACAAACTGTCTGTGACTCAATGCCGTGCCCTGATGAAGTTTACAATTTTAGTAACAACATCAATAACATGGTTAATTTTCAGCACTGGTTTGCACAACACATGTTGGTGTATAATACAATGCAAAAATACCAATTTTTGATCTGCATCGATTTCCGTCACTTTATCTTGAATACGTTTCAAAAGTCCGACATTTTTGCCCGTAAGATTTGGACAACCGTCCGTTGTGACACCTGCCAGTCTGTCCCATTTCAGTCCCAGTGTGTCCATGCACGCATGGACCTCCGCCAACAGATTGCTCCCGGTTGTCGCTCCTCTCATCGACCGCATTGCTGCCAGCTCCTCCGTAATCTTGAAATCCGACGTTATCCCACGGACAAATATGAGTGACTGTGCTGTGTCGCGGACATCACAGCTCTTGTCCAAAGCCAAGGAGAAAAAGTCCAAACTTGCCACTTCGCGTTGCAGCTGGAGCTCCAGATTCCCCGCAATGTCCTCGATCCTTCCTGTCACGGTTCGCCTGGACAGCGGGATTTGCTCAAATGCTTCTTTTGTTGAGGGCATATTAGTGCTGCAGAGTCCACCAAGCTCCCCCTCGAGAACGGCTTACTGTTTTTAGTGATTTTGTGGGACCAAAGCTGGTCTTGGTTGCTGCATCCCTGGATGTGTGAAGCTCGGTAAAAACGCCTTGCTGCTTTTGTAGCTTAGCTAGCAAAGCTTCCGATGCCCGCGCCCTTTCAGCATCGTTCAAGTTTCTGTAGTTCTCCGCGTGTTTCGTCTCGTAATGCCGATTCAAATTGTAGTCCTTAAACACGGCGACCTGCTCCCCGCAAACTAAACACACAGCTTTACCTCCGACTTCCGTAAATAAATACTTAGCTGTCCAATTTCTGTTGGAAACTCTGCGTTCGGCCTCTAGCCTTCTGTTTTTAGCAGGAGCAGACATTTCTCAGGGCTAAAGGAGTGCGGTGACCTGCTTGTGACAACGATCCAATCATGCGTGCGTCCTGATGCGTCATTATGTACGTAAATAAAAACTTCAAAATAAAAGCAAAGCAGCTTTAGTCCATTCACGAGGTGAAATTAGAAAATATGTTTATTTTGAAATTTCCAATTAACCTTAGACAGGATGTATGTGGCGCGGGGCGTACAATATTATATCGATACCGATAGTCTGATTTACAGGGTCAAAGATGGTGAGAGTCCTTTAGAACTAGGGAATTATCTCGGGGACTTAACGGATGAATTATCGGGTGACACTATTCAGGAATTTGCTTCAATGGGACCCAAAAGCTACGCTTACCAGACAAAACAACAAAAGAAAGTAGTGATCCGTGTTAAAGGGATCACTCAGACGAATGAATGCAGTGAGAGAGTCAATTTTGACAGCATCAGAGAGCCGTGCTGAGCAGCGGTGAGCCGGTATGAATGATGATCGTGTAATCATCCGATTTTTATACATTTGTTTCTGGTCAGAGATTAATCAGTTAGTATCTCAGTTTAGTATCTCAAGCCTCCACGCGGCCTCACAGGTCGAAAATGCAGTTTCACAATTGATTTTCCGTAGGTAAAATTTACCGGCACGTCCTGGTCTGTTTTCAGTTCAATCTGAATCGTTTCAATATGTCTCCTTGCCACAGGAAGATAGTCGACAGGATTAAAAGTTTAGTGATTATATCCCCAAATTCACCCTCTACTTTAATCGTATGCAGCAAAGGAGAATAACTATCTCCCACTATTTGCTGTTCGACCATGTCGCTGTAACAATAAATCATGTAAAATCCTGCTTTCATATCTACAGGATGAGTCAATCTGATTTGATCAAAACCGAACCATTTGTTCGCTTCCACCCCCAGCATGTAAGCAATAGGAGCTTGAAAAGGTAATTGATATCGTCCTCCTGCTTCAAAGAATAATTTATTTACAAACGTGTAAAGGCGAAAGTAGATGTCAGCTTTTATTTCTCTGAGGATAGGTTCGATTTCTCCAACCAGTTGCTTTATGTTTCTGTAATATCCGGGCAAAATATTTTGTCAAACAGGCTTTTCTGATCCACGGTCCTCCACTCAAAGTAAGCCGATTCTTCCGGGACATTTTGCCAAGTGTGAGGATAAGAAATCTCTGTCAAGACAACTTACCAGGAACCTTCTAAATTAATATGCTGCACTAAATTTACACGAAAACTCGAAATGATATTATCCTTAAAAACATCTACACTCGCGTTCGAGGGTAGAGTGACGTAAAATCCTTCCTCCTCCATCCCACGCTGTATGATGTCGTGTCAGACAAGTGTTTTTCCACAGGTGTCTTTTATATGTCTTGAAGGTCAACCGGATTAATCCAGCTGTTAAACTTCTGAGGCCAATTTTTCCACTGCACAAAAACTTGTTTAACGCCTCTTAGTCTGCGTAATATCTTTTGCACGTGATATATCTTGTCTTTACACAGTTTCACTTTCTGAAGCTCCTCCTCATAAAAAGAACCTCGTTATCTAAGTCTTTAATTTTATATACTGGAGGAGATCGAAGTATGACACTAACGACTGTAAACACTTCATCCGTAACACTCTGTTCATATTTTTTATCAAAAATCCCCCCGTAATTTAGATAATCGAACGAGATCCCCGGCTTTAAGCTTAGGTTTGGAATTCTTGCGGCTTTTGCCCGAGGATGTACCGTACAGGTTCTGAAAGATTTGAAAGGCATTTTCTGAATTCACTTCCATAGGGGTCGCCTTAATATTCGAATGAAAAGTCAAATTATAACCTTTCACTAAGTCTGGCAGAACATCGATGTAACGTCGGGTGTTATTAGCGGTGAAATATCTCCACATTCTGGTTTTTAATGTACGGTTAAACCTCTCAATCACCGAGGCTTTTGGGTCACTCGCTGTGGCAAAATGCTCAATACTATGCTTTTTCATTAAAGCTTTAAATTTTTTGTTAAACAATTCTTTATCCGCATATGTCTGCAGTTTTTTAGGGGTCATACTGTCTTTGAAAATTGATTCAAAGGCTTTTAACACTTCGTCAGCGGTCTTTCTCTTTAAAACTTGTACGTACTCTCTTTTAGAAAATATGTCAATGACCGTTAATAAGTAACTAACCGTCATTCTCCTCAGCCAAGGCTTGCATGTCACAAAGGTCTGCTTGAAACTGTTTCAAAGGCCTCGTGACAAAAACTCTGTTTCTCGGAAAATTAATGCGTGCAGGTTTGTGGAGAGTGTACGCGTCTTCTTCAGATAAAAAATCTTGGACTTTTTCCGTCTTAACCTTCTTCCCCGTTTCATCCTCCAAAGCTCTTTTCAATCTTTCGATTCCTCCTAAACTCCCTGGATGTGACGGAGTGTAATACACCTTCTTCATTAACCTTTTCTCCGCCATCCTGTCACCCCACTTTAGTGAGCGGTTCTTAAATAATGAGAAAATCGTGGTACAAAGGATTTATTTATTTTTTTCTTGAATAGTGAGAAGTCATAAACAATACATTTATTTTCTAGAAATTACAATTAAATGTTAACCGATAATACATGTATAAAGATTTTTTTTAATGCTAGTCAAATAGTTATAAAACTTGGTAAAATTTTTATTTAAAAAAATCAGTAACGAATACGAATACATAAGCATGCATAATAAGATGAAAAATAATGAAAGTATGAATAAAATACTTAAACTAAATCTATAGAACTAGAAAATTACACTGAATAACATAATACTAGAGAGGTAGAGAGCGTGGGAGCAATTACTTTTCATTCAGAGTGTAACATTCTGAAACAGATCGAAGTTGCTTGATGTTTTCATCACCGTCCATATTTTGATACATCTCATTAATTGCGGATTGGAATCCGTTTGCCGATTTGAGTTTGTGTAAAACAGTCTCTGCAATCACCTTCACTTTTGCATCCTCTGCCTGAATGCGGCGGTGGCTCAGGAGCTGCTGGACAGCCGGTATGAAGCGTGGAGTTAGAAGTCGCTGCTTGACAACGTTTTCTTCACTGATAGAATATCGAGCCAGCAGCGAGAATCCCGAAACAAATTGGAAATTCTATCCCCGACTTTCATCATTTTCTCAGACCAGGCATCAAATGGGAGAACCAGCATGGTTCTGAATACGCCACAGTCCGGATTGAAAGCCTCCAACACAAACATTTCTGAGGAATTTTGCCTCTCACCTCTCCTCCTGCTTGCCCGAAAAGACCAGCGGCCGGATTCAGTAGTTTTCGATTCCCACATGGCGCTGAAGAGAACTCGTCCCCTTCCAATTTCAGTATCGGTCGGGAAGCATTGTCTTCTGCTTTTCTTTGCAGATCGAGGGTCAGCTTCATCTTCTTCTTCTTCTGTATCTTCCTCCGAGCGACGTAATTCCATTTCCACATTGGCACGAGGAATAGCCAGCCTTAGCACCGCCCAGTCATTATAGGTAAGGCTGCAGGTATTCGTTATACGTGCAAGCTCCTCATCCTTATCCAGTTGGTAGAAGACAAGCTCCCCGGTTTCATAGCGAAAGACGTAACCCCATGAACCCCAAAATCCGTGAGGCTCCAAAGACCAGTCTTCCTGAAGGGTTCCCCATACCGGCTTCTGCACACGACATAAAAAATGTCGATTTCCTGGGAGCATCCAATCCCAGCCTTGAGTCGTCATAGATGGATATTGGTGTCTCACACAGAACAGATGTCCCGCTCGTCAATACTTCTCTTTTTGCTGGTATTTCAGAGGTTGATGCATCAGGCGATGAAGGTGAGCTTGTAGGTTTACCCTTCACAGGTTGCAGGTTAGGATTCACCGCTATTGGGATCTCATACACAATAGCAGGTTCTTGTTCAGCAAGCCAGGCCTTATTCACTACCGGAGTTTTCGCCATTATCTCAAAGATATCGATCGGTTTAGGTACCTCCGAACCTGCAATAGATGATGGAGGGGAGATAGCTTCATTTTTCTCAACAGCAGAATGAACTCGTTTATTCCCATTCATTGTAAAGTTCTACTAGGAGCGACTGCTGCAAGTAGAGTACTCCATTTTTCCAGCATTACTTATACCAGAAATACTAAAGACCAAACCCACTCTCTTTCTATTGGCTCATTCAGACTCATGACAGATAGGGAGGGGGGATGTAATCTGAACGCTGACCTAGGGGGTCCTGAGAAAACCTCTTCAGGGTCATTCCCACGACCTTTTACCGGAAGGGGGGTACGGGGGTTGGAAGCTCCCCAGTTTCATAGCGAAAGACGTAACCCCAGGCGGGGCTTCCTGTTAAAAAGGGGCGGGGCCACCTGTCAAAATGAGTTTGATGAAAGGGTGTCTATATAGTTTTTTATCGTTTTGCATATGAAAACATAAGATTTACAGTTTTCCAACAGTCAATGTGTCCAGAGCATCGCTTCCTTTCACTGACGGCTCCACAAGGCAAATCCAGACGCTTTATAGATCAGGTCCATTGTCCACAACACTTCTCGGACTGGATCCCACGTCTTCACGTTGAAAACATAAAATATCACGAGATTTCATTTCTTCTGTGCTACTGCATACAACGAGCAGTTACTTCAGTTCCCACAGATCATATTTTCTCTTTTCGGTTTTAGAAAACGCTGTTCTTTTTAGATTCATGCAGCCAACACACACACACACACACACTTATATAAATGCATTATGGACCCGGAGTCTAGGAGTTTTATTCTTCATGTGAAGCTGTGGAGCTTTTTACTGAACTGGCTGATGAGACGTTTCTTCTGATCCGGATCCGGCTGACAGTGGAGACGAAGCTGACTTTACTGAAGGCATCGATGTAAGTACATATATAGAAAATATTTATTTATTTTTGACATATATATGTTTTATGTTATTACTTTCCGACTGAAAAGCCTGAGTCATCTGTAACTTCTGTGTGCAGTGCTGGTGACGATGTGCAGGATGAGCAGAAAAAGGATGAAGATGCAGTTAAAGGGAGGAAACATCTGCAGTCCGTTTTCAGCCAGAATCAGAAATCTTCTCAAGTCATAAAGTCGTCTGGAAAACGGTGGAGGAGGCCGACCGGTCGCCACGTCCTGCGCTGCGTTTCCTCCAGATGTGCAGCCTCCACCTTCACTGTCCACGTCCAGCAGAGATTTTCAAACTGTATGTTGACCAGGCCAAAAATGAGAGATTTCTGGAGAACCGCCACAGTATTTCAGCTTACACATCCCTGTAGAGTTATGTCCAGAGATCCTCAACATCACGGCCAACGTTCATGAGTGACCAAGAGGAGGATGCCGTCAGTATGACCGTCTGCACAGACTGCGCCCCTGTATGACGGTTGGCGGGTTTTCTGCACAGCGATGTAGGAAACCAGCAAAACCTCTCTGTTGATGAACGGATGGGAGCCACTAAAGCCACTAAACCAGCAACGTGTGTTTCATGCAGGAGACACTGTTAGCAAGTGGGCAGGGCTGGAGGAAAACATGGAGTTCTGGAGGTTCCAGTCAAAGACTACAACCGCTTCAGGGGGGTGGACCGGTCAGAACAGCTGATCGGCTACGATGGTTCGTGAAGGTCCTGCGGCGTCTCATTGATGACACATCAGGCCGTTCAGGAGCCGCTGGCAGCCCGGCTGTGGAGAAATTTCACCATCAGCCCTGATGATGAGCAGTCTGCACTCGCCTGTTGCAGTCGTTGAGGGGGAACCCAAACCCAAAGGGGTGCAGGAAGTGCAGAATTTGTGCAAAGTGTACTGCCTTCATGTGTGAGGTGTGACTCACATTGTGGACGGGAACTGCCACAAGGACTTCCATAGGAATAAAAGCCTTTCTTTGTTTCTGTTTTTGCTTCATTTTGACACATTTCTGTAACTGAAGCCAAGTTTTGCAAACTGAATAAATCTTGTGGATCAAAAGGCTCGTGTGCAACTTTGTGTTGACAATTTCGGTGGATAAAATTAGGACATTTTTATGTTTACAAAAATGTTTAACAAAATCAAACCATTGATTTGTGATTTTTTTGTTGCATTTTATTATCAACATACAGATTTTGAAAAATAAGGATATGAAGATTGTACTGAATGTTGAACAAAAACGGCTGCAGCATCCAGAAATGTCAAAATAAGCTCCAACGGACTTTAATAGGACATAAAGGATTATTAAACATAGGGAAAAAGTACAGATATTCCCTTTGATCAAACTGATCATTTTTACGCAAACTTTGATGCAAAGTAAATTTTCATACACGGCAACTTGTGCGTAAAATAAAGGCATCAGGCATAAAGCGGCACGCCGCTTTATGCCTGATGGTCCAGTTCTTCTGATCTGTTGGAGTTTTAGTGGGTCAGCAATTTTACATTTTTTAGCTGAACTGAGACACGCTGAATTCCACATCACATCTACATTGTCATAGTCAAGCTAGCTTAACTGAGCTACGTCCCTCTCCCTTAATATTTTTTCTGTTCATTAAACTTTTTCCTGATCTTATCTAGTTGTTGTAGTTTTGACAATTAACTTCAAAGCCCTGCATCTGTTTCCCTTCTACAGGTGCAGGAGTAAGACTTAGCACATTACTTTGATGACGGCTAAAAGCAATGCTAGTCGTGTTTAGCTAGCAGCTTTTTGCCCTCCTGCAGGGAGGTGGGGCGGGATGTAGAGTGTGTGATGTCATTCTGTAGGGGATCCATAGAAAGAAACCACTATCGTTTCAGAATAAAGGCTAACAATGAGCATTTAATGTGAGAAGCGTACAGCTAGTCAGTTCTGAGTAAGAGTTTGTAAAGGACGGCGCGTCTTGAGGAGTCATAACTCCCAGCACAGCGTCTGCTCCGGTAGCGCCCATGTTTTCATTTATTTCATTTGCAAAAGCAGCAGCATTCTGAACAATATCCAATTCTCCAGGCAAGCAGCTAATTACCGTGTAATAATAGTTCTGAATGTTCCTCAGCTTTCAGGTCCCCAGAAAAGAGGAAGCGAACACAGAAACTGCACCGCAGACTGTCATTAGTTAATGGATTGATCTCAGGTGTGCTATTTCAATTTATTTTATTTAGTAAAATCAGAAGTCATAGCTACTGGATGTTTAATTGCATTCATTTATTTCAATGTACGTTGTCTGTCATTTAGAGTCTCTGCTGCTGCTGGGGAAAACTCCAGGACGACATTCAGCACACAGGAGAAACGCTGTCCGCCATCTTGATAGTTTTGATCAAACAAAGGCCACTCTGCTGCTTCATGCGACTCAGTCTCTGCTTCACAGCATCTCCTGTGACCTGAACGTGATTTCAAGGGATTCATATGATTCTACCTGCTAACTCTGAAGTGTGGGAGGCCAAGAGGGTAGAGTTGATTCAAATGAAATGAGAAATGTAGAAGATATATGAGAAGTTCCTGATGCTGTTCAGATTATCCTGAAGCTGATGGACTTCAGCTTCTCCTGATAGTCAATAAAATGCATTAAATGAAAACTAGACCTGGGAGGCACATCTCAGGGATTCATGGCAGCAGAACTAAAAAACTGCTGAACCAACCAAAAACCAGAAAGGGGATCAGACTTAACGGCGTTGGCGGATTCTGACGGCATCAGAGCTGGAGGAAGACTCCAGCAATCGGGACGAAATCGGGTTCCTGTTAAAATACGCAGCATTTCTTAAGTTTAGCTTTGTTTGACAAGAGAAGGCTTTTTATTGATGGATCAGCTCGACTCTTTGGTTGTTAGGATTTAGGACAGAAACGGAAGAACAAAGTCTCACTCCAGAGATTTTTGATTTAGATCAGAGAGACCTGACTCATGTACGATTGTGGGACCAAGTGGGTCTGGGAAAACTTTCATTGTGTTTTACAGAATTGTAACCATGAATTGTGATGCATGTTGTGCCGGATTACATTGTTTGGATTTATACTGTTTTTCAACATATGTAGCCTGATTAATAGAAAATGAATAAAAATATAAAATTTGTTGAAGGAACACATTATTGTTTTAGCAAAACATTTCCCACAAATGGGACAGGGATACAGATTCCCATCTGTGTTCTGCGGCAGAAGGTCCGGTCCCCATTCGGGGTAGATGGACTAAGGAGTTGTAAGATGAACTTTGGGAACGATTGATTGATTTGTTTTTTTCCCCTTTGTTGTGTTTCTTCTTTTCTCCTCTTTTTCTTTTTATTTCATTGTTTTGTTTTTTTTCCTTGATGGCCATTTGCATATCCCAATGTTGTGGTTGTAAATATGTAAATACGATATTCACATTGCAAATACAAAACACTTGCAGCTGCAAACTCTAGCCTAACTGCTCTTTCTTGAGTCGTACCTATTCTTCTGAAAGAAAAAAGAAAGGAAACTGGCCTATTATCTTGGTTAAAAGCCATTTATATTGAATAACAATTTAGATTGTCTTTTCAAATATGCTACATTTGCATATTGTTATGACTCTGTTAAGCCAAAAGGCAATAAACAAGCAGAATAAAGTTAATTAATATTTAATCCGTCCATCTTCAGGTCGGGGGTTCAGCTGCTGCCTATCTCTAGCGAGAGGCAGGGCACTTCATGGTATTTATCTTTGCATAAATAAATATATAAAAAAGTTAATATGTTAATTTCTTCCATCTGTTGTTAATCCAATAGCACTGACCCAGCTTCCGTTTTATGGAAACGTTGGCCGTAAGGAAAGTGCGACACCTTGTGGTGTCACACCACATGGTCATTGATGAGTGATGCATCTAGACATGGGGTGGGCAATCCTGGTCCTCAAGGGCCGGCATCCTGCAACTTTTAGATGTCTCCATGGCCCAACACAGCTGAATCAAATCACTGAATCACCTCCTAAGTCCAGTCAGGTTCTCCAGAGTTCTGCCAATGATCTCCTTATTTGACTCAGGGTTGTTGAAGTAGAAACACATCAAAAAGTTGCAGGAGACTGGCCCTCGAGGCCTGGAGTTGCCCACCCCTGATCTAGAGCATCTTAGCCAGTTTCTCCCACAGGGATCCTGGCTGGATGGTGTTGAAGGCTGATGAAAAGTCAAAGAAAAGGATGCAGACAGTGGTGTCAGTTCTATCAGGGGAGGAATAGACCCTCTGCAGCAGGTATATAATTGCATCATCCACGCCTAAACAATGCAAACTGGAGAGGGTTTTGGTCTGCATCCAGCTGGTACCTCAGATGTACCAGAACCAGCTTCTCCATAATGCCAGAGGTCAGATCTATGGGTCTATAGTCCTTCGGTGTTTTTGAGCCATAAAAGTCTTTGCTCTGCCTACATCCCCCAGAATGCCGTGCGATTCTGGATTGGAGTTCAGTGAAACTGAATCTGTTAGTCATATTTATAATTAGATGAAGACTGTTCTTTTTAAAATGAGGTCACAGAGACAATGTTATTTAATTCTACTTTTGTGCATTCCACAGCATTTTAAATTTGAGTTGAATAAAACGTTTGAGTTTTTACATTCTCAGTAACAAGAGTTTTTATTCCTTCAGGACACAACCAGGATTTGAAGTCCAGTTTGGGTCAGAAGACACCAGATACTCCAGAGACCAACAATGAAGAGCATGAATCTGAACCTCAGCAGTTAAAAAAGCCGGACAGTGGGGTCTGCGTCATGCACGCTTTGACTCCAGCATACTTAATTCTTCAAATGAGTTCTCACCAAGGTCAGAAGAATTTAGCCTGTCAGCTCTGTGGAAAGACTTTTCTCTACAAATGTAAACTGAAATACCACCTAAGAACTCACACGGGCGAAAAGCTGGTCTCTTGTCAGACTTGTGGAAAAACGTTTCTCTGGCAAAGTAAACTGAAAGAACACATGAGGAGTCACACGGGGGAGAAGCCTTTCTCATGTCAGACCTGTGGGAAAACTTTTACTGAGAAAAGCAAATTGAAGCAGCACATGAGAACTCACACTGGTGAGGTTTTTTCATGTGAGACCTGTGGAAAAACCTTCATGTGGCATAGTCAGCTGCTAGGCCACGTCAGAACCCACACAGGAGAAAAGCCTTTCTCATGCGAGTTCTGTGGAAGAGCTTTCACTGTGGAAAGTAAATGGAAATACCACATGAAAGCTCACACAGGTGAGACTTTCTCTTGTGAGACCTGTGGAAAAACTTTCACCTTGCAATGTGCTTTGAGGGACCACATGAAAACTCACACAGGTGAGAAGCCTTTTTCATGTGAGACCTGTGGGAAAGCTTATATGAGGCAGAGCACTTTGAGGGACCACATAAGAACTCACACTGGTGAGAAGCCTTTTTTGTGTCAGACTTGTGGAAAAGCTTTTAACCGGCAAAGTAGCTTGAGTCTCCACATAAACTTGCACACAGGTGAGAAGCCTTTCTCATGTCAGACCTGTGAAAGAAAATTCAGTTTGAAAAGTCAATTGATTTTTCACATGAGAATTCACTCTGGTGAGAAACCTTATTCATGCCAGATATGTGGAAAAAAATTTAGGGTTAAAGCTCGGTTGACAGTTCACATGAGAATTCACACGGGTGAGAAACCTTTCGCATGCCAGATGTGTGGCAAATCTTTCACCCACCAGAATTCTTTGAATTTTCACATGACTTCTCACACAGGTGAAAAGCCTTACTCATGTCAGACGTGTGGAAAAGCTTTCAATATGCAAAATGGTTTGACTCGTCACATGAGAATTCACACGGGTGAAAAGAATATTTCATGTGAAACCTGTGGAAAAGCTTTCAACCAACAAAGTCATCTGACGTATCATATGAGGTCTCACACTGGTGAGAAACCATTCTCATGTCAAATCTGTCCAAAAAAGTTCAGCAGAAAAGATCTGTTGAATGTTCACATGAGAACTCACACAGGCAAGAAATGTTAAACATGCAGTATATCTACTATTAGATGGATGGTGACTGGGATGAACTTTTCCTTCATAATATGCATTGAAGCATTCCTCCTGCTACGGTTGTCAAAATGATCAGCAGGTTGATATATTTCTATCAGTTGTTTGCCTCAAAATTGACACTAAGGCAGCTGTTTACATTCATTCCTCCCCAATAAGCTGCTGAAAGTTTTAAGCTTTCCTAACAGGGAAACAATGTTCAGAAAAAGTCATTAAAGTTCCTTTATTTGCATTTAATTGATGGTCCCTGATTGATATGGTGAGTCAGTTACATTTGCCGTCAATCATTCCTACAAGAATTGCAAAATTCCTTGGAAATATTTCTAAAGTACCAAAAATCATAAAATCCTGGAGCGTCTGTGTACTTAATCAGTAAAGAAAATATTCCGACTGAAATGAAACATGGCTGCTGCTGGTTGTATCTGCATGGACCAGGTCCTTGTTTCCTCTAAAAATATGATTTCAATGCTCATGACCCGTGTTTGTTTTGAAAATTCATTTATTTCAGTCTAGAATGATTCTTTGTTCAAAAATGTATTTATATCAACAATAATTTGACAGAGAAATGTAAAAAGAAAAAGTAAATATATAATATATGTGTTGGTATGGGAGAAGCAATAATATTGTTTAAGTCTGGAACATGACTTGAAATTAATAACAATAATAATATATTTAGGCTCTAAATGCCATCTGCTTTCCTCAGTGTTTGGTTTTCGTACTTAAAGTCTGGAATTATGTGAGGATGTTGAGATTTGACCACCTGTTTCACTGCTGTCATTTATCAACATCACCAGAGTTTAAGGACTTCCTGTCTTGACAGGAAACAGAAACTAATGTATTTTTAGAGTTGTGGTACGATTAGAGAGGAGCTACTGGCATCACACCATCCGTTACTGGTGCCTCTTGTTTTACCAGCTTTTTTGCCGTTAAGATTTCTGGGGTTTTCAAAGTTTTTGTTATTTTTTTTTCTTTGTGTTTCTGGATCGCAGCATTTAGAAATGCTGCTGTCTGAATATATTTGCCTCTTGGAGTTCCTGCCTCGTCTCTGAATGTCTTTATTTCACCATTGTTAACCTGTTTCATTGACTTTATGTATTTCTTGCTTTTCAAACACTGTAGTGTGCCGAACACTAGCCTCACATGGCCACCGGGGGCAGCGTAAGGCTGGCTGTGAACAGGAAGGTCAGGAATCAGGAGAGCTCCAGCTGTGAACCCATGACACTGAGTCTTAGTTTTCAGTGTGTTTAAACATCCTGACAGAAAAGGATGCACTAAAGCATATACTCAGGGTATATCGGTGCCATTTTTAGGTCGGCTGATCCAAAGACTAGAGAAAAAAAGGAATTCATCAATCAATCAATCAAATTTTATTTATATAGCACATTTTAGCTACAAGGCATTTCAAAGTGCTTTACATCATAAACACAAAACACAAAGTCATGCAACATAGAATAAAATACCAAGTGTTTTTTTTTTCATGGACATAAATAAATAGTGTATTGGAAAATACAGCGGTGTTCATAATAAACCACTATTTAAAGTTAGACAAAAGTTTTTGTTTCATTCAAGCGGGCAATAATTACAGACAATGCAGGAAAGTCTGAACATTTTTCATTTTGTTCATAATTTTCCCTTTAAACATGTTAGGAGATAAAAGTCAAAATATTAATACTGTAAATAAAGAAAAACAATCATTACTCCTGGGTTTTATGTCCATGATTAAATGTGGCGCTTCAAATGCAAACAGTTGAAACCATTAATTTACATACAGAAAACAAAAACACTTTCACATTTCTTTCTCCCTGTCTGAAGGTAAATCAGACCAAACTTCTGTTGTTTCAGGTCAGAATAATCAGAATTATGTATTTACTAAAAGCCTGAATAATAAGAGAATTTATTTGGATGAGTTGTTGAGGAGCTGATGCTCATCCAGGACATGCTAGCAGAAAACGGTCATGTGACTCTCACAGCAAGTCTTCAGTCAGAGGCCTCTTCATATTCGCTGCAAGGTGGACTGCTAGAGATCCTTCCTGCCCACAGCATCACCATCCACCAAGTTTTGAGGATCCTTTGAAGACGAGTGATGACAACATTTAATTTCTGTTTAGAATGAATTATTTTTTTAATTGGATTTTAAGAAAAAAATATTCCAATTAGACTTTTAAAATATAATTTCTAAACATACCAGTAACATATGTAAAGCATTAAAGGTCATTTCTCTATTTCAGGAGGCAGAAATACGTTTAAAAAATGTTTTAATTAGCGTTCAGTCGCTTCTCTCCAGCAGGGGGCGGAAATGCACACAGCTGCTTAAGTACGTTGTGTCGTAACTTCCGGTGTAGCGGTTAGCCTCCTGCTAGCAGCTGTGCTGTGTCCGGGTTCTGCTGCGGTTCTGTTGCGGTTCTGCGCAGCAACAATGTGTTCCGTTGAGCCTCTGAGGGAGTTTATCAGAGAGAGACTAACTGCTGCTGCTGAAGAAATCTTCACCCAGCTGGAAAAAACCATCGTCCGGTACGAGGAGGAGATCGACCGGCAGCGGAGGCTGCTGGACCTCAGCTGGACCCGAACCGAGCAGAACCCCGCAGGTAGGTCCGCTGGGTCCGACCCGGCAGCAGAACCGGGTCCAGACATCCCCTGACGTTCAGAAATCAGTTGATTCCCGGGTTATTGTGATGCTAACTGCTGTCAGCTGGAAGAGTGACGCATTTCCGCTCATTGTTTAAGTCTGATAGTGAAGAATCACCAACAGAACCGGTTCAGTTCACCGAGTCTTTCTGCTTTAATGTCGTAAAGACTCGATATAAACTGAAACAGTTTCTATCTGGCTGCTGTGACTTTCGGTGTATGAGATCTACTGGTGCCCCAGATCTACTGGTTGTGAAGGTGGCCTCGTGGATGCCTGATCAAAATACTGCCAGGGTGACAAAAACAGTTTGCAAAATGTTCTGAATCCTGTCTGAGGAGTAACTTTCTGTTTCCACAGATGAAAATGATGCTTAAATTACTGGAACATCACAGTTCACCAGATCAACTTACACACTATGCTGTTCACATCCAAGAAAGCCAGTTTATTAATATAAGACATTTTCACTAACAAGGCAAAAGGTTCACATGATGAAAATCAAAATGAAACACCAAACACTTTACATTAAGTTGGCAGAATAAAGGCATATGTTTTAATCCAGACTAAAGTTAATCTATGCAGGGGTTTTAAGCCTGTATTTAAAGCAGCAGTGGAACAGAACTCACAAGTTGTACTTGTGGGGGTGAAACGATGAATCCATTATTGAAGTAATCAACTAGTTTAGTTATTGATTAATCACTAATAGACCCAAACAGGTCATTTGCATTTCCATGTTTAATGTGAGTTTGAGCCAATGTTGTGACATCATTCATGTCGGCGTTCCTCTGATCTCCTCCAGAACTCCAGCATCATTTCTCCAGCGAGGAGCTTCCTGCCGATCGGGACAGCAGTACTAGTCCGGACCGGGACGCACCAGAACCGGCGCCTGACGACATCTGCTCCAGGCAGGACGGAGCGCTGGTGCTGAAGCAGGAGACCGAGGCCATCATGGTGACTGTGGACTACGATGACGAACCTGAACCAAGCAGCTACCAGCTTCTCTACCAGAACCGCCCAGAGACCCAGAAACGGAACCAGGAGGCGCTGAAGCCAAAGAAAATCAGAGCTCCCAGCGACAGACCGGACCTTCTGCCGCAGAACACAGATGGGAATCTGTATCCCTGTCCCATTTGTGGGAAATGTTTTGCTAAGAACAGTTACTTGACCAAACACAAGAGGATCCACACCAGTGAGAAACCGTTTGTCTGCGATCAGTGCGGGAAGGCCTTCAGCAACACCAGCTACCTGGCCAATCACAAGAAGACTCACAGTGGCATGAAACCGTTCGCCTGTCTCATCTGTGGGAAAGTTTTCACCCAGCAGATTCATGTCACCGACCACATGAGGATTCACACTGGAGAGAAGCCCTTCCCCTGTGCCACCTGTGGGAAACACTTCAGGCAGAAGAGCAGCTTGAACAAACACCTGAGAACTCAGCACCAGAAGCTGGAGGCATGATCGGGTTCTGAGCTGCTGGCTGGTACTGCCCCCTAAAGGCCTGGGGGCGTCAGACTGCAGAGGAGCATCAACAACTTTCCTGCTTTTAACTCTACTTCCTGTTCTTTAGCCTCTCTGAGGAACACCGTGTGTCCCTCCAGCTGGGAGTGGAAGATATTAATATAGATGTTAATCTCTGTGTAAAGTTGGAGATTCTAACATTTACTAAAAAGACTGAATTTTGAAAATAATAGTGGGAATTCTGAGAAAAAAGTCTGAAGTTTGAGAAAGTTGGAATTCTCCCCCAAAAAATATTGGTGTTCTGGAAAAAATGTCGATTCTGACTTTTTTAGAAAGAAGGATGAATTCTTAAAAAAAAAAAAAAAAAGCAAAAATGAATTTAATTTTAAAAGGTGAAAAAAGCAGAAATTTGGCAAAAAGGCAGAAATTCTTTTTGAAAAAAATACTGAAATAAAAGTTTATATTCTTAAGTCAGAATTCTGAGGAAAAAGATCAAAATGCTGAAAAACTGCAGAATTCTTAACAGAAAAGCTAAAAAATCTGAACTGGTTGTTTTAGTGTGAAATGATGAAGTGGAGCCTCTGATGAACAGAGTCGCTTTAAAACCTGCTGCAGGTGGATCTGCGACTGACTGCAGTCACTCTGTCCTTGGTTTTGATATATTTGTATATTTTTCAGTGTAACAGCAGCTTGGTGACGGCGTGGACTGTAAATGCTCGAGTTTTGTCTGGATCACTGTCGATGTGCCGAGTCATGCAGTTCTTCTGTTGTGTTTTGTTTTTTCCGACTGTAAAACTGAAGAATGTTCTGCAGTAGCAGAAATATTTCTGAATACTTGGTATTAAAGGTCTGATCTTGGATTCAAGCTCCATGTTTCACATCACAAAACAAGAATTATTTATGTCACCAACTGAGTAAAGACCAGAATCATTCACAGCCCAGGGAGATTTAGGTTTAAACGTATTTTAATTTTCAGCCAGAAAACAGAAATTATGAGCAGGAATTCAAACGAAAAGCTTTTATATTTGTATTTAATAGCTAAGGGAACTGTTCAACTGAAATAAGGGTTATATTTCAGAGAATAAACATATTTTTTAAAATGGATTTTAAATGTTATTTAAAGCGGGTTTCTGAGTTCCACTCCGGGCCAGAAGGTGGCAGTATTCATGTTTAAACTGGAGAGCCGGTGTTTCCCCATCAGCTCTGGTTCCCCCTGCGTCTCTTCGCCACTCAGCCGCTTGTCCTGAGAACGTATGTATGTATCTCAATCTGCCTGTTTAAGCTCAACATCAGATTCTGCTGCCATCAGATTCTGCTGCCCCAATTTAACAGGGAACAAAATCTGATGGGTGAATTATGGCCACCAGACACTGTTTATGCACATATTCATAAAACATAAAGAATTACTTAAACAAGCCTTTCTTACAGAAAGAGAACGAAGGGAAAAATGTATTTTAAACGGATTTTCACAGACTAAATTATTTTAAATGTTTTATTTATAATTTCCACAAAAGATAGTGCACCAGTTTTTTCCTCTGTAAGCTTATATAAAAATGTTAAACTATTAAATCCTAACATTTTGTGACAGAAGACACTATTAACTGTAGTTGTTTGTTATTTAATGTTAAAGCATTAAATCTCTTTATATTGGGAATTAACAGCTTGGCTGATTTTTCTTTTAAAAGTTCAATATGTTGAAACATTCAGAGCAAATAATGCAAACAAAATTTTAATGCAAAGTTTGTAAAGCAACAAGAAGTAACCTCTGTATGAACGAGACTCGCATAAGAAGCAGATATAATTTAGAAATCTGAGTTTTTGTCCAGGTAACTTGGATTTTTGGCCATAAAACAAACAATGCCTCGCTGATCTATAAGTGAAAAGAAATCCTTTACTTCAACTTTCTTCTATTTAGGAAGCCTGACATCTACGTACATTAAACAGGACACATTGACTCAATTCTGTTCATGTTCAGTAAAACAGACAGAGATCCAAGATGTTCGTCAGGTTGCAGTAGGGAGCATCGATGGCTCTACTAATGGGATAAAGTGCAATATTGTAGTGCTACTGATTCACAGTTTTACTCATATTAATGTTTGTGTTTCTTCCAGGGACTGAGGCTTCGGTGGTTTAGTCTCTGCTCTTGTGTTTTGTTGGAGCTTTTTCTATCTTTGCTGTTTCTTCCTTCTCTTCACTGGATCTTGCTCTTTTCCACTGGAGCCTCATTTTATTACAATCAGTTTTGTTGAAATGCATCCACTGATTTAACCATTCTGCTTCAGGTTATTGTTCATTTAAAAACAGTGAAGCTTAATACATTTTTGTAGAACCAGCTTTAATCAACACCACAGCAGCCACTGCTGATGTACAAAAAGATTCATTTTCTCATTTCACAACAGATTTGGCATCATCCATCATTTAAACACAATCTGTGAAAAAACTGATTTGAAGGAAAAACATTTGAGAACTTATTAGTTTTCATCACATTAATAACATGACTGTAGTGACTGCGGCATTAATCCACACAACGCCCGCTGTGAAAGCATTTCAATAACTGTCAACAATTAAACAGAAATTTGTCCTTTTATCATTTTACATCATGCATGATTTCAACTCTATTGTAAGAATTGAATACAGTCCTTTATCAACTACAAACCATCTAACATGCCGTTAGTGTTAATAGAGTATTTTTCTGAACACTCTGCTGACAAACTGTTCACCTTATGGAAAACATTAAATTGCTTCTTTGAAACAAAATTTTACCGCATGTCAAATTAGAGCTGGAACAGACGTCATTTGGACAAGCAGGATGGGTGGAAGGTTTCTCTTTTGTGAGTTCTGATGTGGTAAGTGTAACTATTTTTATGGCCAAAACATTTCCCACAGGTTCCACATATGAACGGCCTCTCACCTGTGTGAATTCTCACGTGGCTATTCAAAATCCGCTTTTCACGGAAACATTTTCCACAGGTTACACATGAGAAAGGCTTTTCACCTGTGTGAGTTCTCATGTGGGTATTCAAAACATGCTTTTCACGGAAACATTTTCCACAGGTCTCACATGAAAAAGGCTTTTCACCTGTGTGAATTCTCACATGGTTATCCAAATGGATTTTTTGATTGAAACATTTTCCACAGGTTACACATGAGAAAGGCTTCACACCAGTGTGAGTTCTCATGTGACTATTCAAATTGGCTTTTTGATTGAAACCTTTTCCACAAGTTGCACATGAGAAAGGCCTCTCCTCAGTGTGAACTCTCATGTGGGTATTCAAAATATGTCTTTGACGAAAACATTTCCCACAGATTTTACATGAGAAAGGCTTCTCACCTGTGTGAGTTCTGATATGCCTAATCAAAGTATTTTTTTCGCTGAAACCTTTTCCACAGGTTATACATGCAAAAGGTTTCTCACCTGTGTGAGTTCTCATGTGATTATTCAAACTACACTTGTGACGGAACGTTCTCCCACAAGTTACACATGAGAAAGCTCTCTCCTCTGTGTGAGTCCTCATATGGCTAATCAAAATATATTTTTGCCGAAAACATTTCCCACAGATTTCACATGAGAAAGGCTTCTCACCTGTGTGAGTTCCCATGTGGCTATTCAAATTACATTTTTGACTGAAACCTTTTCCACAGGTTACACATAAGAAAGGTTTCTCACCTGTGTGAGTTCTCATGTGGATCGTTAACTCTGTGTTTAATTTGAAACTTTTTCCACATACATTACACTGCTTACATTTTTTTAATCTGTAAAGTTCCTTGTCCTTCACGCCTTTCTCTGCATTGTCAGCTCTGGTTTTCTCAACTCTCTTCTGATGTGAGAACATTTGGTTTCCACTGAGTTCTGGTTGTTGGTGATCTGTTTCATTATTAGTCGCAGTTGGGATTAATGGATCCGTCTCCTGCTTCAGTACTTCCTGGTTATAATCCTGATTGATGCCTTCAGCCTCAATCTTTACCATCTGCTGGGATTCTGATTGCCCATCATCTTCCTTCAGTTGTTGCAGCTCCAGTTCCTCTGGTTCTACTTTGATGTCTACTGATCCAGAACCTGGTACCATAAACGTATGGGTCTCTTGCTTTTCATCCTGGCTCATGTCTTCATCATCAGTCTTGACCACCTGCTGAGATCCTGATTGACAATCTTCTTCCTTCATTTGTTGCAGTTCTAGTTCCTCTGGTTCCTCTTTGATTTCAAGAGAATCTGTTTCTGTTAAGTCGTCCGTTATCTGTTCTCCTTGCTTTAGAGGTTCTGATCCGTACTCCTCTTTGACTTCTGGAAGTTCTGGTTCCTCTTCTCTCTCCTTGATTTTTTGAGATTCTGTTGGATCTACAGCAGAAATCTCTTGTTGGTTGAGGTTAAATTGATGAGCAAGAACATCTTGCTTAATGGCAGACATAATGTGACAAATCTGGAAAAAAGGGAGAAACAAAATATAAAATTAAAATGTTGGTTGAATAGCAACAGCAGCAGTTTGTCTGTTTTCAGTGAAGCAGCTGTTGAACCAGGATCCTCTCAGCTGAAGGAAACGGATAAACGGCCGAACCTGGTACCGCCGCTCGCTGCTCACTTCATTTGTTTTTGTGCAACATGAGGGAAACCAGGGTTTGTGTTGCTGGAAGTCAGTGACCACAACCTGAAAGGGATGGACAAGGATCCATGAGTCCTGAGGTACAGGAACCGGGCCAGAGGGGGAACCGGGCCAGAGGGGGAACCGGGCCAGAGGGAGAACCGGGCGAGAGGGAGAACCGGGCTAGAGGGGGAACCGGGCGAGAAGGAGAACCGGGCCAGAGGGAGAACCGGGCCAGAGGGGGAACCGGGCTAGAGGGGAACCGGGCCAGAGGGAGAACCGGGCGAGAAGGAGAACCGGGCCAGAGGGAGAACCGGGCGAGAGGGAGAACCGGGCCAGAGGGGAACCGGGCCAGAGGGAACCGGGCCAGAGGGAGAACCGGGCGAGAAGGAGAACCGGCCAGAGGGAGAACCGGGCGAGAGGGAGAACCGGGCCAGAGGGAGAACCGGGCCAGAGGAACCGGGCCAGAGGGGGAACCGGGCCAGAGGGGGAACCGGGCCAGAGGGAGAACCGGGCGAGAAGGAGAACCGGGCCAGAGGGAGAACCGGGCGAGAGGGAGAACCGGGCCAGAGGGAGAACCGGGCCAGAGGGGGAACCGGGCCAGAGGGGGAACCGGGCCAGAGGGGAACCGGGCCAGAGGGGGAACCGGGCCAGAGGGGGAACCGGGCCAGAGGGGGAACCGGGCGAGAGGGAGAACCGGGCCAGAGGGAGAACCGGGCGAGAGGGAGAACCGGGCCAGAGGGGGAACCGGGCCAGAGGGGGAACCGGGCCAGAGTCATGTTTCTCCTCACCTATTCAGAACCGCCTGGCTCTGGCCCATCAGAACTCAGACAGAGGTCCAGACATTAAGGTAGGATGTGAACCCGCGGCGTTAGCTCTGGTTGTGCAGCTCTACTGATCCGCAGGAATAACTTGTAGTGGCGCTTTGAGGAGCGATGAGACCCAATTATCTTTGTGAACACAATTATGCAGCGTTTACATCCCAACACGCTGCCCGTAACAAATGCTGTTCTGCTCAGTCGGCCAGAGTCAATGTGGAAGACATCTGAAACTCTCGTCCCATAAACTCAGGCAACCAAACAGTTTCTGTGTTTTAAAAACTCAACAGACAGAAATGTTAGAGCTGCTAAAGCTGCATTAGCACCTCTGAATTAAATCTGTTTGTTGCTCATTAATGCAGAGCAGCAGATTGAACTCATCCTGCAGGGCCGGTCCAAGGCTGCATGAGGCCCGGGGCAGAACCTGACCTACGGGCCCCTTTTAAAAACATCAGAACCTCTAGCAGCTTCTGTTGGATTTAATCTGGGAGATTAAAGTAGATTAACTGGCCAACATAAAAACAATCAGTTATAATTACAGTTTACTAATTTGTATTTGTGAACAAACGGCTCAAAGTCAAAGATTAAACTCACAGCATCAGATTGTTGCTATGGTAACAAGATAATCTAACTATGAAGATTGTTCTTTGAACTTTTATAAAGTAAACTTGCCAACTCCTTATAATCTTACATTTAA
Organism: Poeciliopsis prolifica; assembly: GCF_027474105.1. Lineage (NCBI taxonomy): Eukaryota > Metazoa > Chordata > Actinopteri > Cyprinodontiformes > Poeciliidae > Poeciliopsis > Poeciliopsis prolifica. The sequence goes on from NW_026562377.1 coordinate 695,043, forward strand.
ATATTAATTTAAAATATTTTAATTTATGTTGAAACCATTAAATTCAGCAGCATTGATAAATGTTACATTTATGTATCTGGGGGCCCCTGGAGCCCTGGGGGCCCCTGGAGCCCTGGGGGCCCCTGGAGCCCTGGGGGCCCCTGGAGCCCTGGGGGCCCCTGGAGCCCTGGGGGCCCCTGGAGCCCTGGGGGCCCCCTGGAGGCCCCTGGAGCCCTGGGGGCCCCCTGGGGGCCCCTGGAGCCCTGGGGGCCCCCTGGGGGCCCCTGGAGCCCTGGGGGCCCCCTGGGGCCCCTGGAGCCCTGGGGGCCCCCTGGGGGCCCCTGGAGCCCTGGGGGCCCCCTGGGGGCCCCTGGAGCCCTGGGGGCCCCTGGAGCCCTGGGGGCCCCTGGAGCCCTGGGGGCCCCTGGAGCCCTGGGGGCCCCTGGAGCTGCAGACAAAATGTGGATTCAATAGAAGAGCAAATCATTGATTTTCATTTAACTTTATTTTTTCATTTGTTGTTTTTAAGACGAGTTGGATTTAAATATAGTTTCACTGGAGATGTTTTCCTGTAACATGTAATATTTTTACATTTCTGTGTCTTTAGCCGCCGCAGCCGCCTTGGCTGCGCGGGTTAACTGGGGGAATCCTGAGCTGCTTTTATTAAATCAGTGAAATTAAACTCACATGAAAAAGCTTATTCACACAAAATGTCATTAAATATCTTGGCAGCAATGGATGTAAAGATGAGTCATATTTATCTATCAGCCAATCAGAGGAGACGATTCAGGCGTAGGAGCAACAAGCCCCGCCCACTCGGGGCGTTCTGAGGAAACTAATCCATGTTTTTACATTAGAGTTATTTATTCAGCAGGTTGGAATGAAACGTTTATGAACTGATCAGTGATGTCAGTAACGTGTTACTGTTTCAAACCCAGTAATCTGATTACTGTAATCAGATTACTTACCCAAATCACTGCGTTGCTCTTTAGTCATTTCATTATGTTGGGAAGAAACAGGAACCATGGAGGGAAAAACTGGAACTATTTGCGTTTTTCTCTCCAAGTCCGATTATCACAAGCAGCTCATGTTTTCTAAAGTCACTAGCAAAACGAAGTGAGTGGCGGGTTGTGGGTTCATTAGGAAATGAGCAGAAACATAATTAATCTTCCTGTTCTGCTGCGTTAATGTCGACGAAACACAAATAGATTTATGAACGACTCAGAACTGCAAACATCCAGACTAATATGATGCAATAAACATGAAAACAGCCACAAATGAAACTGTCCATAAAGTTGCACAACTAAACACCATAATAATCATTAATCATAAAATAATAAGATAAGTGTGACAGACCTGTGCATCCATCTGAAACAGGGTTTCACCAGTGGGAGCATCCAGCTGCTGGTCATGTGACCTGTGAGTTTCCTTTGCAATTCTGCAAAATTCATCCATTATGATGAAACTAAGGCTGAAAAAGCACCAGATCAAAAAAGCTGATTTTTCTCCACATTCATTCATTGTGTTTTTTCATGTCTTGTTTGCAGATTCACAAACCGACTGAACTGAACGAATCTGACCCAGATTACACTGAAACACAAAAACTCCAGAGAAACTCCAGAGAAACTCCAGAGAAACTCGACCATGAAAAGCCAGAAGACATCTGAGATCAAATGAACAAAACTGAGCTGCTAACGTATCCGGCCTCTTCAGCTTTTCAGGCTTCAGACATGAAGATCTAAAATGTTTATTATTTTGTGACGAACCAACAACAATCATGAGGTGAAATGAAATTATCGGATGTTTTAAACTTTTTTAATCAATAAAAACCTGCAAAGTGGGGCGTGCAACACTATCTTTACGTTAAGACTCTGCAGCGCCACCTGGTGGTGTGATTGGCTTTGACTCCGTTTCAACGCGATCGATCGCCTGCTCTGTGATCCTCCAGATGTCTGAAGCGTTTTGTATCCAAATCGGGCTTTAAACTTCAGTATCGGATCCGCCTGGATCATCCAAACTGAGCCTCAGTGAATCTGCTGCCCTGAAGGACCAATAAAATCACACGCCTCACTTTTATTAAGTTTTAAAATATCCAATACATTTTGTTCCACCTCATGATTGGTGTTGATTCGTCACAAAATAATAAACATTTTGATGTTTGAAGCCTGAAAAGCAGCAAAAGGTTGGAAAGTTGAAGAAATACTTTTATACATTTGGCTCTATTTTCTGTTGAAGGATTTCAATATATATATATATATATATATATATATATATATATATATATATATATATATATATATATATATATATATATATATCTGACTCTTGCGTTAATAAGAAGCGTTAGCAGCCGACAGCAGAGACACTAAAACATAAACTGTGTCTTCATTTCATGCCATCTTCAGCGTGGAGCCTTTAAAAGCACTAATCACAATCTTTATATTGTTCTGCTGCTGATCCTTAGGCTGAAGTTATGAAACTTCCCAGATATTCAATTTCTACATATTTATAGTTTCAGTCTCCAGGACATGGAAAACAAACCAAAAAAAGATTTAAAGCAACTGAGGTTATAATTTAAAGAACATAAGTTGTACTGAGAGCCACTGCAACACGTCAATATTTATTTATTTTCATCATTAAAGTTTGTTTTTAATCAGTTTTTCTGAATGTTTCAGAGACCAGAAACATTTGACTGTCAATAATATGATCATCTAAAAAATACAAATAAAGTTTGAATAATCTGAAATTTGAGGAATGAAAAGGCACCGAATGCATAAAGGAGATAACAGAACTGGGTTCCTATTTCCACCTCTGAAAAATGTAACAGAAAACTAAAAAAAACAGTTTCCAGACTTTTTTACTAGTTTTCAAAATATCAGAAAATATTATTTTTTTAAAACAGATATTTCTTGAAATCTTTATTTTATTTGTCTTAGATTTTTCCATCACTAACTGAGTCTGACATTTGTTGGCAACTTTTGATTTTCACTGAGGAAACATGTTGGTTATGAACTTTGAGCCTTTAAGTTCACGTGACCTCTGATTGTGACGTAATGACGCGTCATGATGAACTGCGTTTATGGACATTTAGGGAAAAGTGACGCAACTTGGATCATGTTTATTTATAATAACTCTGATGAACTGAAATCATCACTGCTTGTTTTCTATTGTTTGGACCTTCATTAGCAGAACTGGCCCTTTAATAACAGCTGCACTTATTCATCTTAATAAACATCGAAAGTTCCGAAGATTCATTCAAACGAGCAACAAGAGGAATTTAAATCAAGCTGGAAACAGAAACTAGCAACATGTCGCAGCTCCAGCCTGGATCAGGAAATACCTGCTGATCGATTCTTCCTCCGCCGCTGTTGATCGTCTCTGATCGATTCTCTCTGATCGATTCTCTCTGATCGATTCTAACCGAAGATCTTGTTGCTACAGACTCTTCAACTTTCAGCAAAGCCGCTTTTTTAACGGCCGATAAACACAAAGAAGCTGGAAGCTAACGCTGCTAGCTCAGTGTTGGTTACTTCCGCCGGAAGTGTCGCATGAAGAGCGACCCCAGAAACGGTCAAGTCGTTTTACGTTCCGCCTCTGACTACAAATATTTATTTGTGTAGAAATAATATATTTAGCTTGTTTTGACACATAAAATATATTTTCTAGGACTTTAATTGAATTTTGTACGTAGGGTTAGGCTTAGGTAAAAATTAAAAAGCCGAATTAGAATATCATAAATTACATAATGTGTATCTGTCAATAAACTTGCTTATGAATACTTTGAATGTTGACCTTGCTGATAGTTTTACAGCATTTACATTGTTACCTGGAAACATTGTAAATGTTCCTTTAACAGTTTATTCAGCAAGTTGCTCATTTCAGTCCAGCAGCACTAATTTGGATTATTGGAATTAACAGATGTTTAGACTGAAATTTAAAATCCACCCTACTGAAGGCGCTCTGTATCTGAATTGCTCTGCTCTGCTCTGCATGGATGGATTTCTCCAATCTCCTGCATAGCAGCTCCCCACGACTTGAATTAAAGAGCCGATCTCGACGGGTGATTTTGGTTTTATTTCTTTGATGAAGATTTTGTTGGATTATCAGCACAGTCACCAGGTCACCGTGAAAACTAGACAAATATTAAAATAGAAAACACAAACCCGCGATACAAACAACAAACAAAATGCACCTCGCTTCCTTCACTGGGGAACAACATTTATTTGGTCCAAACATTTGACTTGGTCCTCTTTATCTACGGCAGCCCGGGAGGTACATACAGAACAAAATCCCCAAACCATTAAACCAAATAAATCACCAACAATGCTAATCGAAACAGACAAACATACAGAAACAATCTGCAACAGGCTTAAATTAGAAAATTCACCTTAAATAGTTTGATTTAAATAAGCTACAAAAATAATTTAGAGAATTCATTTTAAATAATTTACAATCCATTACATCCTGGAAGATTTGTAAATACGACGCTCCTTCACACTTCACTGCCTGCTGAAATCCTCTGTGTGACTGGAGCAGACTGTCATACACAGCCAACAGATATTATGATTTTATTACTTTTAGAAATTGTGGAGAACTAATTTCTGAAGAACAATATTACACATTTAGGTTATTATACAGAGAAACGTTTTTAGCTTATAAACAGTGGACTTCTTATACTTTTCCAGCAACTCAGAGCAAATCTGAAAACAATCATCCTGAAACATTAAAATAATTCCTACTTTGTTCGTCTTCCATTGGATAGTTGCTGAACCAGGAGATGAAGAATGTTAACATTTTGAAGATACAAACAAGAACCATTCAGCTGTTAGACGTGTTGGATGGTTTCTTTACGCTTTATCTTTATGGAGTCAAAGTGAACACAGCATTAAGGCTTCTATTGATTCACAAGTTGAAACCCACCACACTTTTCAGAATAACCTAAGAGGAAAACCTCAGACTACAACCTACTTTAGATCAGCTTCAGTTTTTCAAAATACAAAACAAAAAAATGGTTTAAAAAACCCATTCAGTGAGCAGCTTATCTAATCTATAACCATCTGTATTTTCTTTTAAATCTGAATTAATTCATATTATACACCCAAAACAAAGTATGAAACAAGTAAAGACCCAAAATATCCACTCCATAAGCTATGGATAAGCTGGCAGGTCTCAAGAGTGCGGCTGGATTTCTCAGTGAACATGGACAACATTTCAACGATGAAACCATGTGTTGGCGGTTATAAATTAAAAAAAGCTTTTGGACCATAATATATATCAATGTCAGCGACACAAACAGACAACAGACATTCATTATATTCATGTCATAGTGGAAGGCAGTAAGAGAAAGTAAAGCTCTTCGTAAAATGAAGTCAATTACGTCTGTTTAACAGCCTATAAATATTTGCTTCAAATTGATAAACAGCAGTAAATGTCTGTTCCCTTCACAACGTCCTACTGAAGTGATTTAGGCTCTCGTTACTTTATGGACCAAAAATAAACCTTCCAGAGTTTGGCACTGGAAACACCTGACGATTATTTCTATAAAACATTTTCATAGCTAGATAAACAACACCAGGAAAAGCAATTCATGAGGCGTCGGCTCTTTATTTTGAATGTGTGCACACCGACCTGGAGGGGACGGGGTGGAGGAGACGGGGTGGAGGAGACGGGGTGGAGGAGACGGGGTGGAGGAGACTGGGTGGAGGAGACGGGGTGGAGGAGACTGGGTGGAGGAGTTTTTTTTATTTTTGAATTTGTGTTTTGGACAAAGAGTCACTACGCTTTATTAAAATGTTTCATTCCTTTCATTTTTTATGGAGAGTCTATCAAAATGTCCTTTTTTATTCGTTTTTAAAATAATTAAATATCTGCTTATTTCAGCTTTCTTAATCTTCCTCTGGTATATTTATGAAATGAAATAGTTTCTACAACTTTAACCTTCTTTCTGTCTAATTATCTCATGTTTCTAGTTCCGCCAGTTGGAGGCGGAACTAGAAACTGTTTCTGTTTCTGGGGTAAATCAACATGGGAGACTTCCGGCGGAAGTAAACATGGTGCTAGCAGCGCTAGCTTCCGGGCTGCTTCTGACTAACGACGTTCAGAAACGCGATTCCTGCTGCGTGAACTGAACGTTCAGTAACAAGAAATGAATCAGAGACGAACTGCAGCAGGAGAAATATCCACCAAACCGGAATCAGCTCGGACTGCTCAGATCCGGCCGGAAACCCAAATCATCCCCGAACCCGGAGGTTCGGGTTCTGATCCGGACTCCGTCGACACGTTGCTGAGGTTCGATATTAAACTCCACGGACAGCTGAGAGATGGTATCATTTACCAACACTGTAAATACACACGCTGCTCTCTGGCCTTGAGTTTGACATATTCTATGGAAATATTGACTAATAATAATCAGAGATCCAAATACAGAAGTGTTGTTTTTGCTGCAGCGCCCCCTGCTGGTTGGGCATCAGGACAGATGAAGTCAGGGACATTAATAACTATTTATCAATGACAATAAATATGCATCGTGTTCATTTTCTTCTGTTCAACATGGAAATGATTCCAAAGTGTCCGAGAGACAATAAGCAGGTTTTCATCCAGTAAGTTAGAGAAACATCCTGCTGAGGCGAGGAAACAGAAATCAGGTTGCAGAAAATGTAAAATAGAAAAACACCTTTAATCAAATGATGGAAGCGACTTCATTCAACATCGAATGACTGAATATTAACAGTTGTCGTTCACATCACTGTTGGATCGTAATAGTTTTTTCACTAAATATTAATTTGCTGAGATGTGGATTTTATTATTGTTTCATTTAAATTTTATTTCATTTACAGTTAATGGTAAAATATTATTTAAGCAATAAAACATTACGGCATAAGACAAGTAGATCTACCTACAGTTATAGTTTTTGGACATTGTTTGTGGTGTCCCCCAAGGGTCAATATTGGGACCAAATCGGTTTCTGTTTTGCATATAAATATAAACTGTAATGGAATTTTTCCACAGGTTTGGGATATTTCAGTGGTTATCAGAAATGCACAGAGGGTATTGTAATAGGTAAATACTGTAATTTATTCAGAAACAGGTGAAGAAATGGATCGTAGAGAGCAGTCAAGATTTTATTTAGTCTTTAACTTTCAGTGTCAGCATGATTGCTATGATTCCCCGCTGTAATTATCTTATTAATATTTAACACAATCAGATAAATCACTGAGAGTGGTGGACAGTAAAACAAACATGAGCAGTTTTAGTTCTTCAGGGTTAAATTACATGTTGTGTTTTTCCCTTTTTCAGATTTGCCACAAAATGATGTCTGTTATTAAGTCAGATGTCCTTGCTCCGCATTTTATCCTCAACCAACAAGATATTTCTGTTCTTGACCAGAGGGGAACCAAATCTCCAAAACCCAAAGGAGGAGAGGAAGAGGAACCAGAACTTATACAAGTAAAAGAAGAAGAGTTTGAATCAGAACTTCAGCAGTTTGTAAAGAAAGAAGAAATGGAAATGTCACTTGAAACAGATTCTGAAGCTCTTGAAATAAGAGGGCAACCAGTAGAACCACAAAAGAAACAAATGAAGGAAGATGAGCGTCGATCAGAATCTCAGCAGATGGTAAAGGTTAAAGTAGAAGACATCAGTCTGGATGGAAACCAGGACATCCTACAGCAGGAGACTGATTCTAAATCTCTGGAACTCAAAGAGGAACCAGCTGAACTAGAACCAAACCAAGTGAAGGTGGAGGATCCTGGATCAGGACCTGAGCTGATGGTAGAGAAAGAGGCTGAAGGCGTCAGTCAGGATGAAAACCAGGAAGTACTGAAGCAAAATGTTGATTCTGTAATCCTAAAGTTTTTGGATGATGAAACAGACGACCACCAACCTGAAATCAATGAAAACAAAATCCTGATTCAGAACCTCCCAAAAGCAAAATATCAGGACATAAAGACTCACAAGGCGTCAGATTCCAGCAGAAATGATCAGCAGCAGAAAAGAGCTCAGAAAAATGGTGGACAAAGTGACAATGTAGAGAGAGGAATGAAAAGCAGAAAAATACACAAAGGTAAAATCACCAAGCAGTGTGAAGTGTGTGGAAAAATGTTCAAATGGATCAGCGATTTAACTATTCACAAAAGAATTCATGCAGCTGGCAAGCCTTTCTCATGTGTAACTTGTGGAAAATGTTTCAAACAAAAAGGTAATATGATTAGTCACATGAGAACTCACTCAGGTGAGAGACCTTTCTCATGTGAAATATGTGGGAAAGGTTTTAGTCAAAAAGGTAGTTTGAGTAGTCACATGATAATTCACAAAGTAGAGAAGCCTTTCTCATGTATAACCTGTGGGAAAGGTTTCAATCAAAGGAGTCATTTAACAAGCCACATGAGAACTCATACAGGTGAGAGGCCTTTCTCATGTGAAACCTGTGGAAAAGGTTTTATTGAAAAAACTAATCTGCTTAAGCACATGAGAACTCACACAGGAGAGAAACCTTTCTCATGTGAAGCTTGTGGAAAATGTTTCAGTCAAAAAAATATTTTGAAAGGCCACATGAGAACGCACACAGGTGATAAACCTTTCTCATGTGGAAGCTGTGGAAAGTGTTTCAGGCACAAACATAGCTTGGATGTACACATGAGAATTCACACAGGAGACAAACCTTTCTCATGTGGAACCTGTGGAAAACGTTTCAGCCATAAAAGTAGCTTGAATTACCATGTCAGAATTAACACAAAATAGAAACCTTTCCTCTGTCATATCTGTGGTCAGCATGTCTGTTGTAGCTGTTTCCTTTTTCTGTTCTGTGACTGTTTCTGCTTTTTGAACAATTTGTGAAAGTTTTTCAAATCATATCTGAAGCCCTGTGGTGTTTCGTTTGATAAAACTCGTTACTCTGAGGTGGATTTCCAGTCTTAGCTGAGTCTAGAATACCAATATTTGTTGTTTTTGTTTTTTTGAGCAGTTTAGGAAAACTCCACACCGACTATGGAATGATTTCTGAAAGATGAAAGTCTGTAATGGATTGTCACAATAAATGATGCATGAAGTGAAATATCAAAGTAACATTTCTCTGAATTTACTACTAGACAACCATTAAAATGTATGACCATTGTGGATGTTGTGTGGATTAATGCTGCAGTAAATTAAATTAAAGTACATCAACATATCAGTCTCATGTTCTATCGAATTACAACTGAATCAAAATGTCTTTTGCATCAGAGTAAACCAGCTTCTTTGATAAACTGAACCTGATGTGACGGTTTTTCCTACTCGACTTGATCTTCACTTTAATTGAAGCAACAGAATCAATTTAATTTCAGAATGTTAATTATGTAGACATCGGGTTGTGCTAAAAAGTGAATACCTGCCAGGATTTGTGTGCCTTATTTGATTATCTTTGGTTCTAAAGATTTATAAATTCAGAAATATAACGAAAAAGTAATATTTTTGTAAATGTAGTACCGTATGCTTCAGAAAGAGAAGAATAGGAACAATATATTTAAGCTGCAAGCAGCTCAGTTTTAGTCAGTGAGGCAAAACGTTTACAACTCAGCTTAAAAAAAACCTTCCTGTCAGACACAATGACATAATCTGTCAGTTGTCCTGCACCATCTGTTGCTGTGCAGCTACATGCTCAGACCTGAGCTGTAGCTCAGAGGAAAGAACAACCACTTTTCCTCACTGCTGCGTTCTTGGACTTCATTGCAGAGGACTGGGGCCTTTCAGCTACTGTTGCTATTGTGCTTAGAAACCGTTTCACTAAAGAGGCTCTTTAGCAACTAAAGACTGTTGTTATCACTGTTACTGTGGTATAAATATCCTGTAATAAATAAACAATGCTTTGCCTGGTGGGGTGCAGGTACAGCCTGGTGACCCGCCAGGCTGACAGTAGTGAGATTTGCTCTCTTCCATTCTATAGGTATGAAAACTGGCTGAGAGCTAACAGTGTACGTTTCCTAAAGTCCTCCTGAATCAGTGTTGGTGTTTGTATCTGCTCTACTGTGGTTCATGTGTTCACTACTTTAGACTACAGTGCTTTGACTCGTCACAGGAAAACTCACATAGTTGAGGCGTCTTCATCAGAAAACTCATTTACAGAATAGAAGCTTCTCTCCTAAGAGTTTCAAAACAAAGTAAAAGGCTCAATTTTCACTGATGAACTCATGACTTCAATCTGAAGCTTGTAGGTTTTTTCAGCCAGAAAAATGCTGATGGTTCAACAGACGTGGATTTTATTGGAGATCATAAAGATCCTCAGACCAACATGTTTGGAGTTCAGATTTTCTTTGAGAATATCTCTAATCTGTCTGAATATGTTGAGTTGAGATTTTACAAACATTCTTACTGTATGTTTACATCATTATGTTACATCAAGTTTTGTTTGAAATGTTCTTTTCTTTTTTTAAAGTTTTTGAGGAATCGAATGTGTTTACATTGGGTTTAATCTTTAACAAAATTTGCAGGAATAAACATTTATAATCCATAGCATTTCTTACGTTTAGAATTGAGTTTTGGGATAGATATTTATTTAATCATTTATCACTTTTCATAATACTTTTTATAAAAATTTTGATTTATTGTTTTATTACATTTTAGTTGATATTTTAAAAAACTGTATTTTCTGGATTATTTTTACTATTTTCTCTGTATAAATAAGAAATATATTTATGCAACATCACACTTGAAGATGCTTCTTATTTTCAAACTATTTTTAATGTTGTTCTGCTTTCAATGTCTTTTTTAAGGTTCAGTTCCATTTACTAAACATTTCTAAACTACATTCATATGCACAAAATATGTAGTGAAATAACATGCACTTAAATATATTGTATATAACAGAATAGAATATTTTACTGAAGTTACTATATTTTGCACAAATTGCATGTTTTACTTCATACAAATTTTTTTTTGTCAATGTTTGTAAAATCGTTGCTGAAATAAAGGTTGAAATGTTTTCATACTTTTAGTAGATTATTCTGAATTCTGTCAGAAAATTCAGTCAAGTCTGGAATTAAAGAGGAAAAAACTAACTAAGGTTTGCAGCAAAGACAGAACTTAAGAGGCCACAACTGTTTCCGCCGGAAGTCTCACGGTGAGACTTCCGGCGGAAGTGATGCGCTAGCAGCGTTAGCTCCCAAGCTACGTTCTGTTTATCGTGGTTTTAAAGAGGTTTTCTGCTGCGTGACGTGAACATTTCAGTGTCTGCAGTGACGGCGCGTTGGGTTAATCACCAGAGAGAATCCATCCGCCAGAAGCGGCAGGTTTTCAGCTGTTCGGCTCTGAATCAACCGACACTGAAAACACGGAACTAGTTGATGCCGCGGAGGAAGCAGGACCCGTCCAGCTCCATTATTTGCGTCGTTTGTTTTCTTTCCTTTGTAATTTTGAGAAACTGGAACAGCAAATCAAAACCGGCGTGAAAATGATTCACCAATGAAGAAACAAGATTCTCCGGACTTCCGGGTATTTTAGTGGGGTTTTATTTGGCTCTGACCCACATTGATCATGTTTATTGATCATTCATTGATCATGTCCATTGATAACCAATATTATCTGTGATTTTGTTGCCTTTGCAGACAGAAACACATTAAAGCTCATTTTTCCTCCCTGTCTGGATCTAAATTAGACTAAACTTCTGTTTTTTGGGTTAATTTACTTCTGAGTGTCTTCAGAATCTGAAGTTCACACAGATCCTCCAGAATCCCTCTGGTTTCCTTCCTCAGGAACAAAAACATTTTGTCAACCCAAACCAAGAATGATTCAATCACTAATAAAGGAGCTAATAGGTAAAATACCTTTTGGTGAAATCTGCCATATGTGATCCTGAATCCATTTTAATGTGAGGCTCATTACTAGAAATCCAATTGAATCAAATCATACAGACAGATTTTAAGTTATCCTTGCTGTTAAACGATGCATTAAGTTTGTTTATTATTCATTTTGGTTAAAAGTTTTTCTGACTTGCAGCGTTCACTCCAACTGGAAATGCATGTAGCGACAGTGGAGAGGAAAACTAACCGGAAGATTCCTGCAGCAGAGCTGAGCCTGGTTGATCAGCCGCCAGCCGGGGCTGAAAAAACAGGAGAGACTGAGAACTGGGGCTGTCAGAATAATCAATATGTTGATATAATTGGTACTGGAACATTATTCAGATTCAGACTGACCTGTTCATATCTGCCCAAACTGTCCCTGCAGCTTCGTTCCAGGAAGAGCAAACAGAGATTTTCTGAGGCGGACGGACAGGAAGTGCTGCAACACTGATGTTTGGGAAAAACGTAAAAAGGTAAGTGAAGCTGCATCAGATAATGAAGCAAAGCGCTTGGTTGATGCCAGCTAACGCTAGCCGTCTGCATGATCTGACTGTAATCTGCTGCATCTCCTGCTGTTGGAACCAACAGTTAATCTCACTTGTTCAGTTTTTGAATGGATCGGAACCTTTTTCATTTATTATAACAACCTGTAAAACATTTTTTTGGTTAAAGCAACAAGTTTAACTTCAGATAAAATAAATATTTATAGCTGAAATATCCATTATTTATCCACTAATATTTCTTTTTGTAGCTTATCAGGGGAATTAAAGACACTGAAAATAATTTAATGATCATAACAGTTCAGAGGAAAATCCTTGCATTAGGCAGTTTAGTAATGGTTTTACTTGAACAAATTAATTCCCTTTAAGAAGCAAGTTAGAAAGATTCTCCATTAAAATGTTGAGTTTCAAAAACTTCAAACAACAGAAGCATTAAAGTAGAAACTGTAATAAAATCCACTCCAGTTTTTGATAGTTGTTCTCATTGTGTAAGAACAGGACGGGATTCATGGTCAGCTTATAAAAAGTCATCACAAGGGATGCATGTTAACTTTATGTGACACAGATAAGCAATAGTTTTCTAATTCTACAAGCCAATAATCAATAATAAGCAATAACATATCTACAGTCTGGTAAACAAAAATATAAAGCTGCAACATCAACAGTCCAACAAAACCAGGAACAGCTGACTTTAAAAAACTTATAACAATGTGAAAAAAACTATTAAGCCACATTTGCAAAACATATGAACAGAAACCAGATCTCAAATGGAAATATATTATAATAAATTATAATAAATCTACATTCATGACTGTGTCCCTGATTTTCATGTATTAAAACTGGAACTCACCCAGTCAGGAGGCTTTCTGCAACGCTGCTGACCTGACTGATGATAGGCCGGCGTTAGCATTAGCATCGGAGAGGCTGGGGACTGGCAGCCTAGTTCAATCACAGTTAAAGCTTTCAGCATCCTCAGTTCAGAAAGAACGTTTTCCTTCTGCTGGAGCTTCAGGCGAATGCAGCAGCGATCGATTCACTGACCTGAGTTAGCAGGACAGCTGATGGAAAATATAACAGTCCAGTAACTTTAACTATTCTGTAAGCATCAAAACAGAAACAAAGAAATGTAATAAATCCTCCTCAAGTGAAAATGTGTCTTAACATCTGATTCCTGCAGGTCTTGATTCCTGCTGGTCTTGATTCCTGCAGGTGTTGATTCCTGCAGGTCTTGATTCCTGCTGGTCTTGGTTCCTGCAGGTCTTGATTCCTGCTGGTCTTGATTCCTGCTGGTCTTGATTCCTGCTGGTCTTGATTCCTGCAGGTGTTGATTCCTGCTGGTCTTGATTCCTGCAGGTGTTGATTCCTGCAGGTCTTGGTTCCTGCAGGTCTTGATTCCTGCTGGTCTTGATTCCTGCAGGTCTTGATTCCTGCAGGTCTTGGTTCCTGCAGGTCTTGGTTCCTGCAGGTCTTGATTCCTGCAGGTGTTGATTCCTGCAGGTCTTGATTCCTGCTGGTCTTGGTTCCTGCTGGTCTTGAGTACTGCAGGTCTTGATTCCTGCTGGTCTTGGTTCCTGCTGGTCTTGAGTACTGCAGGTCTTGATTCCTGCTGGTCTTGGTTCCTGCTGGTCTTGAGTACTGCAGGTCTTGGTTCCTGCAGGTCTTGATTCCTGCTGGTCTTGGTTCCTGCTGGTCTTGAGTACTGCAGGTCTTGGTTCCTGCAGGTCTTGATTCCTGCTGGTCTTGATTCCTGCAGGTCTTGATTCCTGCAGGTCTTGGTTCCTGCAGGTCTTGATTCCTGCTGGTCTTGATTCCTGCAGGTGTTGATTCCTGCAGGTGTTGATTCCTGCTGGTCTTGGTTCCTGCAGGTCTTGATTCCTGCTGGTCTTGGTTCCTGCTGGTCTTGAGTACTGCTGGTCTTGGTTCCTGCAGGTCTTGATTCCTGCAGGTGTTGATTCCTGCTGGTCTTGATTCCTGCAGGTCTTGATTCCTGCAGGTCTTGGTTCCTGCAGGTCTTGGTTCCTGCAGGTCTTGATTCCTGCAGGTGTTGATTCCTGCAGGTGTTGATTCCTGCAGGTCTTGATTCCTGCTGGTCTTGATTCCTGCAGGTCTTGATTCCTGCAGGTCTTGATTCCTGCTGGTCTTGGTTCCTGCTGGTCTTGGTTCCTGCAGGTCTTGGTTCCTGCAGGTCTCGATTCCTGCTGGTCTTGGTTCCTGCTGGTCTTGAGTACTGCAGGTCTTGATTCCTGCAGGTCTTGATTCCTGCTGGTCTTGATTCCTGCAGGTGTTGATTCCTGCAGGTCTTGATTCCTGCAGGTGTTGATTCCTGCCGGTGTTGATTCCTGCTGGTCTTGGTTACTGCTGGTCTTGATTCCTGCTGGTCTTGATTCCTGCTGGTCTTGGTTCCTGCAGGTCTTGGTTCCTGCAGGTGTTGATTCCTGCAGGTCTTGATTCCTGCAGGTGTTGATTCCTGCAGGTCTTGATTCCTGCAGGTCTTGGTTCCTGCAGGTCTTGGTTCCTGCAGGTCTTGATTCCTGCTGGTCTTGATTCCTGCTGGTCTTGATTCCTGCTGGTCTTGGTTCCTGCAGGTCTTCCACTGCATCATGTCTGTTGCTACCTGTCGAGAACTTCCTGATCGCCTTCTGATAACTGGAGACAGAAAGTCCATTCCTGACGACGAGGCGCCAAACCGTTTACAAATAAAGGAGGAGCAGGAAGAAGCAGAACCACAGCAGGCGAGTGACCCAAACGAGCAACCAGAACCGCAGCCTCAGAAAGAAGAACATGTTGAAGTCTGGGTCTTTCAGGCACAGCAGGAGACCAGCGTCTCGACGGCGTATGTGGACCCAGAGCAACACAATGAACCAGAACAGCTGCAGGGTATAAAGCAGGAAACCGAATCGGTGGAGATTAAAGCAGAACCGGAGGATTTCTACAAGAGTCAGGATGAAGGTCTACTTGAGGTGAAGCAGGAGCCTGAAACCTCGACGGTGACTCCAACTCATCACAACATCGATCCAGAACCAGGCACCAACCAGCCGAGCTCCTCTGAAGAACTGAAGCCACAGCAGGGAGGAAGCGACCAGAACACATATTCTTGTAACGTGTGTCAAAAATCTTTCACAGCTCGTAAGAATTGGATTTATCACATTAAAACCCATAAAGAGGAGAAGCCTTTCCTATGTCTGACTTGTGGAAAAGGTTTCATTTGGAAATCAGCTTTGAAGCTCCACCTTAGAATGCACACAAATGAGAAACCGTATCCCTGTGAAGTGTGTGACAAATCTTTCAGTAAAAAGAGTTATTTGGCTCGTCACATTAGGGTTCACGGGGATGAGAGGCCGTTTCCTTGTGACCTCTGTGGGAGAACATTCAGACACAGCAGTAATCTGGCCCATCACCGTAAAACTCATACAGCTGACAAACCTTATTCCTGTGACTTGTGTGACAAACAGTTCAGCGAACACAGTGGCTTGGCCAACCACCTTACGACTCACTCAGACGAGAAACCTTACCCTTGTGAACTGTGTCACAAATCTTTTAATAAAAGGAGTTATTTGGCTCGTCACATTAGGGTTCACGGGGATGAGAGGCCATTTCCTTGTGACCTCTGTGGGAGAACATTCAGACACAGCAGCAATCTGGCCCATCACCGGAGAGCTCACACAGGTAAAAAGCTTTATTTTTGTGACTTGTGTGGCAAACCTTTTAGCAAGCATAGCAGTTTAGCTGATCACCTTAAAACTCACACTGATGAGAAGCTGTATTCTTGTGAACTGTGTGATAAATCTTTCAGTAAAAAGAGATATTTGACTCGTCACAGAAGGATTCATGGAGATGAGAGGCCGTTTGCTTGTGACCTCTGTGGGAGAACATTCAGACACAGCAGTAATCTGGCTCGTCATCATAAAGCTCATACAGCTGACAGCCATTATACTTGTAGTTTGGCTGATCACCTTGGAACTCACACAGACGAGAAACCATATCCCTGTGAACTGTGTGATAAATCCTTCAGTAAAAGGAGTTATTTGGCTCGACACAGAAGGATTCACAAGGATCAGAGGCCTTTCTCTTGTGATCTGTGCAGCAGACACTTCAGACACAGTAGTAATTTGTCTGAACATCGTAGAACTCACGCAACTGAAGAGCATTATTCTTGTGACAAACATTTTATCGACCAGAGTAGTTTGTCAAGTCACCTTAAAACTCACACAGACGAGAAACCGTATCCCTGTGAACTGTGTGATAAATCCTTCAGTAAAAGGAGTTATTTGGCTCGACACAGAAGGATTCACTGGGATGAGAGGCCATTTAGTTGTGACTTCTGCAGTAAAACCTTTAAACACAGCAGTAATTTGGCTCGTCACCGCAGAGCTCACACAGCCGAGCCTCTGAGCAACTCCAGCTGTTTGGCTCCTCACAAAGACAACACGCCTCATTCCTGTCAAAAAATCTTTTAGAAAAACATGGACTTGATTCATCACCTTCACACTCACACAGGTGAGAAGCCATGTTGTTTGTAGTCTTTGTAGGAAACGTGTCCAGCCATTTCCTCGTCATTTTGTCCACTGCAGTGATTTAGCTCTTCATAAAAACACAAAGAGGAAACTTTCCACAAATTTAAACTAAACTGGTGTCAATCGTTTGTGCAGCAATGTAATCTTTTTGTGCTGCCATCTTTTTAAAGATATGAATAAACTTTTCCAGAGGTCATCAAAGGTCAGCCAGCCCTATGATGACCTCTGGAAACATTTATTCATATCTTTAAAATACAGCAGCACAAACCAAAACACGTAGCTGGAATTTATTTAATTTGAATAATGTGAGAAAGACACTTTCCTCAGGTAAAGAACCAAAACATTATTATTTATGCAAGAAATCTTTCAAATGATTGACTTCAAACCCAAACATAAACCCTCTGGACCAGGCGGCGGTTCGGCCCGGCAGAAAAGCTCAGGGTTAAGAAGCATAAAGGTCATTCAGTTTACTTTATTAGCAATTTCCATCATGTAGAGCAGAAGCCAGATATTCATATCCAACAAATAAAAAGATGCACAAACATTTAATGTTGCTGAAGTTGAAGCAGACCGGGCGTCTCTCGTTTGGGTCCGTTACAATCGGCTCCGGTTGCTGAAGCGTCCCGTACCGACATGGGCTGAGCGGCCGCTCGGCGAGGACGAAGCCGTCGCCCCAAAAGAAAACCCAAATCACAAAGACTGGCCCCGTTCTACTTCTTTGGTTCGACAAGAAAATGCCTCATCAATACCTGATCAGAGCGTCGGACTGGAGATGTTAGTCAAACTGTCTCTTCACTGTCTGTTTAAATTCCCTCCTTTATTAGCTACCAACACTTTGTTTAAATGTCCAAATGTTCTTTGTTTTCAAGCAGCGAATGCTCACTGTGAACGCACTGATCAGCTAAACGGTTAATTATACATCTTCCTTGTAAAGTTGTGATGAATAACATCAGCAGGTTTTACCTCTCAGATCATCTTCCACATCCTCCTAACTTTCTGCAGGCAGCGGCGGCTCAAATGTTTCCTTCTGCCAAACCAGAGCAGGACGTTAAAAACTGGACAATTAGAATCAGGTCTGGATGAAATCTGTTCCTGAACCAGGCTGTCAGACTCCAGACCTGGAGGTTTTAGAAACAAAACACAGGAAGGAAAGGCTTGGTTTAACCCAGAGTGGCTCGGTTCTCCAGAACCTGGATGAGCTCATTGTTTTGTCCACAGGCTGCAGGGCAGCCAGTGACCTCCAGGTCTGGAGTTTGACCCCTGTGGTGTAAATCAACAAACTGTTTTCTAATTCTGATGCTGTATTTTAGTTTCTTATGCAAAGTATTAACATTTGGCAAAGTTCCTTCTTAATGAAGCTTTACATTGTTCACCGGAAACACTATTTGCTACTAAATGTGTTTTATATGAGTTGGACCTACTAAGAATTTAAAATGTAACTTCATGAATAAACGCTTTTTCTTTTTGTTGTTATATTTTCCTAGATAACTTTTAAAGTCACTGAAAAAAGGATTTTGTGTTTATAAGACTTTTTATTGTTAAATGAGACTCAGATTTTGTGTGTAACAGAAGCACCATAACCCCGGAGGTCAAAGTTCATCTGTGTGCAGTGATGACTGATTGAGCAACTGGAAATCAGGGAAAATAATCTCTTCAATCTGAGTTTCCTGTCTTTATGTATTATTACTTTTTACTGCTGCAGGTTTATGGAGGATGAATTTTACTGAATATGTTGAAACATTGAACCTTTGAGAAGCTGAACATCTTCAATCATTCAGATCATTTACATCCTGATTTTCACCTGGAAAATAAGGATTTATATATATATATCTATATATCTATCTATATATCTATATCTATCTAACTATATATATCTATATCTATATATAGATATAGATATATATAGATATATCTATATCTTCCAATTTTCCCATCCTTTAAAAAATAACCGATCGAACTCTGGGTATCTATATCTATATATAGATATAGATATAGATATATATAGATAGATAGATAGATATATAGATATAGATATTTGTTATATTTACACATTTCCGGCCCGCAGCGGAACTGAAATGATGTGAGCTGTTTCTGGGGGAAGTCTACATGTGAGGCTTCCAGCGGAAGCGAACGCGATATTAGCATCGTTAGCTTCCAGACTTCCTGGTTTGTCGTGGATCAGGAATCGGTTCCTGTTTCAGTATCTGCAGTAAAACATCTTCGGTTCGGCGCCAGAGAGACGAACAGCAGCCCAGTCTGCCGGAACCAGAACCAGCTGGGAACCCGAACCGCCCCGGAACCTGCAGGTATGCTAACGAACGGTTCTGATTGAACGGTTCTGATCGAACGTTCCGACTGAACGGTTCTGATTGAACGGTTCTGATCGAACTCTGGGTAAAGTCTTTCATTCCGCCCATGTTGGCTGTTCATTAGAGAAGCCAAATGACAGACGGGCTTCCAATTTTCCCATCCTTTAAAAAATATCCGGTCAAATACAGAAAATATTCAGTGCGAACTATAAATGAGAAGCTTTTTTTGTTTTGGGTCAAACCGGTCAGAACCCAGTCATAAGATTCTACTTTCCTAAAAAGCAGCAGAACTTCCAACATGTAGCTGCAGTAAAAGCAGTAAAATTGACGAGAAATTTTAAAATATCACTTGATAAATCTGTTATTGAAAGATGTAAGACTAATTAACGCCAACTATAAACTCTTTAGAAATTCAGACATTTTAAAAAGACTTAAATTAACGATGCTTAGCCTGGTGGCCCGCCAGGCTTATGATACTGGGGCAAATCGTGTGTACTGAAACCCCTGATCAGAAAAAAGAAGCTACCTTTAGGTTTTAAATGATAATATTTAGATGGACTGAAATCCTTCATCACAATGATCTTTTAAAAATAGAGATATCAAATGGTAAATATGTAATTTCCAGCCTGAAATTCAAACTGTAATATACATTTTTTATGATGTGGAGCAGATATGCATCTATAACAAGCTAAAAAAGAAGCAACAGAATAATGAAGATGTTTTCCCCATCGCTGTACGACTTGAACAAGTTGCGTTGCCCCACAGTTGCTTACGCCTCAGCAACTTCTGGTTGCATCAGCACCTGAACCCAGAGTTCAATAACTGGGGCAGCAAAGAGTAAAGATTGATGAACACAATCAGCTCAAAACAATGATGTGTATGTGACTGATTAACTCTGCAATTATTTTATTTTATTAGTATGTTTATGCATTAAAAACGGTGGTGGACATTTTACAGTTTTACACATGAAGCAGCTTCAGGACCAGGAGATAAAAAATGTATTAAATGAAATTTACTAAACAAAACAAACAAAACTTCACATGTGGGACAAATTGTTAAAAAGAGCAAGAAACCTGAAAATCTGACAACCGATTTGGTTTCTAATGTGTTTAGTCACAATTAGACCTTTTAGTCCACCCGCTTTAATATAAAATATAATATATATCCCTAACATGTTACGTAGTTGTGTCCTGTCTGACCGATGTAAACGTCACTGGAGCCCAGAAAACCTGAAAACCTTTTACTAATGAATGAGCTGCTTTACTCTTATTACCACATTGTTAGACCAGAGTGTCAGCTGCAGGTCTGTTTCTGGCCTGCAAGCTAACTGAGAAGCTGACTAAGAAGCTAACTGAGAAGCTGACTCAGAAGCTAACTGAGAAGCTGACTCAGAAGCTAACTGAGAAGCTAACTGAGAAGCTGACTAAGAAGCTTACTCAGAAGCTAACTAAGAAGCTAACTGAGAAGCTGACTAAGAAGCTAACTGAGAAGCTGACTAAGAAGCTAACTGAGAAGCTGACTAAGAAGCTAACTGAGAAGCTGACTCAGAAGCTAACTGAGAAGCTGACTAAGAAGCTAACTGAGAAGCTGACTCAGAAGCTAACTGAGAAGCTGACTAAGAAGCTAACTGAGAAGCTGACTCAGAAGCTAACTGAGAAGCTGACTAAGAAGCTAACTGAGAAGCTGACTAAGAAGCTTACTCAGAAGCTAACTAAGAAGCTAACTGAGAAGCTGACTCAGAAGCTAACTGAGAAGCTGACTAAGAAGCTAACTGAGAAGCTGACTAAGAAGCTAACTGAGAAGCTGACTAAGAAGTGAACTGAGAAGCTGACTCAGAAGCTAACTGAGAAGCTGACTCAGAAGCTAACTGAGAAGCTGACTCAGAAGCTAACTGAGAAGCTAACTGAGAAGCTGACTAAGA
The DNA here is from genome assembly GCF_027474105.1 of Poeciliopsis prolifica. Classification (NCBI taxonomy): domain Eukaryota; kingdom Metazoa; phylum Chordata; class Actinopteri; order Cyprinodontiformes; family Poeciliidae; genus Poeciliopsis; species Poeciliopsis prolifica. The sequence goes on from NW_026562377.1 coordinate 716,076, forward strand.
AGCTTACTCAGAAGCTAACTAAGAAGCTAACTGAGAAGCTAACTGAGAAGCTGACTAAGAAGCTAACTGAGAAGCTAACTGAGAAGCTAACGGAGAAGCTTACTAAGAAGCTAACTAAGAAGCTAACTGAGAAGTAGAAACCTGAGGACAAAAACAGTGACAGAGTAACTCATGCTGCCAGCCTCTGATCTGTTCGTAATAATGAAGGTTTATAACATATTTTCATACATATTTCCACACAGTTTTGTGCTCTAGTGACTTTAGTGACAATTGGATTTGATGAAATTCAAAAATGGTTTCAATCTTGAGGGGAAATCACAGATTGTAGCTGGTCTGATGCAGGTTTCTTCAGAGCGAAGTTCTTCTGTAACATCTGGAACGATCCAGATCGTCACATCATCAATCCTCCTCTGCACAACAATTTCTAATGTCTCCAGAACAGAAGCAGCATTTTTATTTTCAAATGAGTGGATCGATCCCAATCCACTCATTTCCTGTGGAGCTTTGCATATTGGCCTGTCGTGATAAACAATAAATCAATTCATCGCTCAGCAAAATTTGTGATTGTGAGAGGCCTGTTGGCATATCAAATCTCATCAGGACAATAACGGTAAACAGCAAATACCATTTCAGCAAGCAGTTATTGTTGCAGCAAGCAGTTATTGTTGCAGCAAGCAGTTATTGTTGCAGCAACCAGTATCATCCCTTCAACATGGGACTGGTTGCAGTTGCCCCTCCTCCTGTCCCGCCCTCAGTCTGCTTCCACTTCCTGTCTCTCCTCTGGACTGAAGTCTCCTCTATAAAATAATTTGGCTCCCTCCTTGAAGTCTCTTTTTCTTTCCTGTCAGTTCCTTATTGCCCCAGGCCAGCCGGGATGTTCTGGAGGAAACGCCTCATTTTGGGGGTTGTTCTGAGTCGGTGATGTCATCGCAGGCGGCTGGCACGGTGCATCACGATCTGTAACCTCCCACCGAACAACAGGCCGTTTTTTTTTTTGTTTGTTTTTTCTGAATCAGTTAAAAGTTAAAAGTTGTGACAGGCCTCTGGATGAAACTTTCCAACTATCATTAAAACTTAATTTCATAAAGTAAGGCGGTCGCCCTGTTGAATAGCACCAATTATTCACGATTATTCCTTTTTGCTTTTCTTTTTTCCAACATATTTTCATATAAAATATTTAAATCTTACCACTTTTGTCATGTAATTTGTGGCTAAACTTTAAGTCAACAGATTGTTCATACAAGATTGGTAATCTATATCAGAAAATATTGCTTGCCGCATTTTGCAAGATCACCGTTTAATATATATTTTCTGCTCAAATATGTTTTCTGACAGGGATTGTTCTTATTTTTAGTGTTTAACTTCCAGTTTATTAAAATTTTCTAAATTTAAAAACGAAGTTCCTAAAACTTAAAAATGTGTATTTGAAAGCTAATTGACCAGATTTTAGATGATTATTTTTAAAACCTATTTTTATACATCAGTAAAAAAAAACTATTAAAATCTCGACCCTTAAAGTGTTTCCAGGTTTCTTTCAATTAGTTTTTTACAGAAATGCCACTGATGTTCTTCCTTCAGGTTCTCCACAGCATCATGTCTGTCACTTCTGAGGTTCTGCATGATGATCTTCTCATGGCCAAAGAAAGACGGATAAAAGAGGAGGAACCAGAACCACAGACTGAGACAAACTGGGAACCAGAACTTCAACCAATCAAAGCAGAACAAATTCAGCTGTGGGTCTTTCAGGATGATGGGCAGCTTTTAATGAAACAGGAGAGCAGCGCCTCAATGGTGAGTGCTGGCGCTGACCCAGAACTGGAGCAGTGGACGGACACCAAGCAGGAACCAGAACCTGTAGAGATTAAAAAGGAACCAGCGGATCCAGAACCGGTGAGGATCAAAGAGGAACATGAGGATTTCTGCAGTGATCAGGTTAAAGATCATGTTGTGGTGAAGCAGGAGCCTGAAACCTTGGTGGTGAGTCCTGCTAATGAGCAAAAACCCATCAGTGATCCGGAACCAGCCAGGAACCAGCTGTTCTCTGGAAGCCATCCTGCAGATGTGAACCAACATCAGCCAGGAAGCAACCAGGAAGTCTCAGGGTCCAGTAAAGGCCTGCAGCTGGAGAACAGACCTCAGCACCGCAGAAGTTACAGGGACAATGTGGACATTTTAGAACTAGAAAGGCAAAAATCTGCTGCGTCCCGTTGCAGCGTTTGTGGTAAATGTTACACTAAACCGTACTATTTGACTGCTCACATGAAAACACACACGAGGGAAAAGGTGCACTGCAAAATTTGTGGTAAAGCTTTCAGAAAGCACAGAAACTTGACTGTTCACATGAAAATTCACTCCGGTGAAATGCCTCATGTTTGTGAATCATGTGGTAAATCTTTCAGAAAGAGCTGCGAGTTAGCCCATCACTTTGCCACTCACACAGACGAGAAACCGTTTAGTTGTGAATCTTGTGGTAAATCTTTCAGAGATCGTTCTTATCTATCCTACCATATCAAAATGCGGGCAGACGCAAAGCCGCTGGCTTGTAAAGTGTGCGGTGAATCCTTTTACTCTTCCTGTCTTTTAAGTAGTCACAAGAGAACTCACACAGCTGACAGGTCTTTCTCATGTCTGACCTGTGGAAAGGATTTCACCATGCAGTCTAAGCTAACTGCACACATGAGAATTCACTCCGGGGAGAAGCCGTACTCGTGTAGCGTTTGTGGTAAGACTTTCAGAGTTGCCAGTCAGTTGACTGTTCATGTAAGAACTCACTCGGGTGAGAAACCATATTCATGTAACGTTTGTGGGAAAACGTTCAGAGTGGCCGGTCAGTTGACTGTTCATACAAGAACTCACACAGGTGAGAAGCCGTACACATGTAACGTTTGTGGTAAGACCTACAGGCAGGCCGGTCAGTTCAGAGTTCATGTAAGAACGCACGCAGATGAAAGGCCTTATTCTTGTGAGCTGTGTGAGAAATCTTTCAGAGAGAGATATCATTTAGCTAATCATCTCAACACTCACGCAGAAGAGAAGCCTTATCCCTGTGAGCTGTGTAATAAATCCTTTCGATGTGGTGGTCGTTTATCTAAACACCTTAAAACTCACACAGCTGAGAAACCTTTTTTGTGTTTGACTTGTGGGAAAGATTTCACCCAGCAGTCTGACCTAGATGCGCACATGGAAACTCACAAAGCAGAAAGGCCATATCCTTGTGAGCAATGTGACAAATCTTTCAGAGAGAGTAGTCATTTAGCCAATCACCTTCGGACTCACACAGCTAAGAAACGCTTTCCTTGTGGATCATGTGAAAAATCTTTCAGGTGGAGTTCTGAGTTAACCAATCACCTCAGAATTCACACAGGTGAGAAACTCTAGTTGTGCATCTTGTGAGAAGTCGTTCACACAGCGCAGAGAACCGACCGGCCACACGAGAACTCGAAGAGGAAGAGGGTAGGCTAATTACTATTTCAATTGTTACATTGTTACCATTTATGACCATAAACTGCGGCACGTCACTGAATCACCGCACTGAAGGGTCAAATAGTTTTTACCTGCCAAATAATGTAAATGAATGTTTTTAGATGTAATTTTGGCCTGGAAAAGATAAAACGCATGAATCTGTATATGAAGAGTAATGTTTTCCCCAGTAGCAACGTTATTCTTTGTCAGTTATAATAACTTGGAATCTAATGAACATCACATGCTTCAGAAAAACAAGTCGCCATGATGACGACGGTGCTGCTGCTAGCAGGCGCAGGCTAAGCCCGGTGAGGCTAGCTTTAGCCCGGTGAGGCTAGCTTTAGCTCGGTGAGGTTAGCTTTAGCTCGGTGAGGCTAGCTTTAGCTCGGTGAGGCTAGCTTTAGCTCGGTGAGGCTAGCTTTAGCTCGGTGAGGCTAGCTTTAGCCCGGTGAGGCTAGCTTTAGCCTGGTGAGGCTAGCTTTAGCTTGGTGAGGCTAGCTTTAGCTCGGTGAGGCTAGCTTTAGCCCGGTGAGGCTAGCTTTAGCCTGGTGAGGCTAGCTTTAGCTTGGTGAGGCTAGCTTTAGCTCGGTGAGGCTAGCTTTAGCCCGGTGACCAGTCAGCTCTTGGTTTTACACAATGCAGCCGCCATTATTGTGGTTTTCTGTTTTTAACTCCTCTTCAGTGTCATGTATTGATTCAGGTTTATGATAAATGTTTCAATATATATTTTAAGTTCTAGTAAGACAAGATCGAAAATGCGTTTACTGTATTATGCGTTTTCCAGCCATATAGTATCATTTTATAGCATTATCAAGTAACTATGTTTTGTTTGGTTGTTATAAAAATACTGTATATATAAAATGACTTAACAATTTAATGCGTTGACATTTGGGGCTCTGTCACTTTAAGAAGCTCCTGCTCTTTCTGCTGCCAGCACGTCATCACATCAACATTCCTCTTTAATCCTTTACTAAAACGACAGGCCTGTAAATGTGTACCGTACTTACAATATGATGGATCATGACAAAAATAAAGGAATCTGTGGTTCTGTTGTTCAGAAAGCAGCTATTTATTTCAGTCGATGGATAAATGACGAGAGTTTAACTGTTCAAAACGTTTCACTGCTGTCAATAACTTATTCATCCAGCATATAACTTTAAATGCACATCAGTTGATGTTCTGCATTTGGTGGCAGTGTAGGTTGCGGGTTTGAATCCCCACCTGGGGTTTTCTGAATAGAGTCGGTTCAAGTCTTCTTGGGGACTCCAGCTGCTGCAGTCCGAGTTGTGGCTCCCCAGGGTGTGTCCTGGTTCTCTGACCCAGTGATCAGAGGACCAGGTCACCGGTTCCCAAGTGGATAAAAGCACAGAGCGTTTAGTGGAGGCCCCGCCCCCTTCGCCTCCACCCATCTCACTCCCTGCTTTCACTGTGTTGCTAAACGGTCGCTGAGAGCGGAGAAGAAGCAAAATATCAATATTGCTGTCTTGAATAAAACATGGCAACAAACTTCGCACAGAGCTGTGTTGAAATAGTTTGACTTCCTGTGTGGAGAACAGGAAGCAGATTTCTCTCTGTGAACAAAATGTCGCCATTTTCATCACGTCTGAATGACTGAGAGGCGATTCGACACGTTGGCTGCAGCATGTGGAAGCTTGGAGGATGTTACTGACATGACCAGATGAAATTAGTCAGGCTGAGATTTTGTCAGGTAGATCATTTTCACCCAGCTGTAGATGGATGATGTTAGATGCTGAATGAGGGGAAGAACTGAACATTGTGAATATTTACCATCATAATGTCTCAGTCACAGAAACCCTCTGTGATCTGGTGAGAAGTTCAGGGACTTTCCGTCAAATCAGATAAATCCTCCCAGGCTTCAGAATCTGCCAACACAAAGCTGAGCATCAACCAAAACCCATTTATTACCCAGACATTCACTCATTATCCAAACTAGATCTAGTTGATTTATGGAGGTAGTGGATGTATTCAGCTAAACATTAAAAAATGACTGATTAAAATTGTCCTTATGTTGTTTACAAACATTAAACAATCACTTTCAAAGTGAGCTCTGGAGCCAGTTAATGTGTTTTGGTGCTTTATAAGCTAACAGACGTATTTTCAAGTGTTTGTTCTGAGATACAGAGGAAGGACTTCATTTAGTCTCCAAGATGAAAATCTGTGAGTTGAGAAGAGTGGATCATTTCTTGTTTTTTTTTTCTTTATTAGTGTTTTCTATGTGCTGAAAGTTTTGCCATCACGTGAATATTATGACTGGAAGCAGCCAGAATAGAGCAGAAATAACTTTCATTTTCCTCAGGGAAAAGATTCAGATGCAGCAGCAGGAAATGAAGATTCATAGAAAAAACAAAGTCAGACCAACTTACTGCTGGACTGTTCAAACAAATGAATATGATTTACTGGAAGTATTACTTTCATAACCTGGATGTTTTTACGTCCACTTTAGTAAATATATGCTGAGGTATTTGGCTGCTCTACCTCCTGCTTCTGTTGCCAAACAGATATTCATATTTGTAGCCTTTTTTTCCCTAAAAGCCAAATAAAAATTCCAAAAAATTAAATTATGAAAATGTGTGTTTGTGTTTGTTTTTAGCTACTGGGTTAATTTGCTGGCATCAGTGCGTTAGCTTGTTGATTAATCGAACATTGTTCGATCAAAAAAAACAAAGAATATCAAGTTCCGGTTCCGCTTTGTCACTAGGATTCTTTAATGTCGCGTTAACCACGTCTCTCCAGCAGGGGGCGGTAAAGCCGCTGCGTTCTGGGTTCCAGTTCGAACAGGAAGCAGCTCGGTGGCTAACTTCCGGTTAGCCTCCTGCTAGCAGCTGTGCTGTGTCCGGGTTCTGCTGCGGTTCTGTTGCGGTTCTGCGCAGCAACAATGTGTTCCGTTGAGCCTCTGAGGGAGTTTATCAGAGAGAGACTAACTGCTGCTGCTGAAGAAATCTTCACCCAGCTGGAAAAAACCATCGTCCGGTACGAGGAGGAGATCGACCGGCAGCGGAGGCTGCTGGACCTCAGCTGGACCCGAACCGAGCAGAACCCCGCAGGTCGGTCCGCTGGACCCGAACCGAGCAGAACCCCGCAGGTCGGTCCGCTGGACCCGAACCGGGCAGAACTCGGTCCGATGGTCAATATGAAGATTCTCGGATCAGATCCCAAAACCTTTCCGGTCCAAACAGCAACGCGCAGTTCGGTTGCTGCAAACTTCCGGTGGAGAATCTGCTGAACATTCTGCGCCTTCTGGCCTCAGACTGAATGTTTTAGTTTTTCAGCTCAAAGCTGAATTTGACTTTGTGGACGAACCTCCAGTAGCAGTCAGTCTTCCAACTAATCAGATGAGGCCTCTGACTGAAGATTGTTGCGGTTGACATGGTAACAGTTCAATATCCAGGCACCAGAGATGATCTACTCTGTGGTTAGCTAGCTCTGCTAATCCACCTCATTTGCTCTTGATGCTCCTCTTTAAATCTTGATTGTTTTCAGACTTTTCAGTGTGAAGAATGAATTCCTCCAGTTCAGCACTGCCCTGTAATAAATAACGCTAAATGTTCATTTAAAGTGTTAGTGACTAAATAAAATCTAAAACACAAAGAGTTATGATTAAAACACAACAAAACCAAGAAAACAGATGTTAAAAAGTCACATCTGGTTATTAAAGTGACTCTTTGTCAACATTTGGTCTCAGACTCAGAAATGAATTTTCTGTCTGTATCAAAACCACCGAAAGTTCTGCAAAATAAATGTAAACATTTAAAATGTATCATGTTTTTTTATTACCTCAAAACTATTTTAGAAACTGAAAATCCTGATAAAAAGAAATAAATATTTTTTTAGTTGTAAACAGACGGTGCAGGGAAGTTGACTGTCTCCATGGTAACGGACTGACTGACTCCAACCTGTCAGTTACCATGGAGACGGTCAGGTTTTGGACAGGAACCGGATGTAATCCTGGTTCCTCCGGAGCGGGCCTGTGGGACCAGAACCGCTCTCTGGGTCCAGTGGTTCTGATCTCCTCTCATGTTTTCCTCTGGTTCCCTCCAGACGTCCAGCGGCGTCTTCTGAGCAGGAAGCAGCAGGTTCTGATGGCGCCGCTGCTCTCCAACCACGAGACGCTTTCTGGACCGGCGGAACCAGAACCAGAAACTGTGGACCGGGACCCAGAGTGTGTGCGGGTGAAAGAGGAGCCGGACGATGAGATCGCGGGTCGAGATGAAGAGCAGCTCCGTCTCAAGCAGGAGGCCGATTCCTTCACGGTGAGTCCAGCTGAAGAGGATGGAGAGGACAGCAACCTGGACCCGGTCCCATCAGAACCGGGCCCATCAGAACCGGGCGCCGGAGCCCAGGATGAAGAGCCGGAGGCGAGCAGCCACGATGAGCTGAGCCGTGATGAACAGAGCGGGAAGCGGGCGGAGCCGAAGCTTCGGCAGACTCCGTTTTCCTGTAAGATGTGCAGCAAGTCTTTCAGGCAGAAGGGAAGCCTGACCAAACACCTGCGGCTGCACGCCGGCGGGAACCCGTTCACCTGCGCCAGCTGCGGCCGCAGCTTCCGCAAACACTTCAGCCTCATCGTCCACATGAGGATCCACACCGGGGAGAAACCTTTCCCCTGCCTCGTCTGCGGCAAGAGCTTCTGCCAGAGGGGAAACCTGAACGTCCACATGCGCACGCACACCGGGGAGAAACCCTTCCCCTGTCTCACCTGCGGGAAACACTTCCAGAGGAAGAGCAACCTGACCGCCCACACCAGGATTCACAAGAGGAACGCTGTGCGTTTCCATGGCGGCTATGAAGGCGGTCTGACTGGAGGAGGGGAGACGGATGCTCTGCCCATTTCCAACATGGCCGCCCTCAGAAGGCGTGGCGTTCCTGCAGCTGTCAGTTCTTCCTCGTTGCTTCTGTGTTAACGCTGCTTCATGTCTCTAACACATTCAACTTGTACAGAATCTCAGTTTTACGGTTTAACGTTGCAGAAACAAGAACTTCACAGTGAGTGTTTTAGGACAGTGGTGGATATGCGACTACTAAACATAACTACGTTTCCATCGTTTTTATGCACAGTTGGACGCATGGCATCAGAACAGGTTGATGGAAATGTCAAAATTCAAAATAATTAACTCAATTTCATAAAGTTTTCATGTCTCTTCAGGTGATTTAAGGCTTTTCCAAAAAAAGATTTAATGTGCTTAATGAGGATAAACTCTGCCATCTGCTGGTGGGTCTGTGCCTCACCAGAAGCACGGATCTGAAATGTTTGCTCCATCTTTAGCATCAACATCTGATGATTTATGGATCCTGGTTGATTTTAAAATTTCACTCAAAATTCACAGGAATTGGATGAACGATGATGATGTAACAAAATACAACAGATTTAAATATCAGCAAGTTTAGAACGTCAGACAGATGTTAGAGATCCTGGGTCCTTCAAACGGTCTGAGCTTTTTCAGTCCATATTTGGTCATTTCCTTTTGTTCTGGCATCTCTGGACCCGGCAGAACCTGGACAGGCCAGGCTGAAAGTCCAGCTTCACTGGGGTCAGAGGTCAAACAGCAGCACAGACTACACCACTTGGTGGTGATTAGTGTTTAATTCTAATTGAACTGAAATATATTTGTATTTATTTCCTTTAATATTTTTCTGGGAATATTTCATGATTTTGCAGTTTTAGGTTATTTTTCTGAGGTGCAATTCTTTAGTGATTCTATTATACTTTAACTTTTATGTTATTCTCATCATCCTCAGTTAAGTTTTGATGTTATTTATCTTTTTTATGGAAATCTAACCTTTAAATCATTTGAACAAACTCCTGCTGCTGTTTAACTGGGAACTGAAGCGTCAGAGTGGAAAATGTTTCTGTCGCAACTTTTTTTATTTAAAACAGAAGGTATAACTTAGAAATGTTATGTTTTTAATCTTGTGAAAATACGAACGTTTTGTCAATCAAAGGACATTCTGCTCCTGAATTTATTTCTGTTTCTGCACATCAACATCATTTATTATTCATCTTAACAGTAATAATTCCTTACAGATGGACAACCTGTACTGAAACACTGCTTGGTTATGAACAGAAATACAGAAACTTCAACGATTGAAAAGTAGAAATTACAGCCGAGAAGCAAAATAAATCATGTTTAATGCTCGCCTTGCTTAAGATTTAAACCTCTCATTTTACTCTCATTATAAATTATGGAAGTTACAAAACTACAGAAGAGGTTAAAAATATAATTGAGCCACAAAATTCCCTTTTTTGTGATTAAGATTGAAACTTGTTGGGTGGTCTGTGGTGGCGCGGTGGTTCAGCACAGCCCACATGGAGGCCTCAGTCTGCTGTCGCAGGTTCGATTCCCAGCCTGGTGACCTTTGCCCCGTGTCTTCCTGCCTCATTCGTGGCAGTTAACCATCAAATAAAGGCCCAAAAAAATCATTAAAAAAAGATAAAAAAATTGTTGCAACATGTAGAGATTTTGAATATTACGTTTGAAAATGAACATAAATATGAATTATTTGATCGTATAAAATGTTTTCATTTAATTGAGACTTTTTTTCCCTCATTTTCTCTGACGGCCTCCAGCAGGGGGCGCTGAAGCCCCGAGAGTCCGCTTGCTAACAAATAGCAGCTCGGTGGCTAACTTCCGGTTAGCCTCCTGCTAGCAGCTGTGCTGTGTCCGGGTTCTGCTGCGGTTCTGTTGCGGTTCTGCGCAGCAACAATGTGTTCCGTTGAGCCTCTGAGGGAGTTTATCAGAGAGAGACTAACTGCTGCTGCTGAAGAAATCTTCACCCAGCTGGAAAAAACCATCGTCCGGTACGAGGAGGAGATCGACCGGCAGCGGAGGCTGCTGGACCTCAGCTGGACCCGAACCGAGCAGAACCCCGCAGGTAGGTCCGCTGGACCCAAACCGAGCAGAACCGGGTCAGTCCACAGTGAGCAGGTTCGGTACCGGGCGGGTTCTGCTGGGGCAACTGGATCATAAAGCAAAGATTATATAACACATGTCAGAATATTATTGATCAGCATTCAGGTCCAGCTGGCAGCAGAACCGGACCGAATCACAGAAATATTAGAAAATATATCAATATTTATTGATGATTGATATTACGTCATGTTTATATTTTATTTTGTTTGTTTCGTCCTCTTCCTGTTGGACCTTGTTTGTGTCTGGAATAAAGATGTGATGAAGATGATAATGTGATGAAGATGATGTGATGTTCAGGAGTTGCTGGTTTCTCTCCAGCTGTGTTCTGGGCGAGAGGCGGGGTCACCTGGACAGGTAGCCAGTCTGTCGCAGGGCAACACAGAGACAACCAGGACAAACAACCACACACACACACACACACTTAGTTTTTGGACTATGGAGGAAGCCGGAGAACCCGGAGAGAACCCGCCAGGCACAGGGAGAACATGCAGACTCTGTGCAGAAGAACCCGGGCCGGGAATCGAACCCAGGACCTTCTTGCTGAAAGGCAACAGAGCTACCAACTGTGCAGCCCTGTGACTAAAGTCCAACATGTTAAATATATTATCACAGTTCTGAATGATTTTTTCTTGGTGTCTTTGCTTTAGTTGGCATCTCCAGATTTATTATTTTTTCCAAAGTATAAATATTTGTTTGCAGAATTTTGGACTGATAATATTTCCGGTTTCTGTTTCCCGGGTCGAACTTTCCTTTTGCAACAGAACCGAGGTTCTGCTGTACTGACTTCATTACAGCATCTGGTACCTGCAGCATCTCCAGTCACCTTAGTAACAACAGGGAGGTCCAACGGAAAAACCTTTCTTAAAGGGACAGTGTCACCTAAAATCATGTTGTAATGTTTTTCCCTGCACTGTTCATGTTTCAGAAATCCTTTAATCTCCATGGCAGCCATTCATCTGTTATATGCCTGGGTGGACCTAGCCCCGCCTTCAAGGCTTAGCTCCTCCCCCACTCAGCTCATTCAGACTAGCCAGCAGCAATTAGCAATAAACGGACGGAACTGCTGCTCAGAGCAGTGCTGGTAAAATAAAAATGTTAAAGGTTTAATAGAGGAGCCATGTTGGGAAGACTTCCTGGAGGCGGAGCTTCAGGAAGAGCAGGAGTTTCTTAAAGAGACAGAGGCCCAGTTTCTAGGTGTTAAATCAGGAAGTAACATTTCTTTTGAGTCATATTTGATATTTATGGCATTTTTATAACAACTTCTAAAGGTAACATAGTTATCTGTTTGTGCTTTAAAATGCCTTTTTGTGATTGGAAATCATGTGATACTGGCCCTTTAAAGAAAGTTGTGGGAAATAAAACAACAGCAGGAGGAGCTTAGCTGATCTTTTATGTCTTAAAGGTTTTTTGCTGATATTGATTGGGGAAAACTGTGATGTACAGACAGAGCGAGAGGAAAGGGGAGATTTTAAACGACTGAAAAGAAACCTAGAATAGACGGACGGTCCGCCAAAGAAAACAAACAAAAACAAGTGCATAACAGATTTTCTCCGGTACAACTAGTAAAAAAAAACTAGTTGATCCCGTATAAACATATATAGCTCAGGTATTTAAGTCCTTCCAAATGTACAAGATATGTTACAGATACATTTAACAACATGAAGAGTGGAGAGACACAATCAACTTAGTCTGTTGACGGACGGATAGATGGATGGATGGATAGATAGATATAGCTTTATGATTGATGAAAATATGATCTTTGTTTTCAGCTGTTGGCTGTTTTCTACATTAAGCAGGAGTGCTCATGTTGTTCTTCAGAGTTTTGAATGAAAGCAGAGCCTCAGTGAGGAAATAACACTCATTAAAAGATCATCATTTTGTTAAAGAGTAAATATTACATTACCATGGATCAGGTTGCTTACTAGTTGTCTGCATTGTCTGATCTCTTATAATGCTGTATTTTAGCATCAGGTCTAAAGTGACGAGGTGTTGAGATAATCGTTTTCAGTGTCACTATGAATGTAAACGTCCAACCAGTTCTTTGAGGAACGTGAATATTTAAATTAGTAAAAGTTGATTTATTCATGCTGATATAATCCTTTTACTGCTGCCGGTTTTCTGAAATAAAGAATTACAAATCAGTTACTATCCGTCTTTTTGAATGAGATCTGATGTTCTGAGCAGATTGGAAACTTGTCAAGTTTCACTTTCGTCATATTGTTTGTTGAAAGGATTTAAAGAACCTTGAAATGATTTAAGTGACCATTTATTTCCTCACACTCACATTAATAGTGACTTTGTTTGTCCAGGACTACCAGGTTGTGATGCCTGTGAGGAGAAAGACGTCCAAACGGGTCAACAGTCTTCAGAACAACAGACTGACTCCAGTTTGGACCAGGAGAAACCAGAACAATGGCAGAGGAAGAACGACCAAAAAGACTCTGATCCCCTTCAGATGAAAACTGAATCGAAGGAACCAGAACTTCTGCAGTTGAAGGAGGAAGACGGTGAAATCTGGATCAGTCGGGTTGAAGAGCAGCTGGTTCTGAATCAGCAGACTGATTCTGTCATGAGGGACGCAGAACCAGACGGAGGCCAGAGCTCGTCTCAGAGCTCGTCTCAGCGCTCGTCTCAGAGCTCGTCTCAGCGCTCGTCTCAGAGCTCGTCTCAGAGCTCGTCTCAGAGCTATCATGAAGCTCAGAACCTAAACCAGAACCTGATCAACGACAAAGATAAAAGTAGAGATCAAGTTTTGAAACAAAATAATGGTGATAAAACCAAACTAAAGAGGCACAGAGTTGAAAAAAGGGCTTTTTGCAAGATTTGTGGTAAAAGTTTCAACCAGTGCTACTTATATGACCACATAAGAACTCACACAGGAGAGAAACGTTTCTCCTGTAAAACCTGTGGAAAGAGTTTCATTCAAAGTTATCAGTGTACTGTTCACATGAGAACTCACACCGGAGAAAGACCTTATTTGTGTCAGACATGTGGGAAAAGCTTCATCCAAAAAAATAACTTAGTTACTCACATGAGAATTCACTCAGGTGGGGCACACCATCCATGTGAAATTTGTGGGAAAGATTTCTCTCGCAACGATCTGTTAGCCTCGCACATGAGCACTCACACAGGTATCAAACCTTTCCCATGTCAGACCTGCAAAAAGGACTTTAGTCGGAAAATTTATTTAACTCGTCACCTGAGAACGCACACAGGTGAGAAACCGTTTGAGTGTCAGGTCTGTGGGAAATGTTTTATCCAAAAAGATAATTTAATTACTCACACAAGAACTCACACAGGTGAGAAGCCGTACTCTTGTGAGACATGTGGAAAAAGTTTCAGTGACAGGAGTAATTTAAAGCATCACATGAGAACTCACACAGGGGAGAGGCCTTTCTCATGTCATATCTGCGGGAAACGTTTTATTCAGAAGAATAATGTTGTAACTCACATGAAGGTTCACGCAGGTGAGAAACGCTTCCCCTGTGAGGTCTGCGGTCTGTGTTTCTCTCGCAGTGCTAATCTGACTCGTCACATGGCCGCTCACTCAGAGGAGAAACCTTTCTCATGTCAGCCGTCTGGATGAAGCTTCAGCCAGGTTTGTCATTTCAAATTCAATGTTGATGTTCATAAATGCTGGGAGATGTAATTTATTTGCTCTGATGACAATGAAATAGTTGAGAAGTTAAAGTTCAGGAACTTTAACTTCTATAGCCTGATTGTCCTAAAACTCCAGTGTTAAAGGTGAATATTTAACCAATATATTTATGTTTCAATATGTACTTAAATGGCAATAAAATTGTTCATCTGGCATCTTCCATATTGAAAATACATATAAATAAAAAGATTAAATACACGAGCTTGTAAAAAGTGAAATAATATATAGAATATATTTTTAACTGCATGTCAACATTTTAGCACCGGGGTGGGCTCTCCTGGGCCTGGAGGGTCTCTGCAGCTTTTAGACATATCTCTACTTCAACACACCTGAGTCAAATAATGAGTCACTAGCAGGACTCTGGAGAACTGGACTGCAGTTAGGAGGTCATTCAGTTATTGGATTCAGGGGTTTTGGACCAGGGAGAGTTGCAGGACACCGGCCCTCCAGGACCAGGACTGCCCACCCCTGTTTTAGCACCTTGTGAGAAATGTTTAGGGTTTGAGTTTAGACGACATGTTTCATTTCTGAAAACTTTCACTCTAAAGACAAATTTTTGTTTTTTGTATTTCCATCCAAAACGTTGTTACCGAGGAAACAAGAGGCCAAAATATAACAGAATTATTGTCATCTTTTCCCAGTGAACTTCAGAGGTCAGACTTATGATTGAAGTTTTGGTCAAGTGAAAGTCAGTTTCAGGATTTCACTGTTTATTTCTTAAAACATATTAACTGATGAAAACAATTAGAAACACTGGTTATCAAAACCGGATTCTTAGACATAATCGACATTAAAAAATGTTATTCATTTGTGTCGGTGGCTTTAAATAGACCTTTTTTGAATCACAATATCCAGACATAGAAACCAGAAGTTTTCAATGCTGCTATCAACGAAGCAGCCAGTTTAATGAATCTGGACCCAGAAGAACCAGATGTCTGTTTCCATTGTCAGTGCAGTAAAACATGATGTTAAAATGTAATTATCTGGGTTTGATGGTGAATAATTCTGCTATTTTAACAATGAGTTACAAGTGAAATAACTAAATATTTTGCAAAGGGACTACATAATTTTGTATCTAACATTAAAAACTTGTGATGAGATAAAAATATCACAGAAGACAGTTTAGGTTTTACAGAAATAACTTTAAACCAGATTTAGCTCTTTGAGTTCGTTTCTGGATTTCAGGAAATCTTTAATAAAATATTTCTGTATTTATTTCTGTTTTCTTTTAACGTTCACGTTGTGCTTCAGTTCTGTCCAGCAGGTGGCAGCAGCAGGCTGCGTTTTACCGCTGCGGAACGGGAAGCAGCTCGGTTGCTAACTTCCGGTTAGCCTCCTGCTAGCAGCTGTGCTGTGTCCGGGTTCTGCTGCGGTTCTGTTGCGGTTCTGCGCAGCAACAATGTGTTCCGTTGAGCCTCTGAGGGAGTTTATCAGAGAGAGACTAACTGCTGCTGCTGAAGAAATCTTCACCCAGCTGGAAAAAACCATCGTCCGGTACGAGGAGGAGATCGACCGGCAGCGGAGGCTGCTGGACCTCAGCTGGACCCGAACCGAGCAGAACCCCGCAGGTAGGTCCGCTGGACCCAAACCGAGCAGAACCCCGCAGGTCGGTCCGCTGGACCCGAACCGAGCAGAACCGGGTCAGCCCACAGCGAGCAGGTTCGGTACCGGGCGGGTTCTGCTGGGGACGGAGCAGGGACAGTCTGCAGCTCAGGGTTCTGGTTCTGAAGCTCCGAGTTTAGAGAATAAAACCTAAAATCTCAGCTTGGATTTAAAAACATTAAAAACCTTTAATTGTTTGTTTTCTCTGCCTTTAATTTTCCTGCAAAAATCCCTCAGACAAATAAATTGTTGAAGATTTTAAGTGTTAACATTTGAATTCAGTTAGAAACAAGTTTTGTAATTTAAAAATCATGTCTTGAAGTTTTTGGTTAGCAAAATATTTTAATTATTGAAATAACAGGAGACAGAATTGAATTGTAATTAAACTGGAATAAATGGCCTAGTTAAAGTATCGGTATTGAATGGGGTTTGGAGTAATTTAGGACAGATTGTATGTTGACCCGCCACCCGGTCCAGAGTGTTCAGGTCTGCTCATTACTGGATGGAGCCAGGTTAGTGTCAGCTGATAATAAAAGCTCCTTTTAGTTTTCATTCCCTTTGACTGCAGCTTAAAGGGAATGAACACGTTATCATGGTGACGTGTTGAACTGAATGCTGTTAAAACCAGTTATCTAGAGTTACTGTCACTTTAATGAGGATCTTGTTTGTCCAGAACTTCCAGAACTGGAGAAGGACGTCCAAACGCATCAGCAGGATTCTGACTTCAGTTTGGACCAAGAGAAACCAGAACAATGGCAGATGACGAGGGAAAGAGAGGAACCCGGCCCACCACAGATGGCACTTAGCCTGGAGGAACCAGAACTTCTGCAGTTGAAGGAGGAAGACGGTGAAATCTGGATCAGTCGGGTTGAAGAGCAGCTGGTTCTGAATCAGCAGACTGATTCTGTCATGAAGGAAAGAGAACCAGAACCAGACGGACGCCAGAGCTCGTCTCAGAGCTCGTCTCAGAGCTCGTCTCAGCGCTCGTCTCAGAGCTCGTCTCAGAGCTCGTCTCAGAACTATCATGAAGCTCAGAACCTAAACCAGAACCAAAGAGACGATGGAGACTCGGGACCAAGCAGAGCTGCAGGTTTGAAACTGAGCAACAGAGGCAGAGCTAAAGGAAAGAGGCTCAGAGTTGGAAATCGGGCTTTTTGCCAAATTTGTGGTAAAAGTTTTAACCAGTTTTATTTATATAATCACATCAGAACTCACACAGGCGAGAAGCGTTTCTCCTGTCAGATCTGTGGGAAAGGATTCATTCAGAGCTACCAGTACACTGTTCACATGAGAACTCACACCGGGGAGAGACCGTTCTCATGTCACGTCTGCGGGAAACGTTTTGTTCAGAAGAATAACGTAGTGACTCACATGAAGGTTCATGTGGGTGAGAAAGGCTTTGCGTGTGAGGTCTGCGGTGTGTGTTTCTCTCTCAGTGCTGATCTGACTCGCCACACGGCCGCCGCTCACTCACAGGACAAACCTTTTACGTTTCAGCCGCCGGAATGAGGCGTCGGCCTTTTCTAACTAGATCAGATTACTTTCAAATGCTTGAAGCTAAAATGAAGAAACTTTAACATATTCAATTCATGTAGTTTTTATTTCAGGGCAACAAAATGAATGTTTTTCTGGGATCCTTCATGAAGAATGACAATCTTTACAGAAAACGAATGAAAATGAGAAGTACATGAAATTAATATGGATTTAATGCATCAAGTTAAAAGGCGTCATTGAAACTAAAGATCAAAGTTGAATTTGTGTTTGTAGAGGAATGGCTTGGCTTTTGGTCATGTGATGCATTGAAGGATTGTGGGTCGTTAACCGACAAGCAGACATGAACTCAGCAGCTTCACTGTTTGGGGAGTTTTTGTCTTTATAAGTTTATAAGTTTTTGTCTTTATAAGTTTATAAGTTTTTGTCTTTATAAGTTTATAAGTTTTTGTCTTTATAAGTTTATAAGTTTTTGTCTTTATAATTGTAAGTTTCTGGCATTTCTCAACTCCGCTACTGAAACACTTGAGAGTTTTGTTCAGTGAATTAGTTTGTTTTCCATTCAAATGATGATGTGACGATCGGCTTAATATGTAAATGATATCAGCAGATATAGTCATAATCTGTAGCCTTTTATTCTGAAGGATTTAGGATTTCACTGTTTAGTTTTTGTTTTACTTTATCGTTTAGTTTTAAAACAAGTTACTGAAGTTTCTCATGTATCTTTTGTCACTTTGGGGAATTAAAGTGTATTTGTGTTCATTCAACAGGTTTATTAAAAGATCAATTATCAATCACTGAATCGGTTTATTCATACACTGTAAACAAGACGGAGAATATCAGACGATATTATCAACGATCAGGATCCAAGCAGAAACTGTTGGGTTCTCATGCAGATGCAGAACCAGAACCGCTTCACTGGGTCCAGCAGCATTTAGAATAGAGACCAATGTAACTTCAGCTGAAGCTTTTCTCTTTTTGGATACAAACTTTGCATCTTGAAACTTATTTTACTCGTCTTCTGTTTACACCAACATGTTTTTAGGCTGTTAAATAAAAAGCCACCATCAAACTTCTGCCAGCAGCTTTTCCTCTGACATCAGCAGAGTCCATGTCATCTCAGCTGTGGCCTCCAGGTGGAGCTGTGTATTTATTTTTGAATTTACAATTAAAGGAAGTAATGAAAGAACCAGACAGTGAAACTCCAACTTTTATTTAGCAAAAAAAAATAATAATAATAAAATAAAGCTACAGAAAAAGACCCAGATATAGATATGACAACAACTTGCTTGTCTAAATAATTCAATGTCAAATTTATTTATATAACACTTTAAAACAGGTATAAAACTGCACCAAAGTGCTGCACAGGAACGACAGTAACACAAATAGATAAAAACAGAATATCAAGAAATTGCTTCAGTTAAAAGCCAACGAATAAAAATGAGTTTTGAGAAGCGATTTAAAATGATCCAGACTGCTAGCAGATCTAATCTGAAAAGGCAAATTGTTCCATAAATTAGGAGCAACAACAGAAAAAGCCTGATCTCCTTTCCTTAGTCGGTCCGAGGGACTGGAAGTAAAAGCTGATTGTTTGATTTTAAAAGATTCTGTAATTCAGCTCATATTTGATGCTCATGTGAACTAGAACATGATCTGATCACATTTGGAGGTTCTGGGTTTCAGGTTGAATTCCCAGTCTGGCCAGAAACTCCTGGATGCGTTGGCACAGATCAGCGTCTCCGTTTCTTCTGGACGTTTCTCTTGTCCAGGTCTTCTTCAGCTCTGTGATGCTGGCATGTCGATATTTGGACTCTTCCTGGATCTCTGCTGCCATCATGTGGTACTTAATAGATTTGCATCTGTCATCTTTCTGAAAGTATAAATGTTTGGCGTAATAGTTGTAAAGCATCTGTTTTCCTGCTGGATCCAGATCTTCTCTTTCCAGCAGCTCTTGGTAAATCTGCTCAGCTCTCTCTTTGTCTAGCTTTGCTAAAGTAATTTTATCTTCAAGTTTGGGTTGGGGATCATTAAGAATCACTTCCTCCCAGAGTCTGATTGCTCTGTTGATCTCGTTGCTGTCAGGTTTGTTGTCTCTAAGGATCTTCTTAGTGAGATTCTCCGCATCAGATCTTTGCTGTTGGGTTTGATTCAGAGCTTCGTCTGCAGCTTCATCTGCGTCGTCTTCCAGTTTAAACCTTCTGTTCAGACGCAGCAATGGGTTGATTCCACTGTAGCTGTTGGCAGGTTTCTCTTTCAGCTTCTCAGCCAAAACTCGAGCTTCATCCTGGACAATTTCTCCATTTTCAGCTTTGGCCTCCAGATAAAGAGCAGCGATGCATAAGTTCTCTGGATCTTGTTCTTTGGCTGATCTCAGCGTCTCCAGCCGCTCAGCGAACAGCTTCTTTATGCTTTCTTCTAGATTTTGTGCTGATAGTATGGCGTAGCTGCTCTGCCACTCCACGGTGTCCGGCTGCATCCGGATGGCTCTCTGGAAGAGCTCTGCAGCCTGCTGCTGCTTCTCTCTATCAAACTTCATCAGGGTCAAGGCCTTCTCAGCCAAGACCTCTGGGTGGCGCTCTACCTCAGGTGGAGCCGGGTATTTGCTCATCAGACCGTCGACCTTTGACAGGAAGTCTTCACTCCTCTCATCTTCTCCCAGGTGATGGTGCAGCCAGGCCCGATTCCCAAAGTTCACCATCAGCCAGGGACCTTCAACAGCGTTTCTCTGCCTCTGGAAGGTCTCAGCGGCCCGGTTGAAGAGGTCCAGGGCGTCTTTACTAGAGCCCAGCTGGTACTGGACGAAGCCCCGCAGGTTGTAGATGTGACCCAGCCAGAAGTTTCCCTCATCGGTACCGATGTCTCCCAGGGCGTCCCGCAGGTAGGTCAGTTTGGACCTGGAGGGTTGCAGCTCCCAGGTGAAGTGGCTCTGCAGGGCCTTGAGTCTGGACTCTGACGTCTCTGTAGAGCTGCTGGGAAATCATGAAAACAAAGTTAATCTGTTCAGAGAGAATAAAATGATGATCGCAGGGAAACATGAAGAAGTAGAGTGAATGACTTGTACTGTTACTGCGCTGCATCAAGTCCAGAGGACTCCAAAGCGCTTCATTCATCATTCACACTCAGACACTGATGGTAGAGGGCTACATGGTAGCCACAGCTGCCCTGAACTGACCAGAGAACTGTGACCTCCACCTGCAGGTCAGGCAAGTGAAGCATCTTCACATGGACACAGGGACAGAGGCGGTTTCAAACCGACAACCCACCGGTTACAGGACATGTCAGTTAGAAAGTTCTTTCTAACTGTGTCATCGTTAGAAAGCATAGAAATGGTTCAGGATCATCAAGTGATGAAACTACAAAGGATAAATTGGGACTGGTGAACAACACAAGAAGAGTATAATGTCTGTTAGCTTTAGTCTGACCTTTGACCTGCTGTACCTAAACTCACTCAATTTTCTCTACCAATGAGGGAGATACAGAAAACCAGAACAGAAAGGTCAAACCAGGTTAGAAAGGTCAACTGAGCACAACATGAGATGAATCTGATCATCAAATCTCGGATGTTTCCCATCACTCACCTCATGATCCAGCTGTTTCAAGAAAATGTCTTGAGTTTGAAGCTTTTCAGCATTTCTGTCAGAGGTAATCCTGAAACGTCTCAACTGACTTCAGAGACACGGAGACAAGTTTGACTGCAGGACGTCAGAGTCTGACTGAATGCAGCTCCACCTAACCCCAACCAGGACAAAAACACAGTTTAACCAATCAGGCAGAGGCTGGAGTTTAGTTTTGTTTGTCAGAAACAGAAAGTGAAAGAAAACTTGAACTCCAGCCTCTTATTCTCTAGTTCTCAGTGGTTGAATTACAAACTCATGTTTTCCAGTTTCTCCTCTTCAGCTGCTTTAGTAGAGAATAGAAACTGGGCTCCAGTGATGAACTGGATGACCTCTGGTCTGGATGACCTCTGGCCTTTTCGGCCCAGTGGATCATGATGATGATGTTCAGCTCTGTGTCTGCAGGGTTTGGCTCCCGGGGATTTATTTATGCCAAACATGTTCCTGATGAAAATTTGTGACTCCTATGTAAACATTATTCAAACCTTTTCCTAAAACACAAAAGCAGCTCACCAGTAGGGGGCGAAAGAGCAGCTAGAGCTGAAAGTTACCCTGGTATTTCTATAAAATATCCAGCATAAAACTCTTAGAAACATAAGAATGTAAAAAGCCTGTAAAAATTTGCATGCTTATATAAATCTTTTTTTTCTTTAAAGATCCAGACAATTAAATGTATTCTTTTTATTTAAGGTGTTAAACCATCAAAATGTCACATCTTCACTTTAGTTTTCCTTTAATTAGTAAAGTTGGAGAGGAATTCACAGATTTCACATCTCATGCATTAAGGTTATAATTCTTTATTTCAGGACAGTGTTGAACATGTTCATCATTTCTAATAATGTTCATTCTTTACTATCAGGCTGTGGACATAAACACAAAGCGCCTTGATGCTATCCTGCTAACGTGCTAAAAGAAAAATGAACTATTAGCTCATTGCAAGTGGAAAGTCTTTCCAGAATAAGAGCTTTAGCACAGCTAATTGTTGCCTGACATGTCTGAGCTGCAGGTTAATATCTCAACATAAAACTTGTGATTTGAACAAATAAATGTCTGCAGTTGTTTTAGTTTCATTTGGAGACAAACACTCATCAGGCTCCTTTTTACCACATTAAACAGTATAACACACAGTCATCTAAAGCTAATTTCTAAATAAAATCATAAGTGTGAGATTATATTTTTTGTTATTAGAATAAACCGTTATTGCCTGCAGCTCCGCCCAGCAGCTCCGCCCAGCAGCTCCGCCCAGCAGCTCCGCCCAGCAGCTCCGCCCAGCAGCTCCGCCCAGCAGCTCCGCCCTGCAGCTCCGCTAGAGTTAAAGTGTCTTAAAGGAGGACTCAGGATGAGCAGAGATGTTTGGCTCCAGCTGAGCAGAACAGAGCAAAACTTTACCTGCTTCATAAAACTAATATTTACATCCCAGTAATGTGATGGAACTGAAACATTCAAACTAATCCTGACTGTTTGATTGACAGCTGAATGTTCACTTTTTCCAAAAACTCCTTAATTTCTCGGCACATTTCAGGATCTTGGTTTCTCTTCAGGATCTTCTTCAGCTCTGTGATGCTGGCATGTCGATATTTGGACTCTTCCTGGATCTCTGCTGCCATCATGTGGTACTTAATAGATTTGCATCTGTCATCTTTCTGAAAGTATAAATGTTTGGCGTAATAGTTGTAAAGCATCTGTTTTCCTGCTGGATCCAGATCTTCTCTTTCCAGCAGCTCTTGGTAAATCTGCTCAGCTCTCTCTTTGTCTAGGTTTGCATGAAAATCTGCAAGAGTTAATGTTTCTTCAAGAGAGGATTCAGGATAAGCAGCAACCACTTCTTCCCACAGACTGATTGCTTCTCTGATCCTTCTGGGGTCAGGTTTGCTGCGCTGAATCTTCTTAGTGTAGCTTTTGCAGCCGACCTTTTTACGAATCGTGAGTCAGGATGTCTCCTCAGGGCCTCCTTGGCTATTTCAACAGCTTCATCTACTGAGATGTGTTTTACGTAAAGAGTCAGTAGTGGATCGATGCCACAGTAGTTGTTCATCGGCCGCTCTAGGATCTTTTCAGCTAACTCTCTTGCTTCACGCTTAATTGAAGCAGCTTTGGCCTCCAGATAAAGAGCAGCGATGCATAAGTTCTCTGGAACTTGTTCTTTGGCTGATCTCAGCGTCTCCAGCCGCTCAGCGAACAGCTTCTTTATGCTTTCTTCTAGATTTTGTGCTGATAGTATGGCGTAGCTGCTCTGCCACTCCACGGTGTCCGGCTGCATCCGGATGGCTCTCTGGAAGAGCTCTGCAGCCTGCTGCTGCTTCTCTCTATCAAACATCATCAGGGTCCAGGCCTTCTCAGCCAAGACCTCTGGGTGGCGCTCTACCTCAGGTGGAGCCGGGTATTTGCTCATCAGACCGTCGACCTTTGACAGGAAGTCTTCACTCCTCTCATCTTCTCCCAGGTGATGGTGCAGCCAGGCCCGATTCCCAAAGTTCACCATCAGCCAGGGACCTTCAACAGCGTTTCTCTGCCTCTGGAAGGTCTCAGCGGCCCGGTTGAAGAGGTCCAGGGCGTCTTTACTAGAGCCCAGCTGGTACTGGACGAAGCCCCGCAGGTTGTAGATGTGACCCAGCCAGACGTTTCCCTAATCGGTACCGATGTTGTCCAGTTGGTTCCTCAGGTAGATCAGGTTTTGCCGGCTGGATTTCAGATCCCAGGTGAAGTGGCTCTGCATTGCGTTGAGTCTGGACTTCAACATGTTATCAGAACTGCTGGGAAAACCAACAAAATAACCAAAATTGTGATTTTAATCTGCGCCTGAGAGAAAATGAAGTTATGACTGAAATGAAAACTGAAGAAATCGAGAAAATGTTCTGATGAGAAAGATGAAGGAAAGAATACTAATCATGTGTTTATTAGCCTGATTTAGACACTTTTACAGCAGTTTATCAGTTACATAATGTAACCGATAAAAAATCAGAGAAACATCCGACGCAGACAGAAAAGCAGGTTTAAAGTTCAGGTTTAAAATTCAGGTTTTCAAGTCCAAGAGAAACAAACAGCAAACAGGAAAGGAGATAAAGAAGACTAGAGCAGAGGAAAACCAGAACAGAGGTCAGAAAGGTCAACTGAGCACAACATGAGATGAATCTGATCATCAAATCTCGAATGTTTCCCATCACTCACCTCATGATCCAGCTGTTTCAAGAAAATGTCTTGGCTTTGAAGCTTTTCAGCGTTTCTGTCAGAGGTAATCCTGAAACGTCTCAACTGACTTCAGAGACACGGAGACAAGTTTGACTGCAGGACGTCAGAGTCTGACTGAATGCAGCTCCACCTAACCCCAACCAGGACAAAAACACAGTTTAACCAATCAGGCAGAGGCTGGAGTTTAGTTTCTGTTTGTCAGAAACAGAAAGTGAAAGAAAACTTGAACTCCAGCCTCTTATTCTCTAGTTCTCAGTGGTTGAATTACAAACTCATGTTTTCCAGTTTCTCCTCTTCAGCTGCTTTAGTAGAGAATAGAAACTGGGCTCCAGTGATGAACTGGATGATCTCTGTCCTTCACAGAGGACAGAGACGAGGCCTGGACTGACTGATTGGGAGGACTGGGAACATTCCCAGTGGGCTGAAAGGACTGGCTTACATTATTTTATTTCATTTCATTTTTGATTTTATATTTCATTCCTTTCTGGCGGTTCGGTTGGGTTTGTTTTGTCCTCCGTTTGTTCTGTTCCGGGTTCTTTGGGTTTTCTTTCTGGGTTTCTTGTGCGTACATTACTTCATTCCAACCACTAGATGGCGCCTGATCCATCCTGTCGGAGGGCGTGTGTGACGTCACCAGCGCGCCTGATCAGCTCATCAGCGGCGGGTTCAAGAGGAGCTGAGAGCCAGCCCGTCAACATTCTGACGGAGGAGACAGACGAGGACCTGCTGTTCGAGTGAAACCCCCCACCCCCGCAGTCTGACACTCATCATCATGCTATTTATTCTGTACCTCTCTGGCTGTGTTTGTCTTCTCAGACAAGTTATGAAAGTGTGAGCCAGTAATGGAACTGCTGAGCCCTGAGAGCCTGTCTCTGTGTCTCTGAGTCTCTGTGTCCCTGTGTCTCTGTCTCTGTGTCTCTGAGTCTCTGTGTCCCTGTGTCTCTGTCTCTGTGTCTCTGTCTCTGAGTCTCTGTGTCTCTGTCTCTGAGTCTCTGTGTCCCTGCGTCTCTGTCTCTGTGTCCCTGTGTCTCTGTCTCTCTGTCTCTGAGTCTCTGTGTCTCTGTGTCTCTGTCTCTGAGTCTCTGTGTCCCTGTGTCTCTGTCTCTGTGTCTCTGTCTCTGAGTCTCTGTGTCCCTGTGTCTCTGTCTCTGTGTCTCTGTCTCTGAGTCTCTGTGTCCCTGTGTCTCTGTCTCTGAGTCTCTGTGTCCCTGTGTCTCTGTCTCTGTGTCTCTGTCTCTGAGTCTCTGTGTCCCTGTGTCTCTGTCTCTGTGTCTCTGTCTCTGAGTCTCTGTGTCTCTGTCTCTGTGTCTCTGTCTCTGAGTCTCTGTCTCTGAGTCTCTGTGTCTCTGTGTCTCTGTGTCTCTGTGTCTCTGTGTCTCTGTGTCTCTGTGTCTCTGTGTCTCTGAGTCTCTGTGTCTCTGTCTCTGTGTCTCTGTCTCTGAGTCTCTGTCTCTGAGTCTCTGTGTCTCTGAGTCTCTGTGTCCCTGTGTCTCTGTCTCTGTGTCTCTGTCTCTGAGTCTCTGAGTCTCTGTGTCCCTGTGTCTCTGTCTCTGAGTCTCTGTGTCCCAGTGTCTCTGTCTCTGTGTCCCTGTGTCTCTGTCTCTGTGTCTCTGTCTCTGAGTCTCTGTGTCCCTGCGTCTCTGTCTCTGTGTCCCTGTGTCTCTGTCTCTGTGTCTCTGTCTCTGAGTCTCTGTGTCCCTGCGTCTCTGTCTCTGTGTCTCTGTCTCTGAGTCTCTGTGTCCCTGTGTCTCTGTCTGTGTCTCTGAGTCTCTCAGAGACAGAGACAGAGACTGTGTCTGTTGTAAGACACAGATGCTTTACAACAGATGTTGTAAAGCATCTGTTTTTCTGCTTGATCCCTGTGTCTCTGTCTCTGT
This sequence comes from Poeciliopsis prolifica, assembly GCF_027474105.1. Classification (NCBI taxonomy): domain Eukaryota; kingdom Metazoa; phylum Chordata; class Actinopteri; order Cyprinodontiformes; family Poeciliidae; genus Poeciliopsis; species Poeciliopsis prolifica. Next base: position 741,898 of record NW_026562377.1, read on the forward strand.
GTCCCTGTGTCTCTGAGTCTCTGTGTCTCTGTCTCTATGTCTCTGTGATTCCTTGTTGACTTTCGTCCTGGTGATTTAGTGTGCCGATTGTTCCTGTCTTCAGGTGATCCCTCGTTTCGCCCTGGATCCACTCTGTGCTGATCCCTCCTGGCTTTCTGATCCTAGTGATGCCGTGGGACGAACCCACTGGTTGCCCGAGTTCCCAGACTCACCTTCTCCGTGTGACAAGAAGTTCCTCCTGGATTCCCACGACCCTGAACTCACCACCCTGCTCTGCTTCTCTAGTGTGCCCATTGTTCCCTGAACCTGATTCCCTTCTTGGACCAGAACCGAGCCTTCATAACCAAAACCTGCAGTATTCCCTAAACTTTATTGTTTATTTCATATTATTCTCCTGTGTTGTGACACCATTATCAGCTCTGGTTCTGGCTCTGGTTCTGGTTCCTGTCGCAGCGTTAATGGCGGTCGGCAGATTAAGGTCCTTTGGCCAGAAGGAAAAACTAGATTAAAGTAAATAATCCAGGTCGGAGGTGAAATGTTGGAGCCTCTGATTTTCCTCCGGGTCCAGATGAGGTGAATTCTTCATGTTTTTCTCTCTAGTGATGTTTGTGTTCATGTTCCTGTTGGACATTTGTCTTTTTTAACAGGTTGTTGTTTAAAATGTTTTCCTGTTTTCTGTAATTCATGGTGATGAAAAGTGAATATTTTTACTGCTGTCCTGATTTCTGTGCTTGTGGGTCCAGAAGTTAAACACTTTGCTTCTTCTCAGCAGTGTTGAATAAAGTCCTGAAATCTCAGAGTCCAGTAAAAGTATAGGTACCGCTCCAAAATATGACTTTGGTAAAAGTAAAAGTCACTGATTGAAATGTTACTTGACTTAAAGTATTAAAGTATCTGAAATGTCTTGTACTTAAGTCTGGAAATTACTGTAACAATGGATGAACTCAGTGATGTAATGAAAAGTAAAAAGTAAAACAAGGCAAATGCAGTTTGAATGACATTTTTATATTTTGGTAAACTTGTTAAATACACTTAAAATAATGAACACAACCAAGTGCAGGCAAAATGAAACCTGCTAATAGATAAACCTGCAGCATCATTTAGTTAAGAACATTAGGTGCTTTACCTACAAGGTTAACTTAACCTGCTTTAGATTAACTTAACCTGCTTTAGATTAACTTAACCTGCTTTAGGTTAACTTAACCTGCTTTACAACTTAACCTGCTTTAGGTTAACTTAACCTGCTTTAAGTTAACTTAACCTGCTTTAGATTAACTTAACCTGCTTTAGGTTAACTTAACCTGCTTTAGGTTAACTTAACCTGCTTTAGATTAACTTGACCTGCTTTACAACTGAACCAGCTTCTTAGTAAACCCTCCAGGACAGAAAATACAAAGTTTCTATAAGCCTGAAGTTTTCCCTTTCAGTAAGGTCAGTGCTGAAAATGAGAAAAATAAATAGTCAGTACAGAAAATGCAGCCAACATGAAGAAAAAACCTGTTAGGATTCCTCTACTTCACACACTATAGGTGCAACAACTGGTCATTATGCAAAAGAAAAAGAATTGGGAGGGAAATGCAGCTTATTGACATCTGAAGAGGGAGAGATTTTAGTTAACTTGGTGTTTAATGGGAGAAGCGAAACAGAGCGTCTGCTGCTGTAGCTCAGCCAGTGGGTCGGATCAGCTGAGGGCCAGGGCTGGTGAAGCTTCTGTTGCCTCTGGATGGAGCCGGCCCTCCTCCCTCACACTCAACACACACAGGTGTGTGTGGCCCAACAGTCTGGACGTTTAGCGGGTCAGAACTCTGCAGAACCACCTTTGGTTTCAGCTGCAGCTCTTTACAGCTAAATAATAAAAGAAACGTCATTTCCTCAAACTCAAGGCTTTATTCTACTGATTTTCACAACAGGTAAAACAATGTGACAAACATTATTCATCATTTTATTGGACTTTACAGAGATAAAAATCATCTGAAGTGACTTTTCGTGTCTGGAACATCAGGCAGATTTGATATTTAATTTTTACTGATCCTGAATTCTCAGGTTGGTCAGAAGATTTTCTATTTCTCCAAACAGTTCAGGGTTTCTGTTTCTCCTGATGCTCTTCTCCAGCTCTCTAATGCTGCTCTCTCCATAGTTAGATTCCACCTGGATCTCTGCTGCCCTCAGGTGGTAAACCGTTGACTCGCGGCTCTCCTTTCTAACAAAGTATAAATGCTTTGCGTAACAGTTGTAAAGCATCTGTTTTTCTGCTTGATCCAGATCTTCTCTTTCCAGCAGCTCTTTGTAAATCCCATGAGCTTTCTCTTTGTCTAGCTTTGCCTGTAATTCTGCTAGAGTTATTTGTTGTTTCACAGAAGCTTCACCATAAGCTGCAATCATTTCCTCCCACAGACTGATGGCTCGGTTCACCGCGTCGTGGGAAGGTTTGGGTTCCTGGTGGTCTGGATTAAGGATCCTCTTCATGTGGCAGATAGCAGCAGATTTTTTAAAATATCGTGAGTCGGGATGTCTCCTCAAGGCGTCTTCAGCTAATTGAACAGCTTCATCTTTAGAGATTTGGTTTCTATACAGACGCAGCAATGGCCTCATTCCATGGTAACTGCTGGGAGGTCTCTGCAGGATCCTAGCAGCTAACTCTCTTGCCTCACCCTGGATTTGTTCTCCTTTTGCAGCTTTGGCCTCCAGATAAAGAGCAGCAACATAAAGGTTCCCTGGATCTCGTTCTTTGGCTGATCTCAGTCTCTCAAAGACTTCAGGCTCTAAGATCTGCTGCTGTTTTATGAGGAACTCTGTCGATAGTATGGCGTAGCTGCTCTGCCACTCCACGGTGTCCGGCTGCATCCGGATGGCTCTCTGGAAGAGCTCTGCAGCCTGCTGCTTCTTCTCTTTATCAAACATCATCAGGGTCCAGGCCTTCTCAGCCAAGACCTCTGGGTGGCGCTCTACCTCAGGTGGAGCCTGGTATTTGCTCATCAGACCGTCGACCTTTGACAGGAAGTCTTCACTCCTCTCGTCTTTTCCCAGGTGATGGTGCAGCCAGGCCCGATTCCCAAAGTTCACCATCAGCCAGGGACCTTCAACAGCGTTTCTCTGCCTCTGGAAGGTCTCAGCGGCCCGGTTGAAGAGGTCCAGGGCGTCTTTACTAGAGCCCAGCTGGTACTGGACGAAGCCCCGCAGGTTGTAGATGTGACCCAGCCAGAAGTTTCCCTCATCGGTACCGATGTCCTCCAGGATGTTCCGTTCACAGGTCATGTTGGGCCGTCTGGGCCGGAGCTCCCAGGTGAAGTGGCTCTGCAGGGCCTTCAGTTTGTCCTCCAGACTCTGAGCAGAACTGATGGGACATTAAACACAAGTTAAACGCCAACGGCAGCAGAACATCCACATCACCTTTAACCTCCAGCCAGAGACACGACGGGTTCTTGGTGTTGATAATGACAGTTCATTGTTTACGACCTATTAGATAGAAAGCTATCATGTTTTTCCAAACTTCAGTTTGACTCAACCTGTTAACACGAAGAGGTCAAACTCTGGACCTGATCATCAGTCAGGCTGATGATCTGGTCTGTTATCTTTATAGACATAATGACCTGCCTAGTTAAGGACACGTTTTCATAAAATGATCTGTTAATGACTCCACAGCCAACCCTTTATCAGCTGCACTCTGGCCTGTCCTGTGAGGACGACCCGCAGTAGGACGACCCGCAGCAGGACGACCCGCAGCAGGACGACCCGCAGTAGGACGACCCGCAGTAGGACGACCCGCAGCAGGACGACCCGCAGTAGGACGACCTGCAGCAGAACGGTCAAACAGTTCAATGACTTCCATAAATACCAGAGCTGGTTCTGGTTCTGATCGTGTCACTGAACCAACCGGAGAACTGGGTCGGACTCTTTGGTCCAGAACACTACTGGTTCCGGGTTTGGACCGGTTCCGGTCTGGACTGGTTCCGGTCTTGGCTGGATCCAGTCCAACATGAAGAACTGGGATTTCTCTGTTTCAAGAGCTCCAGCCCATGACCCTCTGGTTCTGGTTCTGGTTCTGGTTCTGTTTGGTCCCAGTTCACAGCAGGAAGCAGACTGGTTACCATGACGAGGCAGATGGCAGCAGATTAATTTTAATCTGCTGCTGTTTCACATCAATAACATGAAGAACCAAAACGACGTCTCTGTTCACAGCCTGCTAACGACCAGGAGGAAAAACAATCTGGATATTTATGGTTTATTAGAATCCATCAGATGTGACAATCGCTGTCAAGCTTCAATAATTGAGCAGAAAGAAGCAGCAGCTGTTTGTCTCACCTCATCCTGCAGCTGGTTGGCGTCTCAGTGGATGAACCTCCTCAGGTTCCCATTTATCCTCGTCCTGAAGGGGCGGCGGCAGGGGGGGGGAGCGGGGGGCGGGCGGGAGGCGGGGCGGCGGCATTGAGATGTTTGGTTCATGTGGAGCTCAAGTTTTCCTCGTAAACAGAAACTCAGCAACACGTCGGTTCCTCCTCAGTTTATTCCCACCATAAACAGACAGAATTATGGCCGGAGGTTTTGATTAGATATGATTTTATGTCTTTATGATCAGGTCAGAAAATGAAGATTAAAACATGAGCTTATCTGCTGAGCTCTAATTATAAACCATTCCAACTCACCAGTTACAGTTCAGTTAAAATGATACTGTCTGTGTTTCTGCATCATTAAAAAACTGATTTTTAGACACGATTTCTGATGGCTGAAGACTTGAAGTCTAATCAATACCAGGAGAATTAGAATGAAATGCCTGAATGTGCTAAATTTTACTGAAAAAGTGAAATTTGTCCACTTTGCTCTTGAGGGCCAACAGAAATGTGTCACTTTTACTGCAGAGGTTCATATGCCTCATGTTTTTCAAATCAAACTTATGATGAACTTGTTTTCCTGCTGAGGAAAAAGTTTATTTATTTTTTTAGTTAATATTTTCATTTAGTCTTTTATTTCAGTTTTAAAGTTTGGATGTTTCTGAATTCTTACGAGAATAAAATGTGGTTTGTCATATTGTTGACGAGGATGTGCTGTGCTTTAGGACCGGTGATCTCAGATGAAATGATCACATATTGTACATTATCAACAAATTTCTGTTTTGATGTTGAAAGTTATTTTCCTCCTTGACTGTAATTCACTCCTCTGGGTTTCTTTTTTTTTCTATCTTGATTATCAAGGTTTCATTTAATGCTAAACATACTTGATCACTCTGATGATGTCATTTGACACAATATAATGTTTATTGGTTGTTTATTAACTGGTCACTTTGAGCCGCCTTGTGCTGCTCAGGTAAACTACAGTTAACATCTGCGGCCAGCAGGGGGCGGCAGAGCCGCAGCCCACCGGAAGTAAACAGAGGCTGGAGCGCAGCGCCACAGGTAGCATCAGGTAGCATCATGTAGCTGCGGCTTCCAGCGGGTTCTGCTGGTTCGGCTAAGTCTTTATCCTGACTCGAATATGAAGCGAACAGAACCAACCTCTGGGAGGAACCTGTGAGTTTACCAGCAGCTTTAATCCGAACCGAACCGGCAGCGATACCGAGGTTAGCTAAACTTTCTCCGTGACCTTCTGTCTCCCAGGTGACCATGTGACTGTGGGCCTCAGTGGGTCAGTTCGGGGTGCTGTTGTGGTTCTGAGGTGATGGAGACCTGGACCCCGAACCCCCGGGCCAAGCCGTTCATCCCGAGGCAGCAGAGGAGCTGGTACCTGACCTGGAAGTACCGGCTGACCCAGAGGAGGAGCCTCCGGCGGTTCTGTCAGGTCAGCCCGGTTCTGGTTCTGGTCGGAGGGATCTGCAGAACCACAGATCTACTCTCTATTGCTGGTTTGGTTCGGTTATTTTTAAAAGAGTTGGAGTTCTAGTTCTGTTCAAAATAAATAAAAAGCCTAGAAAGATGGCAGCCAGAGGTCCAGTTCGAGTTCCGCTGTTTTATTACGTCAACATATTTCTGTCACGTAACAGTGAACCTAACTAATGAATTAATATGAAGAGATGAATAAAGTCCTGTTTGGTCAGACATTTTACATAATAACATTTAATTTCATTTGTTTCTTCTTGACATGAAATTAGCAAAACAATAAAATTAGGACAACAAAGCTGGTGTAGAAACAAGAGGTCTCACTTCATCATAAATGAAAAGTGTGTCAGCTTCACTTTTAGTGAAAACTAATGGAGGCACTCACTCAAAGGTTTTTGTGTTAATCACATTAATCAAGCATTATATATAAAATAAGCAACATTTTCAATACAATACATCTTTTTGCTTCTGAATTGTTAAATAAAGAGACATATGAGCTCAACAATAAAAACATTTATGGTTTTTAATCTTGATTTCTGATCTTCAGCCAGCAGATTGGAGCAAAGTGTTTCATGAAGCCCTGATTATGAAGCTTCTTTAGAAATGTGGACACTGACAATTGCATTGCTGCTACATGTTTAGCATTCAGATGCTAGTATAGGCTTGATTGGCTTCTCTGACATGCTAACTTCTTTTAGCATGTCAGAGACTCCGGTCCGGTCCGGTGCAGGTGTTCCGGACTTGGCTCCGGTCCGGTGCAGGTGTTCCGGACTCGGCTCCGGTCCGGTCCAGGTGTTCCGGACTCGGCTCCGGTCCGGTGCAGGTGTTCTGGACTCGGGTCCGGTCCAGGTGTGCCGGACTCGGCTCCGGTCCGGTCGGGCTGACAGATGGACCCATGTGTTTGCTCCCAGGCTGGCGCCGTGCTGTTCCTGTTCGTCACTGTTGTGGTGAACATCAAGCTGATCCTGGACACGCGGCGAGTCGCTGATGAAGACGCTGCCGATCAGGAATACGGTCAGCAAACGGCTTCTGGTTCATTACTGACGAATCTGGTTTTCCATCATCAGGAATATTTACTGTAGATAATTATGAAAGCAGCCAAACTAGCCAACAGTAAATGAAGATGTAATGCAACAGATTATCGTTAAATTGGCTCTCCAGTCAGAATGAAGCAGAGGTTTTGTGCTAACGTTGTTATTTATTCTAATTTTTCTGAATTTGTTTTGTGGAAGACGTTGTTCCCAACATGGAGACTCCTCGCCGGCCGGCCAGCGGCAGGAAGGTTCTGGACATCGAGGTTTACTCCAGCCGCTCCAAGGTCTATGTGGCCGTGGACGGAACCACGGTGAGCGACCCACCAGAGCTTCAGAACCACGAGTCGGTCTGGTTCCGGTTTGTCTCTGCTGCACAGGATGATTTACGGTTCTACAGGTTTCTCCTGCTGTAATGGATCCACTGGGTTCTGGTAAAGCAACCTGGACCAACTGAGGCGTGAGGTTCTGGACATTAGAATCTGTCTCAACTGGTTTATTGCAGACAGAATGAGAGCAGCTGCTGCCCCCTAGTGGCTGAGCGCTGGATTGCTCCTTCAGACTAGCCAGCAGCAATTAGCAAACAGCAGGTGGAACTGCTGAGCTCATGAAAGGAGCTGCTGCTCAGAGCAGCACTGGTGAAACGTTGAAGGGTTAATAGAGGAGCCATGTTGGAATGACTTCCTGGGGGCGGAGCTTCAGAAACAGCAGGAGGTTTTAATGTTTGACGTTTATGAGTGAAGGTAACATCGTCACTGCTGTAATGTGTCTGTATCTGCCTGGACTCTCTGGTTCTGCCCCTTTAACGGGCTTCCCGACCCGCTGCAGGTTCTGGAGGACGACATGCGGGAGCAGGGCCGAGGCGTTCACGTCATCGTGCTCAACCAGGCCACCGTGAGCGCCGCCGGTCACCGCCTGCCGCTAATGCCTGCCGCTAACGCCCACCGGCCGGTTCTGATTGGTCCGTTCTCCCGTTCCAGGGTCATGTGATGGCCAAGCGGATCTTCGACACTTACTCCCCCCACGAGGATGAAGCCATGATCCTCTTCCTCAACATGGTGACCCGCGGCCGGATCCTCATCTTTACCGTCAAGGTGGGCGTGTCCGTCGGGGCGGGCGGGATTTCTGTGTGCGGTTCCTCTGACCGGGCCGGTTCTGTCGGACAGGATGAGGGAACGTTCCACCTGAAGGACGCAGCCAAGAACCTGCTGAAGAGCCTGGGCAGCCAGGCGGCGCTGGGCCTGAGCTGGAGGGACATGTGGACCCTGGTGGTGAAGAAAGGAGGTCAGACGGTTCTGGTTCTGGAGCCCAATCAGTTGAATATACAACAATATTCAGATTTTTAACCCTTCAAATTCCTTTTTTTCTTCTGTGAAAACTGATATTTTATGGTCAGGGATCATTTTAGGGACAGAAATTTGAAATATTTTTAAACAAACAAAATTATAAACAGCAGCAAAACAAGCAAGAAACTGTTAAATGATCTAATAAAATATGAGTTTATGAAATAAATTCGACTTCAAACTGGCAGCAACACTTATTCCTTTCAAAAAGACAATTATATATGTGGTGAATTAAATTTTAAAAAAGGTCTAAGAAATGTTCTCACGTCGTTTTCTGATGATTCTGACTGACCTGAAACAAGAACAGTTTTTTTTACTTCAGGCAGGAGTTCTATTTCCTTTACAAATGTGTCCAAAACTTAATAACTTTAAATATTTAGCTAATTTTGTAATTTCTGTGTTTCCACTAAAGAAGAAATGCAATTAAAATCTCACATGAATACGTTTTTTCATTGACTAAGTCATTAAAATATGCGGATCCGTCGTCCTCCAAATACTTCCTGTTGTCTTTTTTGTGGTTTCTGCCAGTAGAAACATCCAGCTGTTGATCATGAGAGGCATGATGTGAAAAAATTGTTTCCAATGCAGATTTCTGAGTTTAACTGACTTTGATACGGCCAAAAAATCCTTTCTATCAAAATCAGAGAGTTTTTGAAGTCGGTGTTTCCAGGTCAGGAATGTTTGCTCCGTGTTTCCAGGTCAGGTGTATGGAGAGAAGCACTCCAAGTCTCCAGCTCTATCCACGTGGGGCGACCCGGTTCTGCTGAAGACTGAGGTCCAGCTCACCGCCGCTGAAGGTATCTGAGCCGCAAACATCCTCATGTTTCTAAAGTTGAGATACAAAATATTAAAACAGTCCAATAAAACTGGACTTAAAAACATTTCTGTCTGGTTTCTGTTTTTGTCGCGTGACCTCCGGTCGGTCAGTCGTGTGACAGCGCTGCAGCGCTGCAGAATGTTAAGCGAATGTCGTATCTGTGTGTCCAAGTTAAACTGATCCTCTCCTCTGTGGTCCTGCAGAGGCCGAGTGCCACTGGGCCGACACGGAGCTCAACCGGAGGAGGAAGTTGTTCTGCAGCAAGGTGGAGGGATACGGCAGCATCTGCAGCTGCAAAGACCCGGCGCCCATCGAGTTCAACCCCGACCCGGTGAGTCGCCGCACTGATCACAGAACCAGAACCGGCCTCAGGTCAGCGGCGCCCCCTGCTGGCTGAAACCTGAACCTGCTGCATTCTTTACCACTGTCTGGTGTTACTGCTCTGTTTTCATCTGATAACTTCCAGTTACATCTGATCTGGTTGATCCAGTTAAATGTCGTCTGCTGGCTTCCAGTTAAACCAGTTAAATCTGGTCTTTGCTTGCAGCTTCCCAGTAACAACGTCTTCAATGTCCCAGTGGCTGTCATCGCTGGGAACCGCCCCAACTACCTGTACCGGTGAGACCCGGTTCCAGTCACTGCTGGTTAATAAAGAGTCTGGTTTGAAGAAACTCAAAGCTTTTATTTTGAAGGGTATAGCTACAGCTTCCTGTCTGCTTGCAGGATGCTGCGCTCGCTGCTCTCGGCTCACGGAGTCAACCCGCAGATGATCACCGTCTTCATCGACGGATACTACGAGGTTCAGACGCTCGGCTTCAGCTTCCCGCCTGCATGATGCCACCAGGCCAGACCTCCTCTAACCGCTGTGTGTCTGCTGCAGGAGCCCATGGACGTGGTGGAGCTGTTCGGGTTGAAGGGCGTCCAGCACACGCCCATCAGCATCAAGAACGCCCGCGTCTCCCAGGTAACCAGAGCTCCCAGTTAGACCAGAGCTCCCAGTTAGACAGGAAATTAAAGTGATAAATATCCTATAGATCCAATTGAAACTGTCTTTTTTTGTTTGTTTGTTTTAAACCCCAAAGTTTGGAAAAGTTTTCAAACTGACCCTGAAAATGCTTGAAAGGTTCTTGAATCTTCCAGTTTGCATGTTGCTGTGACCGGCTGCTTTCCTGTTGTTTCAGCACTACAAGGCGAGTCTGACGGCGACCTTTAACCTTCACCCTGTGAGTCTCCGCTTCGACGCGCCATCATGGTTCTGACCGGGTCCAGTCTGATGACAGAACCTTCTCTGTGTTTGGACAGGATGCCGGGTTTGCCGTGGTTCTGGAGGAGGACCTGGACATCTCTGTGGACTTCTTCAGGTTCTGTTCAGCTGAACTCTGACCTAAACCCGACTGGGTTTCCTGTAACTATCAGCTGCATTCTGCTGCATGGCCACTAGGTGGCGGTGGCTGCAGAATCAGGTTTTCAGAAAGGCCATAGTTAGAGAAACAGAACATCTAAAACTGAAACTGAAGAGTGTCCCTCTGTCTGACCCATATTCTTTCGTCTGACCCGTGTCCCTCTGTGTGATCCCTCTGACCCGTGTCCCTCTGTGTGACCCGTCTGACCCGTGTCCCTCTGTGTGACCCGTCTGACCCGTGTCCCTCTGTGTGACCCATGTCCCTCTGTGTGACCCGTCTGACCCTTGTCCCTCTGTGTGACCCATGTCCCTCTGTGTGACCCGTCTGACCCTTGTCCCTCTGTGTGACCCTTGTCCCTCTGTGTGACCCGTCTGACCCTTGTCCCTCTGTCTGACCCATGTCCCTCTGTGTGATCCCTCTGACCCTTGTCCCTCTGTGTGACCCGTGTCCCTCTGTGTGACCCTTGTCCCTCTGTGTAATCCCTCTGACCCTTGTCCGTTTCCTGACAGCTTCCTGAGTCAGACCATCCACCTGTTGGACCAGGACGACAGCCTGTACTGCATCTCAGCCTGGAACGACCAGGTCAGTCCCGACGGTCCGTGTTCCAGGTGTTCAGTTCCAGGTGCTCACTGTGGGCAGGAAGGATCTCCAGTAGCAGTCAGTTTCCCAACAAATCTGAAAAGGCCTCTGACTGGAGTCTGTTGCTTTATAACAACTTCAGACCAGAATGACATGCTAATGGCTCACTATCCAATATTCCACAGCAAAATGTCCTGGATGATACCATTACTGCTGATCCACCTCCTTTGCTTTTGCCGTTCCTCTTTGAATCTTTGTGTGTCTTTACCTGGAGTCCAGGTATGTTAAACCTTTGTTTGGTTTGTGAGCAGGGCTATGAGCACACAGCGGAGGATCCCGCCCTCCTCTACCGGGTGGAGAGCATGCCCGGTCTGGGCTGGGTGCTGAAGAAGAGCATCTACAAGGACGAGCTGGAACCAAAATGGCCGACCCCCGAAAAGGTCACAAACATTAAGACAGAAATATGAACTGACAAATGTGTATATTTCAGTTTTAGGGATGAAGGATACAGACTTAAAGATTTAACACAATATTTTGTTGTAATATTGTGATAATGATAAAAATAATATTTATTTATTTGTTACCAAAGGAAAATTATAGCAACACAAAGATTCCTCTTGAAAACCATTTCCAGTCGTATTGTGTTTCTTAGGTCACCAGCCACATACAGAAATGTAATTTTTATCGCTAAGTTTCAAACAGTAACTGTATTTAAACTTTTTTTAAAATTTATTGATGTTTATTGACATACTGTTCTTGAAAAGTGAAGGAAACACTTTAAAAATAATAATTGTGACATTACAGAAGTTTGGGTTATTTTCCAAATCATTTATTGGAATTTATTGTGACAAGAATAAGATCAAATCTTATTAGAAATGTATCACTGTAAATGATAAACGATGCAATAAATGTCCAGTTAAATCGACAAATCAAAGAAGAGCTATTTAAAAACTGAACCTGAATGCAAATGTATTACTAAATCAAATCTGGCGCCTTTCTTAAAGTTTAGAGTAAATTTTAGAGAAATAGATTAAGTAAGATTTTATTGAGAAATAATGAAAAGGCCATTGTTTAAGCTGGATTTGATTATAAAATGTAGATTTTTCTTCTGGTGCTGCAGCTCTGGGATTGGGACATGTGGATGAGGATGCCGGAGCAGAGGAAAGGCCGAGAGTGCATCATTCCCGACGTGTCGCGCTCCTACCACTTCGGCATCATTGGCCTCAACATGAACGGATATTTCCACGTGAGAACCCAAGGATCGCTTGTACAGAAACATCACACACACACAAGTTTGTATTTTTACCCATACTGGGACCCTCTGGGTCCTCATAATGCATGTCAAGCATAAAAGGTCCCAGAAGATACATAAACAAGTACACACATACACACATTAATTTAAGCTAGTTTTGACCCTCTAACCATAAACGTGTAAACAATTCGATGTTTTCATTTAAGTCACTAACATATATCTGAGTTTTAGATTCTTAGGAAAGTTTTCCTAACCTGTACTTTCCTCTGACAGAACCAGACAACTGGTCTTCCTGCTTCGTAGCTCATTGTTAGCTTTGATATTAGCTGCATTGCTAAGTCCTCGTTTGAATGTGTGGCTTTGGATAAAACATAAACATGTTTGGCTCAAGAGATTTAGGAGTTTCAAGTTGGGTAAAAAATAACTTTACACGAGTTTTTATCTGACTTTGGATGAAAACTAATGACCCGATTTAACAGGAAACAGACATTTCCAGATGACTTTATGAATCCAGTTTTCTTCTTCTCTTCACAGGAAGTCTATTTCAAGAAGCACAAGTTTAACACGATTCCCAACGTTCAGCTGAGGAACGTGGAGAGGTGATTTCAGCAGCCGGGAGCTGTTTTCTGGATCTCTGTTGATTCTCTGACTGTTTTTCTTGTTTCTCTGCTTCCTAGTTTGAGGAAAGATGCATACGAGGTGGAGATCCAGAAGCTGCTCAAGTGAGAGTTGCTGCAGAACCAACGATCTTGCTCGGGTTGTGATGTCTGTTTAAAGTTTTCCACGGCGTTCCGGGTGTGTCTGTCATTGATCCAGGGAGGCGGAGCTGCTGGATCACTCCAGGAATCCCTGTGAGGACTCGTTCGTCCCAGACACGGAGGGCAAGACCTACGTCATGTTCATAAAGATGGAGTCTGAGTTGGATACGTCCACCTGGACCGAGCTGGCCAAGGTACACGCTCTCCGTCATCCGGGTTGGGAGGTGGAAGGTTTCCCCTGAATGACGTGGCGTTCCGTGTTTTCTATCAGTGCCTCCATGTTTGGGACCTGGATGTTCGAGGATATCACAGAGGACTCTGGCGGCTCTTCAGGAAAAGGAACCACATTCTGGTCATTGCCGTGCCGATCTCTCCATACTCGTAAGTGATTCTTGGGCCAGGAAGAGAATACCAAACACTGCACTTCATATTGATGCCAATATCAGGAGAGAAAAAGCAGTTTGAACTCCTTAAACCTCCATTGTTCGATCATTAAACGGAAATATGATATTAAAGTTATTCTATATGAGTTTATTCTATCGTATTTTAGCTTTATTCTCTTTTTATCAATCTCTGTCGTATTTTGTGCACCAATCAGAAATAAAATATAAAACAATTCAAGCTGTGACTGATTAAATTATGGGTATTCTCAGAAGTACATCACAGTGTCATCGGCGTAAAGATACAACTGAAAGTAGAGGATTCAGCCCTGATCCCAGAACAGATCAGCTGATCGTGCTGCTGGTTTCCTGCATCCTGTCCTACAAACAAAAGTAGCATTATCAGCGCCCCCTAGATTAATAAAGAGAAGACATTTAACCTCACTCTGTTTACAGAAAGGTTTAAATATGAGTTGGACGAAATAGCAGATTTTCAGCTTTTGAAAGCTGCTGTGAAAAAACAGTTTATAAATGATTAAAAAGTTATGAAATCCATCAATTTGTCATTTTATTTTAATTTAAAATCTAAAATAAAGTCTGTGCAGCAGCAGTTTGTGATGGATCGAGTGGAAAACTCGACTCGTCACAGGAAATATTAGAAAAATACGTTTTTTTATTCTTATTATTTCAACCCAAAGTATTTTCTGACTAAATATCTGAGCTCATAAAAGAGTCCAGAGAAGCAAAACTGAACTCAGGCAAAAAAGCAAACAATGCGGATGCACAAAGAAATGACAAACAGGGACATTGGCAAAGGTCACCAGGCCAGGAATCGAACCTGCGACAGCCGCATCGAGGACTAAAGCCTCCATATGTTGGTTGTGCTCAACCCCCAATTATTTCCATATTTATACAATTTGAGCTTTCTGACAAACTAATTTATCTTCTTTAATTTCCTTGACAAAGTCAGTTTTGTCAGCTGAGGGCGACCAGTGGACAGCAGAAACATCATGTCTGATGAAGCTCAGTAAAACAACTTTAGGTTATTAATATTCAGATTGTTTGGTTGGACAGGAAGTGACTTACAGGTCAAAGGTCAGATGGAACTGGTTGAATCGTGCTTCTGTTTTTTCCTCGGCAGCGTGAAGAAACCAGCCGCCCTCGCCCCCATCCACCTGGAGCCGCCGCCCAAAGAGGAGGCGGCGCCGGTGGAGCAGCTGTAGACCCAAACGCCGGCCTGGTCTGCCGGAACCGGAACCGGACAAGACACTCTCCTGGACCTTTGGGTCTCAGAACGGAGTCAGTCTGGAGATGGAGTAAGAACTGGAACCAGAACGATCCCAGTTCTTAATATTAATCCTTCAAGCTCTGAACATTTTAACATTTCAGAGAGAAAGAAGCTCAGAGGAACTGAAATCTATTTTTAGACAGTTAGAACCGGCCAGGTTTTCACCAAACCGGTTTCATGTTCAGAATCTGGATCCTGGAGGCCGGAGTTTCAGCCTCAACCTGCTGCTCATGAGGAATCGACCTCTGACCCACCAAGCTTCAAGAAACTACTGAACTCTGAACATTTCAGCTTTTTATGTTTTCAACCTTTTATATTTATACTAAAGTTCTGATTGGCGGATTTTTAAATGTTACAATGACTTTTAAGACTCAAAATTATCCAAAAGATGACAGACAAGATTATTTCTGCTAAAAGTCTCATTGAAACTGGAACCTGGACTGGATCTGGTTCTGCAGAACCTCCGCTTGGTTCTGCTCCGGGTTCGGCCCGGTTTCAGCATCAGCTGAGGGACGTTCTTAACAGAACGCTAAAGTTTTTACTCTCTGTTTTGAATCCAGACCGAAGTGAAACATAAATGGGACTCCACTGCCCTCTGGTGGCCGGTTGGTTCTGGTTCTCAGCTTTTAGAAACAAAGTAAAATAAATCCTCCCATCCTGGAGGTGTTTTCTGCTTCAATGAGGTTTTAGCAGTAAAAAAGTCCAGATTTCTTTCTTTTTTTTCCAATGAAATGATGTGAGGAACAGAATCAACCGGATCCGTTTTCAGGAGAAAAACCTTTTTGGGATGGTTTATTAAATGTTGGCAGTGTTTGTTCCAGTTTATAAGACAGCTTTAGGACCAGATGTAGAAAGGAAAAAGTAATAAATAATGTCCAAATATTACCAGAATAAAATCACAATAATATAAAATAGTCATATTAATATGATAATAGACATAATAATGCTAGAATAAGAGTTAAAACACCATAAAACTTTATGTTCATATTATTTAAGCTTTTTACACTCTTGTGCTTTATTGTCATAATTAATATTTTTAGCCTGGCCCTAATTCTCCAGTTCAAACCTAAATTATTCAGGTTTAAATTTGAGTCTTATCTGATCTGCAGTGTTACTGAACTCCAGTTTTTATGTTTGAATTTATGGTTTTTCATTTCAGTGAAGCATCTCAGTGACTCGTCTTGGGTTGAACGTCTCAGATGTTTTATTTCTCTGACTGAATAAAGATGTTTTTACATTTTTTAATGTTGAAATGGTTTTCATGGCTGGATCTTCTGAAGGATGTCGGATTTCTCTGCGTCGTCCTGATTTCCCTCAGGAACATCCTGGGAAACCAAATGAAGGGGCTGTGGATGGGATGTAAATCTGTGGCATCCTGGTTCCTCTGCAGGTTTGGCGGCTTCCTGTCCTTCACCTTTGACCTTCACAGAGTCGTTGATCATCAGCAGAGTTTCGCCTCGCTGCTCAACTGTAAATCAGATTAAAGTCTCTACAACATGAAGGCGACGCGAATCCAAGAGGAAAGTTCATGTAAAATAGATGAGTAGCCTCACAATGAACCCTAAAGACCTCAGGAAGTCGCTGCTGAAGCGGGTCGAGCTTCAATCAGAGAAATGATCTGAACCAACAGGAGCTGAACAGCCAATCAGAGGAAGAAGCCACCAGTCTGATTTTTATTCACATGATGAAACTGCTAAATTTAGCTCAAGATGTAAAAGAACAAAATGAGTTTTTCAGATAAGTACTACTTCAGGGTTATTCTTTCACTTATTGCCACCTCCTGGTGGGAGACTGGTACTGCAGTGTTGCTGTTGGCAGACCAACAAAATGAAATGAACATAGAAAATTCTGCTTCTCTACAGAAACTCAACTTATAAAACTTGAACTTTCCTTTTCAAATTATGGAAAAAAATTTACCAGAAATATGATGAATGAGAAAAGATCCAAATAAAAGTTAATTTGTTTAAATATAGTTCATAGATATATTTAAAACTTCTCTACTGAATTGAAATCAAGCTAAACCTCAACAGCAAGTGTTAAATATGTTGCAGCAAAAAGGAAGACAGCATCAGGATCTACTGCCTCTGCAGGCTGGGAGGAGGAACTTCAGCTGACTTTCTCATCCAGGTGAGAGAACAGGTACATGGAGACGATCATGGCAGCGATCTGAGGAGCAGGAGAATCAGAAATATGAGCAGAAACCAGATCATTGAAATATTCACGTGAAACTTTCCTTAATAAGGAACTGAATAAATGTTAGAACTCAAAACACGTTTCTTCACAAATATTACATTCGTAGGGAGTTTCCTCTGTTCTGTTTCTGTCACAGGATGTTAACCCTAACCCTCCAATGAACCGAGCAGAGCACTTCCTGCCTGACGACCCAGTTAGAACCAGAGTCACTCCTGATTGGTTGGTCATGTCAGTGTTGGCTTTTTCCTCATTTGTTCACTTGTATAATTGCCACCGACTCAAAACAGCTTAAGAAAATAAAAAGCAACGGGGGTTCTGTGTAAGTAGACTTCAAAATAAGAGCACAAATATAAACGTCTAAATACTTAAAGAATTTTAAAGAACCAATAACCACATTTGCAGCCAAGTCAAACTTGCTAAGTGTGCTAACAGTATTAAGTGGAAGCTAAAGCTAACCACCTTGCCAACGTGATATTCACTGGAATATGGCAAAATTTATTTGACTGAAAGTTTACAACACACCAGCGATTTATCCAGAAAATTAAATTTAATCGAAGCCAAGTGAGCTAAATATTTTCAAAGTTGGCAAAAAATGCTAAGCAAAAATTTAGCTCCACTGTTAGCTGACTGGCAAACTTGTGCAACCTGTGGAACTGGTCAGGCTAACCAAGCCAATCAGCTCTCAGCAGGTCGTACCAGCGGCCATTTTCCACTTTGGCCAAACTGAGTTGAAGCCACATCGGCTCATGTATTGAGGTTTTATGACCCCTGGTTCGGTCGTTATGCATCTTTACCTCCAGGAGTCCCACTCCTACTGCCACGCCTCCCACAGCGCAGGTGTGTTTTCTCAGGGTCTTCAGGATGGGACCAAAGCAGCCCTGAAACAGGAGCATCAGGTCATGAAGGGACATTCTGAAAACTAAAATACCTTTATGCTTCCAATATCTAATAACCTGCAAAGATAAAGAATAACAACAATGATTGGCATCATTCAGTCAGTGAGTTTGTAGAGAGGTTTTACCTGGACAGGTGAGCGTGCCGCCTCCGCTGGGCTGCAGGGGGCGATGTTGGTGGAGCAGCAGCTGGGTGGGAGGCCGGTCCCGTTCTGCTCCACCTCTGACCCCAGGAAGTCAGTATAGTTGGAGAAACCGCAACATTTCAACTGGCGGGAAACGTGCAGAAATATTGATTATTGATAAACGGTTTAATCTGATTCAGTTATTTTACTGCAGGAAGGTCAGTCTGAAGG
>NW_026562377.1:765000-772500 GCF_027474105.1 Poeciliopsis prolifica
GTTTAAAGATATTTTATCTTCCAAAAACGGTTCAGATGTTTTTGGGCCTTTAAACAAAAATCTGGTTAAAATAAAAAATATTATGTTTAGTCTAAAATATTTCCAGCATCATTCAGCTCCATCAGAGTCCAGCTGGTTCTGACCCAAACACCGCTGACGGCCGACGTCCAGCCCAGAACGACCCGGTGAAACGGATCAGAACCAGAACCCGAGAGGCAACGAGCCAGAAAGCAGAACCTGAGGAATAGTACTCACAAACAGCAGCAGGTGGAGGAGGGACATCGTCTGCCTGGTGGAGCAAATCATTTTATTCTTTAGTTTAGATGAGCAGCTTCAGATTCATGCAGGTAATCCAGAATAATCCAGATTCACCTGGAAAACCTGCAGCAACACTGAGCAGGAGATGATGAGCCGAGAGGGGCCCTGAGAGAGGGGAAGGGGCCCTGAGAGAGGGGGAGGGGCCCTGAGAGAGGGGGAGGGGCCCTGAGAGAGGGGGAGGGGCCCTGAGAGAGGGGGAGGGGCCCTGAGAGAGGGGGAGGGGCTCTCAGAGCCATCCAGGTGAGGATGCAGCGCTGCCCCCTGCTGGACATCAGAGATGCTTCAGTCTGGTTGCAGTGAAATATTGGACTGAACAAAACCAACAGCAACAGAACTCTGGCTTTATGAATAATAAATATTTATTATTGATTATTGGAGGCAGCAGCACAATAATCAAATAGAAATGTTTCAGTAATTCTGTTGATTTTATGTAAATTAAATGAGGTCAATGGGGATAAATATTTGATTTTAAACATCTGAATATTTAAACAGTTATCAGGTAAAATATTTGAGAGCTGGTTATCATTTCTGATTATTAATCTTTGTTTCTGATCTGAAAGACAAATTCAAGCTTTTCCAGATAAAATCTGATATGAAACACGAAGAGAATCTTCATTCTGAGATTTAATGCAGTTTTGATGCAACAAAAGCAGAAACTTGATCACAAAGGGAAAAATAAATGGATAAATGATGTTTTAACTCTTTTCTTGATCTTCTAAACTGAATAGTTTTTACCTGAAATGTCTAAATTGGTAACGTCACGCATGTATTCTTGAAGAAACTTTCAAATTTAAAAGTGAAGTTAATTAATTGGTTTTAAAATAAATATTAAGGTTGTTGTTTGAACATTTAACTGAGAGCGAGATTAACCCCAGAGTCTCTCAGTGAAGTAAATTAACTATAAATGAATTTAAAGCTGTCAGAAACTCAGCAGGTTATTTTTAAATGAAGCTCTTTGTTTCTTCCTTTGTTCCTCTGAGGCTGCAGTGTCTCATCCCGGCCACCAGAGGGGGCTGGAGGCCCGCAGCTGCTCTGAGTGCAGCTCGTGTTTCTCTTTGTTTGCTGTGAGATGTTTTGCTACTCCTCAAACCAGCAGGAGTTGCTGGTTTGATTCTGCAAATGTTTCAGTTTTATTTCTGATCATGTTAGTTTAGGAAATCGGCCAACGATCCTTAAATCAAGAACCAGACCTAAAACTCTCATCTTGACCCCTGACCTCATGCTCTCTGACTCTGGTCACTATGGTAATGCTTACATATCCCTTCAAAATAAGACGCAGCTGCGCCACAAAAACCAACATTTTAACTCAGGATAACGACTGATGGACCTGAGCCGTTTCTCCACCTGGAGACGCTGAAGTGATGCTGACACTCAGGGAGACACTGGGTCTCCATGGTGATGCAGTCTGAAGCTTCATCGCCTCATTGACGAGCTCTTTCTACATCGCAATAAATAAATGTGGATACATTGAGTCTGACACGATGCTGGTAACTAAGAGCCTAAACGTCTCATTCAGAACTAGTTTAATAATTATAAAAAACAGAATCTAAGCTACAATAAACTAATCTAAGATACACAAGCAAAGACAATCTAACGCTGTGGAGCCCAGAGTGGGTCCTGGAGGCCCGGCAACCTTTCAGCAGGTCCAGGTTCTTCTCACTGATCCGTTAAAACGTGCAGGATGCCGGGACTCCAGGACCCACTCTGGACTCCCGGATCCAAACTCAGCTAAGCTACGACATGCTAAACCTGGAGAGATCAGCGAAACTAAACCCAGACGTGCTAATCCCCCTGAAGCTAAGCTAAGGAAGCTAAACTAAAACAAGCCGAGTTAAACTCACAGCATTTGGATCCGTTTCATTCCTGGTGGCGCTGTAGGCGGCCGGTGTTCCTTTCCACTGTCGCCATGTGCTTGCTGAGGAGGGATTTTCATAATTGCATCATGAATGAATTAAAGTGAAGCCGAGCGGTGGCCCAGTTTGGATTCTTCAAACAAGAATTCACTCTGAAGAGATGAAAGTTCAGTGTGACTCTTCTGATGAAGACGATGATGAAGGGATGAGCAGCAGAACCAGAAATGATTCGTTTTCTGATTGATGGCTGCAGGCGTCTCAAACGTGTCCTAATCAAAGTCTCCGTCCTGGCCTCATTCCTTCTCGTTCTGGGGATCGATGGGAGCGCTGGAAGCTGTCAGCAGTAAATAGGCTGGACTCGCTCATCAAACCTTCCTCTTCCTCCTCTTCTTCACCGGCCCCCCCGTGGAGCCGCCGGCCGACCCTCAGTGTGACCTCTGACCCCACCCGCCACTCCTCCCTGTTGTTCCTTTGTTTCCTGCCACCTGAGTAGATTCCCATCAGCCATGCAAAGTGTCTCTGTGCATCATCACGGCGATGAGTCCTCACGACTCCTCTTCCTCCTCCATCTCCTCCTCTTCCTCCTCCATCTCCTCCTCTTCCTCCTCTTCCTCCTCCATCTCCTCCTCTTCCTCCTCCATCTCCTCCTCTTCCTCCTCCATCTCCTCCTCTTCCTCCTCCATCTCCTCCTCTTCCTCATCCATCTCCTCCTCTTCCTCCTCCATCTCCTCCTCTTCCTCCTCCATCTCCTCCTCTTCCTCATCCATCTCCTCCTCTTCCTCCTCCCTCCTCTCCTCCTCTTCCTCCTCCATCTCCTCCTCTTCCTCATCCTCTCCTCCTCTCCCTCTCTCCTTCCTCATCATCCTCCTCTTCCCTCCTCTTCCTCCTCTCTCCTCTCTCTTCCTCTCTCCCCTCCTCCTCTTCCTCATCCATCTCCTCCTCTTCCTCCTCCATCTCCTCCTCTTCCTCATCCATCT
Source organism: Poeciliopsis prolifica (assembly GCF_027474105.1). NCBI lineage: Eukaryota > Metazoa > Chordata > Actinopteri > Cyprinodontiformes > Poeciliidae > Poeciliopsis > Poeciliopsis prolifica. The sequence goes on from NW_026562377.1 coordinate 768,149, forward strand.
CCTCCTCTTCCTCCTCTTCCTCATCCATCTCCTCCTCTTCCTCATCCATCTCCTCCTCTTCTTCCTCCATCTCCTCCTCTTCCTCCTCCATCTCCTCCTCTTCCTCCTCCATCTCCTCCTCTTCCTCTCCCTCATCTCCTCCTCTTCCTCCTCCATCTCCTCCTCTTCCTCCTCCATCTCCTCCTCTTCCTCATCCATCTCCTCCTCTTCCTCCTCCATCTCCTCCTCTTCCTCATCCATCTCCTCCTCTTCCTCCTCCATCTCCTCCTCTTCCTCCTCTTCCTCCTCCATCTCCTCCTCTTCCTCCTCCATCTCCTCCTCTTCCTCCTCCATCTCCTCCTCTTCCTCATCCATCTCCTCCTCTTCCTCCTCTTCCTCCTCCATCTCCTCCTCTCCTCCTCCATCTCCTCCTCTTCCTCCTCCATCTCCTCCTCTTCCTCCTCCATCTCCTCCTCTTCCTCCTCCATCTCCTCCTCTTCCTCATCCATCTCCTCCTCTTCCTCCTCTTCCTCCTCCATCTCCTCCTCTTCCTCCTCCATCTCCTCCTCTTCCTCTCCTCTCCTCCTCTTCCTCCTCCTCCTCCTTCCTCCATCTCCTTCTCTTCCTCCTCCATCTCCTCCTCTTCCTCCTCCATCTCCTCCTCTTCCTCATCCATCTCCTCCTCTTCCTCCTCTTCCTCCTCCATCTCCTCCTCTTCTCATCCATCTCCTCCTCTTCCTCCTCCATCTCCTCCTCTTCCTCCTCCATCTCCTCCTCTTCCTCATCCATCTCCTCCTCTTCCTCCTCTTCCTCCTCCATCTCCTCCTCTTCCTCATCCATCTCCTCCTCTTCCTCCTCCATCTCCTCCTCTTCCTCCTCTTCCTCCTCCATCTCCTCCTCTTCCTCCTCCATCTCCTCCTCTTCCTCCTCCATCTCCTCCTCTTCCTCCTCCATCTCCTCCTCTTCTCATCCATCTCCTCCTCTTCCTCCTCCATCTCCTCCTCTTCCTCCTCCATCTCCTCCTCTTCCTCATCCATCTCCTCCTCTTCCTCCTCCATCTCCTCCTCTTCCTCCTCCATCTCCTCCTCTTCCTCATCCATCTCCTCCTCTTCCTCCTCCATCTCCTCCTCTTCCTCCTCCATCTCCTCCTCTTCCTCCTCCATCTCCTCCTCTTCCTCATCCATCTCCTCCTCTTCCTCCTCCATCTCCTCTTCCTCATCCATCTCCTCCTCTTCCTCCTCTTCCTCCTCCATCTCCTCCTCTTCCTCCTCCATCTCCTCTTCCTCATCCATCTCCTCCTCTTCCTCCTCCATCTCCTCCTCTTCCTCCTCCATCTCCTCCTCTTCCTCCTCCATCTCCTATAAGTTAAGAATAAAAACAATAAAATATCTGAATGTTCTTGTTTTTAGCAAACCATAAAGAAAATACATTTACTGAACATTTTTGACATTTTTGTACTTTAGTATTTCCTTATTTCCATTTTCTGCAGGGTTAGGGTTTGATATTAGTTTGAATATTTGTGGAGTTTCTTTGTGTTTTGAGCAAAGTTTCTGCTGCAGATGTTCAGCAGGTTTATAAAGCGTCGGCTTCGGGATCCTGGGACAATTATTGATCTTAAATATGATGAGTTTCAACCAACCAGCTGCAACAAGTACAGCAGTAAAATTCATATTGTCATAATATATATGAGAATATATATTATGACAACTGCTTCCCCCTAAAGGTAACAATTCAGGTCAGAAAGGAAATTAAATGCTGTAGCTCATTATCTAAGATTCTTCAAAAAGATGTAGATAGTGATGGCTGCAGCTGTAGCAGTCTGTGTTACAGCGATTCTGAAGAAGCCTCTGACTGAAGATACTGTGCTGCTGAACAGCAGGTTCATGACGCACATGGATAGAATTGTCCATAATTTTCTTGATTTTATGAAGAATCCTCCTTGGCATTTTGTTAGGTCGTCTCCTTTACTCTCTCAACTTTTGGCATGATTATGATGCCATACATCAACATTCTGATATTTAGTATGGTCTCTGTTTTCCAGAGTCATTTTCTCAGTGTCAGTAAACAGGCACCAGTGAAGAGTGATGATAACAGACTAATGGCTCCTTCACTGCTAATATTCTCGTCCACAACTCATCAGTTTAAGAAAAGTGTTGGAAACGTGCCAAACCCATAGGGGGCAGTGTTGCGCTGAGCTAAAGCCTGTCAGCCAATCACAAACCTTCAAAAACAACCACTTCCTGTTAGGAGGACAACATGGCGCCGGGAGGATTGGATGGAGGTTGAATGACTTTGAATGAAGTTATAATTGATCACTGAGTTCAGTGCACTGAAGGGAGAACGCTGTGCTTGGAATGGAAAACATTTATTGAAGCAGAAAATTAAACTTTGATGTAATCTGTAAATTTAATCTGGAGGTAAAACATCTGGACTGAGTTTCAGGGATTGTTACGGAACCTGATCCTGATCCGAATCTCCTGATCCGGTTTCCTTTCTTCCCTCAACAGCTGAACAAAGCAGCTGGTTTTCAACAGGCTGCAGTGCCTGCACCTGACAGCAGGGGGCAGTGTGGCACGTTTCTCCATGCAAAACAAAGGACTGAGCTGAACGTCACAGCCTGGATGCAGCAGGGAGAACAAAGAGCTGCAGACTCTTCCTCCTTCCTGCTCTTTACAGATGAAACAATCAGACAACAGAAGAAGAAGAAGAAATCTTTGTTTCCTCTAGTTTCTCCTTTATTCTGTTTGTGAAGAAATGTTTATCTGCTGCTCTGAGGATTTGAAAACTTCCTGCTGGGAAAGTCTGAAGGTTTATTGTTTGGATCAGATCCTTTCAATAATTCATCAATATTGATGAAAAGGTTTGGTTCCACTGAAATTATTTCACTGATAACAGGCAAAAAAGTCACGTTACGTTTCTGCTGTTTTTATCTCTGAGAAGATTTTCAGTCAGGCTGAAGCTCAGCAGTCAGGACTCAAAATGATCCATTATTAACATTAATATGTCATAAATATGGAGACTACAATCACAACATGCCTGCAGGACAGAGCAGCAGTTATACATTATTCAGAGAAATGGCAATAATCTGGCATTAATGGCAAAGCAGGGCTGAATGATGCAAACTGTTTAACTCAGTTCTTCACTGCAAACATTTATTGTATTGAATATTTTATTTACATGAATTTGCTGATTCACAGCAACTGAGATTCTTCAAACAATTCTCAAAATTAAAATTGTTAAATATTTTCAAATGACAGATCAAGATTTTAAACTTTATTAGATTCAAGGTTTTAGACTGAAAACTTTTTCACGTCTTTTAGGACATAAGATTTAATTTTTTGTAAATGTCTTTATTAACTCCAACATTTTCTAATGTCTTTAAGAAATAATTTTCTTTTGTCATCTTTTACACCCAAAAAATGTTTATTAGACCAAAAGCTAACTTAACTTGGCTAAGCTAAGCTAACTTAATTTAACACAACTTAACACAGTTTAGTTTATTTTAACACCACTTAGTTTCTCTCATTTGTCTTTTCGGATTTTTCATCAAATGTTTTCATCTCCATATTTAATGTAATTTGTCTTTATTAACTTCTGCTTAACACAAAACTTTGGGTTACACTTCAAAATAAGAGCCTCAAAATGACTTGCTTTCTAAACTTGAGATGTTTGATGGAGGTTAGGGTTAATCTCTACAGGATGAATCTCTTCATCTCTACAAACATACTGGATTAATTCAACACCTGGATCACTGGCTGCTGAGTTTCATCTTCACCTTTTTCTAAAATGTGTTGGACGTAAAGCGTCTCCAGCTGCTGCGGTTCTGACCCAAACCAGCCTGTTCCCCTCCTGGCCTGTGGGGGCGCTGCACCAACAACCACTGAAGGAAACGACACTAAAACCTCTGGAGACGCTGAGAGCAACTTCCTGTTTCACCAGACGAAACAAGATGGAGGCGTCAGAGTTTAGTGATTTCTCCTTAGTCTTTGGCTGAAGACCAGGAGCCATTTCTGCTGCTAACGCTAGGCTAGCATGTTAGCTTTGGTTACCCAGAATGCCCTGCAGTTTAGTCCACTTCCTGCTCTGGTCCACTTGGCATTCATATTCAAACCAAACCAGAGTTCACTTGAACTGAACCCAGACTGAGGTTTGAAGGACCAGAGGTCAGAGGTCGATTTGCTGAACCTGAGTTGACAGACAAACAGACCGGAGTCAGTGGACTGGAGTCGGGTTAAGCTGGTCTGTCTCTTGGATGTTAATAAGTATCCAACACCTTCGGCGGGTTTTTAATTGGCTGCTGAGCTGTTTGGAGTCGACGCCTGTTGGGTGGACAGCAGTGGGTCTGCTGTGCTGAACGGTCCCGGCTCCACAGA
>NW_026562377.1:775000-782500 GCF_027474105.1 Poeciliopsis prolifica
AACTCACAGCTTTCAACCGTAGCCAGAAATCTGCTGCTTTCCTCCAGGTTGGTCAAATCTTCCTCTTACAGCTGCAGGAAACAATGTAGGCTTAAAATCCAGCTTTGGTTCTGGTTCTGCTGTCGGGCTGTAAATGTGGATCTCTACATTTTCTTTAGTTTCACTCCCACATAAACGCTCTGTAATCCTCTGGGATGTGGAAGAAGCTCCATGATTCCGTTTTCATTCATTTTTACACATTTTGAAAAGTTTTTTGTTAGTTGAAATGACATTTATTAGACATCCTGACAGAGTTCTGCCGATCTCTGGACCGGTTCCGATCGCTCCGTGTCCCGGCTCAGTTTGCTGTCAGCTGGGAATGAGCTGCAGCTACAAGCCAATGGAGAGCTGACCTTTCACCTTTCCTTTGTTACCTGAGGAGCTCCTGATGGGATTCAGGGAATTTTTTTTTCAGATGTAGAAACAACCTGAAAAATTCCCTCTGCAGTCTGAAACTGACTAGAAAAACCAAACTGTCCTTTTCTGAGTTAAAAATAGTTTTAAGTTTCCCTTCCAGAGTCAGAATTGACCCATGACTCTCTTCTAGATGTCATGAGGTAAAGAGAAGACGTGGAGCAGCTTCTGAACTCCAGGAAGAGAAAAGATGCTGGCAGTGATTCATCTTGACGCTTCAGCCTCTCATCCTCATCCAATCACACTCTGAGGAAGAGGATGGGGGAGGAAGAAGGCCCATGCTCCGTCAAACTGAAAGCTGATTATATCTTCACCTCTTCTTCTCCTCACACAGAAATGAAGCACTGATGGGGTTTCCCCTCTCCATCACAGGCTGCCAGCGTCACTCAGCAGGAAATGGAGCTCAAATCAACAACATGTTTTACATCTTATCATTACAGCTGCTGAATGTGTCTTTTTTGGAAAACGTTTTTTTCCATATTTATTAAAACTGTTGTTGTGATGTGACAGTTTCTGAGGCTGATAAAGATCTGTCCCTTCCCTGAGCTGCTGTGGCAGTCTCAGGAAATGCACCAAAGACAACCAATCAGAGCCAGGAGGAGGGGCTTAGCACTGCCAATCATCCTCATGAGTACAGGATTAAATGTGCTAATGACAGAGAAACCTTGTACTCTCTGTCATTAACACATCAGACACTCAACAGTTGTGAAACCAGCAGCAAACTTTCTGTCAAATATCACCAGGCAAATGCGTCTCAAATCTATTGATAAAGTATTCAGTTATTGCTGATTAAAAACAAATATAACCAGTTAGCTTTTCGTCTAGATTTAAAGGAACTCAGTGTTTTGGCTGTTTCACAGTTTTCTGAAAGTTTGTTCCAGATTTGTGGTGCTGCTTCTCCATGTCTGGTTCTGGTTCTGGTTTGCAGAACCAGATGAGCTGAGAGGTCTGGAAGGTCCATATAGGAATAACTAACAGAACTTCCTGGTTCTCCATCGATTCTATAAGCAGCAAATAAATCGGTTTTAATCTGATGTTCTGCAGCCAGAGAAGGTGAATTATTGCTTTGTTTTTCTGTTACAAATAATAGCTTGATATTTGTGTGTGTGTGTGTGTGTGTGTGTGTGTGTGTGTGTGTGTGTGTGTGTGTGTGTGTGTGTGTGTGTGTGTGTGTGTGTGTGTGTGTGTGTGTGTGTGTGTGTGTGGTCACTGCTTCCTTCAGCCAATTGTATTGATTTCTGCTCTCAGAAGCTGGATGCATTAAGCTGGAAGAGGCTTCAGATCTGGAGAGATGCGGATTATCTGGGGATTAAACATAAATGATCATTCCTGTAGGAATGTGACAGATTATCCGCTCACGCAAACCTGAAGGTGAAGAGACGAATCGGTTCATTAAGGATCAAAGTGAGAGCAGACATCATGTAAGGAGGAATTGTCTCAGATAAAGCAGTAAAGTCTACTGGTGATGATGATGAAGATGATGAAGACCAGAACAATCACTGATCAGTCAGTTTTTTCAGAGACGACTGTAAATGTGGGAACATCTACCATCCAAATACCAAACCCGGTTCTGATGTTAAGGCGGTCAACATCAAAACTCCAATTCTTTTCCTTAACTGTTTCTATGTTAGCAGTTGTTTGTAAAATTAGACAAAAATGAACAGAAATGGTTGTTTAGCCTGTTATAAGAGAAAAAAGTTACTTTTTAAAATCCGTTTTCACCATGTTATTCATTCATTTATAAATGTTTGGCTCCCAGCTAAATATTTTATTCATAAGCTAAATATGTAGCTCTGAGCTAGCTAATTATCTTGTTAGCCAGATAGTTAGCTTACATACTGATATTTATTTTATATGCAAAATGCCACAAAATGGACCATGACTATCAAAATAAAAGCTGGGTTTTGCCCTTCTGCTAGTGAGACTGATACTGATTATTGGAATGTAAATTTTCATATAACTCTAAATATTAGCTCTAAGCTAAATCTTAGCTTAATATTGGCTACAATATTAACCCTGACTAAACATTGAGTTTGAAGCTAAATATTTAAATGGTCGTATAAATGTTTGAATTGCTAACTTAATGTTTAATTTAAAACTGTGACATTTATAAATGAATGACAGTGAAATTATGAAGCCTCATTTCTCTCTCATGATGGATTAAATAATCCAAATTATTGCTGCTGATTTCTCACTCTTTAACTTTATAAACGGCATAAGTGCAAAGTTAGGAGGCCAGTGTCAGAAATCACCTGTTGGATGTTTTTCAGATTATTATTGGATTAATTACTAACTAAAGAAATGTATTATTTTCGTTTTAATCTGACGTTCGGTTCTGCTCCTTGTAGACATCCAGACTGTCCTCTCTCCAGATTGCAGGGTCTGATCTAATTTTGGAGGTTTTCTTTCATACTGAGTCTGTTTACTGGCTGATGATATCTTGGTTTATGGTGGACAAATTGGACCAGATATTGGAGGAGATGCCCTTCATCCATCCAAACTCTATTACCGCTTCTGCAGGAATGCAGGGAGCGCTGGGACAAATGTGTTTATTGCTCCCGTTCATCTGATCACCAGAAGAAGAGAACCAGACTGAAGTTGGACCCTGTTCACTATCAGGGTCCAACTTCGCAGCAGCAGAAGTCTTTTTTTTCTGTAACAACAATATTGTTACAGAAATTATTACCAATGTTTCTGCTTTTATTGATTACAATTTGCTAAGACCAGACTGTGTTTCCAAACTTTTATTGACATATGCTAAAAAAGGAGAAAACCCTAGCTTTGAAAAATATTTACTTGTCATTTAATTCAGCAAATTTCCCAGATTCTTTTCCTTCCAAAGTTAGACTACTTTTCTTTATTAAAGTATCGTCTATTTATTATACCATTGAAGAGATAAAAACAACAAATTGATTTAAAAATAAATCTTTTCAATATTAATTAAGGGAAGTGATCCTCAGGATCCTCTGAACCTGGCAGTTTTGAGCCTGATGACAAAAAGTTTGGACAGCTCTGCTTTAAAGCTTATGGTTTTTCTTCCCTTTAATTATTTTATTTTTTAGGTGGATTTTTAATTATGAAACCTAAAAGTTGTTCAAGGTTAGACGTTAGACATGAGCTCATCAGGAAGCAGAGATCTCAGCTGAGCAGTTTTACAGGTTTGGATAGAAAAGTCCAGTGGAGGTCGATTTTCATCCAGATGGTTTTTCTCTGGTTTCTTCCAGTTATGAGGTTTCTCATATTTGAGTTGAGGAATCCAGTGGAGGTTTGTTGTGACTCATGTACTCCATCTTGTTTCCTCCAGATGTTTCTGATGTTTCAGATGAGACGATCCTCCTCTGTATTCATTATTAATTTCCCTATAATTAATTTATAAGATTATGTTAGGTAGAAGAGTCCAGTGGAGGTCAGTTTTCATCCAGGTCATGACTTACCTACTCTATTACGTTTCCTCCAGATGTGTTTCTGACCCAGAGATTTACTTCCTGTTGACATTCTGCTGATTCTTCTTTGTGTTGAAGATTTCTGGATCTGACAGAATAAATTGTGATGCTTAAACTCTCCACCAGCTGCAGCTCCTCCATCTCTCTGCTCCATCCTGCCTGTTTCTGCATTCCTGTCAGAAGATGAAGCTGTGATCTGGGCCCAGCATGGAGCCGCGATAATGATCTGCACCACGGAGACACTGCGACGGCCGCAGCAGGAGGCTGAGAGGAGATGGAGGAGATGAAAGTGGATCTCAGGATGAAGTAGAAGTCGCTCCACTTAAAAAATTCGACTCCATGTTTTCCTCGCCTCGTCTTCAGGTTGTAAATGATGCAACACATCTTCAATATGAGATGAAGAACTTCTCTATTTCCCTCACTGTATGCCACTCAGTCGTAGAGGAGGAGAAATGGGCCGGTACTAGCAGAATTTTAGTCTTGTTTTAACTACAGGACAAAGATGGAAAAGTTCTGCTGCTCCAAACGAATCATCTTCATCATTTGGTTTCCAAGATCTAGAACATCTATCCTGATCCAGTTCAGAGCAGCAGGCTGATTTTATTCTCCGACCTGCTTCGGCGTTAGATCAGCGGACGCCTGGAGGTAAAACATCAGGCTGTTTCAGTCAGTTCCAACATCTCCACCAGAACTGGGACACAGGAGGCTGAATGGACCCGAACAACAGAACCCTCTGGTTCTGGTTCCGGAGACCAAAAATAGAAAGGATGGAGACAAACATAGTGATTCGGGTCCACTCTGCTTGTCTTGTTTGCTGATTGGTGGTAATGTCAGGAACATGTTCCTTTAATTAGTCCCCTTTTTCAGTAACATGTAATCTATTCCAACCCAGTAATCAGATTACAGTTACTTATCCAAGTCATTGTGTGTTACTATTTTGGTAAACAGATTTATTATTGCTTTCCTCCTGCATCTCTTTGTGATACAACAAACGCTGGCAGGAAGAGAGAGATTTTGTTTTCAGCTGGAATCCTGTCAACACTTAGCGTGTGGCTGCCATCAGCAGCAGTCTGTACAGTTTGACTTAATTTGATCATTTTAATTTGGTGTATATAAGTTAAAGTGTGGTAAAATATTTATGTTCATTGTAAGTTGTGGAAATATTTCTGAAGTGGAACCAATGTTTAATGATTGTTTCGTTTAGGCACATATTTTCAGTTACACACGGCACTCGCTAGAGGGCAGCATGTTTTTGGTTCGGCAGGCATTAAGGCTCGTGTAGCTGAATTATAAGAAGACGCTACAGAGTTTCTGTATCAACCCTTTCAGGTTGAAGCGGACAATGAGGTGCATTTTTGTGTTTAATTTGTGCATAATAATTGTCTATTCTCTATGTGAATGTTTTCTTTAAAAATGTATTTTGTGTTTTGTACAGTTCTCACGGCATAAATATTAAATGCCAGTAAACACCATGAACGCCTTGTTTCGTTTTCTACCTGGAGGGAGTTATATAGAGTTTATGTCAATAAAAATGACCATGTCAGGGTTTTCCTCTATGCTAATGACAAAGTGCTGGTTTTACACCTTGGAAAATGGGTTAGACAGAAAAACAGGTGATTTCCTCCACTGCTCTAGAGGCCCATAGTGTAGGCTGGAGGCATTAGCAATCAATCCCAGAATGATCTTATCAGCTGATTGCTGTAGAAAATGACAAAAAATATTAATACGTAAAAATACAACTTTTCAACAGTTATCTTCCTTTATTTACATTGCTTTTAAGTTCTTGGCAACTAATACGGATTTATTTAGTTTTTTACAGTACATTGTCATTTTCCCCACTGTCATTTTATAAGTGATTAAAATATTTTAGTCTTCCAACCAAAAATATGACATCAGATTTTAAGAAACATGGGGTATTGTGTTGGGCCGTGTTTATACAACAGTTTCTGGTGAAAATGGATAAGTTTCGTTGCGTTTGTACTGTACATGAAAATAGCAAATGTTTTCTCTGACAACTGCACAGTTTGAGATTGTAATGGTTGTCCGTTGCTTTGGAAACAGAATAAGTGGATCTTTTTCTCATGTATGATGCCAACATAATTCCTTCCTACAATCCACAGAAGAAGAAATAACTGATAACGCTTTGAAATAGAATATTTTTTAGTTTCAAAGAACATTGCACCAACTAGTGGTGTGGCAAGCGCACTACACCTTTAGGATGAGCACCGTTACTGTGTAAACAAAGAATGTAATTAGAATGTTTTCATGTAAATTTGTTCATAAACATTGGGAGAAAAAACTGTATTTTTATTGCATCATTGTTATGTAAATAGATTCTTAGCAGTTTAGTCTTTGGTCCAGAAGAAGCTCGGTGAGCCTCAGTCTTGCCACCATCTTGTTTCTAGAGAGAAGAGCTTTCTTCTTCAACACTTCTGGTTCAGCGTCATGACCTGCAGCTAATCTTTTTTCAGCTACTGTTGTTTTGATTCATGATGTAAAGATGTTTGATGTTTTCGGCTCTGATCCTCTGAGATGATCTGTGGAGTTCACCGCTAGCGGCGCCACATCAGCTGGAAAGTTTCTCCAGCTGACAGACCTCAGTTTTCTGTTACAGTATCAGAAAACATTGTGAATTATGGATGATGTGTGCATGTCTGGTGTTTTCTCTCCACTAATTGCGGCGAGTTTTCCACACCGCCTCCAGCTTCTGGTGGCTCTGCAGAGCCGAGCTTCAGCAGTTCTGCTCTGATCTCAGCGCGCATCACAACTGAAACACCCAGATGATTGTTGTTCGTCCTCTTACTTTCCAGACGTGTGAACAGGAAGGTCACGAAGGTCACGATGAAGGCCAGTTATTCATCCCAGCCAGAGCCGGCCCAAGGCAGAAGTCAGCTGAGACCATCAGGGACTGCCATGTGACTTTTAGCAAAAAAATTAAAAATGAGAATCCTACTCATTTGATTTGACAGTTTCACATCAATAAATTGAAGGATTTACATTGTTCAAAATTGACACAAATTAACAAATTACTTTGTAAAAGTGCACAAATTGATTGATTGCTGTGTTACCATAGAAACAATTTGATGAGTTTAATCATTATTTTTGAGCTTCTGTTAGTTTCTGATTGCGTTAAGCTCCGCCCACTCTCCCAGACCCCTTTATAGAAACCTTGTTAATGGAAGGAAGATTCCCCCGAGCTAATTAAATCTCTTCATTTGATCAGTTATTGATTACTTGCATTTTAATTTATATGTATCATAAATGTGATGTCAATTGAACTTATCTTCCATCTCTCAATGTGTCCTTCATTTAAGCCTGTTAATTTCGGTCAATTAATTGCATCAACTTTAATGTGGTAATTTTTTTATTGCAATTATTATTTATATTTTTTAATACATGTTTCGGATGCAACAGTAAACCTGGAGCACAAGCAACATCCAGTGATGACCAGTTTATTTCTGCCTCTAAACATTTGGACACTGGAAAAAACGATTATCTTCAAGTTGTGCGAAAAGAAGATAGTTTATCAGTGAAGCTATGCTAGCATAAAATAGCATCTCAATGCTAACATGTAGCAGCTAAAGCTAATGTTAGCATTCACAGT
>NW_026562377.1:792500-852500 GCF_027474105.1 Poeciliopsis prolifica
ACCCTCTGATAAAGCCTTGCTCACCCTTTGGCCCCCCTTGGAAAAAAGTCTGGCTCCGCTGAACATCAGTTCATGCTGGATCTGTGAATTTCATTTGAAATTGTTTGGTGCTAAGCTATGAACATGAATAATTTAATTTTAACTTGGTCTCATTCAGAATGAACTGACGCCTCCCAACGTAAAGCTGTACTTTAGTTTGTGATCACCAGGGGGCGCTGCGAGACAAACTGTACTGTGGAAATACGAAAAGCAGGACGAGAGCAAAACATGGCAACTATCGGTTTCCATCTCAATTTCATGATCGACTGTCATCAACACTTATTTTATGTCTTCGAATCAGGGCACAAACTGTTTATTGACCTTTGATGACCTCAAGAAACATTTTTCCTAATATCTTTAGAACATTTGACACCAATTTGAAGAAGGTGAGGGTCAAAGGTCACTCAGGTTCTGAACAGTCCTGAGGTTTGTTGTGACATTGAGACAAAACTTAATGAGATCAGATGTAAAAAGTCAAACTTCTTCTGCGACGGCGCTTCGTTTCTGGGCCGACAGCCATGATGAGATGAGTTCAGCCAAAGGTCAAATCCCTTTGGGATCAGAAGCCCAGAACCCGTCTGGCTCTGTAGCAGATAAAGAGGGAAGATATGGATGTTTGGAAAGTTTCATTAAATATTCAAGTTTTACTGCAGAAGGTAAATAAAAGTTTGATGTTTTTTCTGGAAGGTTTTTCATCATCAGATCAGTGAAGGTTGCAGAAATGTTCACAAACATGAAAGTATTGATTTACTTTTTTAACTTTGAATTTCATATTTCTGTCCTATTGGTTTCTGTCTCTGTGACAGACTGGACACCTGTCCAGGTGACCCTGCTCTCACCTGGAAGCTCCTGACCTTCTGGGGTCAAGGGGTTAGAAAATGGATGGATGATTTCTATCAAACACACAAACAACTTTCTAAAGGTTTGGTGGAGCAGAAGATTAGCTCTAAGAATCATAATTTGAGAAAAACTTTAAAGTGGAACAAAGAAAAATGTTCTAACTGTTGGTGGAACTCGATTAAAATGCAGTGAATGCAAAGTTTCTCAGTTCCTGCCCTCCTGTCTTCCTGTCTTCATGTCTTTATATCTTCATGTCTTCCTGTCTTCATGTCTTTATATCTTCATGTCTTTATGTCTTTATGTCTTCCTGTCTTCATGTCTTTATGTCTTCATGTCTTCCTGTCTTCATGTCTTCCTGTCTTCATGTCTTTATGTCTTCCTGTCTTTATGTCTTCATGTCTTTATGTCTTTATGTCTTCCTGTCTTCGTTTCCCATGTGAGTTTTTTAGTTTCTTGATTTGAAATGATCAGAATCTTCCTGCCTGCTTTCAGCCTCTTGGTTTGAATCTGCTTCTTTGTTTCCTTTATTTCTCTGGAGCTGAAAACATTTGAAAGCTCAGATCAGCTGTGGCCACAGGATTATTTCTATGCTGATGATTCTGTTGTACGTTCAGTTTTAATTTCACGTTTCTTCTCTGGATTTGTGCAGTTGGATAGGGGGCAGCAGAGAGCGCGAGGCCCAGCAGGTTCTCTTCTTCTATGGTTTGAAAAGCCTGAACAGAACCAGGCCGTCTTTCATTAAAGCGTTCGGATCTTTACATAAATTTTTTCATTCTGAATTTTTTCCTTTGGAAACATCAAATACCAGGAAGTTTCAAGAATTTTGAAAACTTACTTTTATTGATCAATTTTGAATCCAACTTAATTTTTATGAATATTTTTGGTATTGATTTGATCCAATTTCAAATTGCTTTTCTTACTCGCTGTGGGCTTCACTTTATTTTTATATTTTATTTATTACTGATGTAATAAATATTTTATTTATTACTTAAAACCTTTCAATAATTAAGATCTTTTAAAATGTTTTAAATTTAAAGTCACTTTTTAAAATATCTTTATCTTTGATTCAACAAAACCATGAATATTCTGCTTATTACAGTTCAGTGAGTTTATTTATTGAATAAATAATATATATTAATAAATAACAAAATATACATTCTCTATGTACAAGGAGGATCGAATCGGGCCGGACTGGGCCGGACCGGTTCTGGACCGGGTTGTTCCGGGTCATTCCTCCTTGTACAACGGTCAAATCTGTCGGATCAGATCTGAAAAAGTATTCACACCCTGACCTGCTGACTGGTTGCTCCACCAGCAGGAAAACTGGTGATGATGACCTTTGACCTCCTCCTTTCCAGCATCAGCAGCTTCTTTAATGTCAAGTAGTAGTCCAGACTTTGATTAGGCCATTATCGGAGTGCATAAGAAGACAGTCGGCCAAGTTTCAGCTGCTGAAGTTCAGGCTGGGCTCCACCAGAGAGCGCTCTCACTCCGCTCTGTCTTTGGGAGGCAGAGGAGGTGATGATGAAGAGTGGAGGACTTGGCTCCAGAGCAGAGAGACGGAGGACTGGAAGACAGGAGGACTGGAGGACGGGACGCAGAAACCAGACAAACTGTGTTTCACAGGAATCAAACGTAGAGGTTGTGGTGGTTTCATGTCGCCGTTTCTCATGTCTGCAGGAAAAAATCAGTTTCTTTCAGTTTGAGTCACAAACAGCCTGAGCAGAAATGATCCTAAACCAACTGATCAGCTCACAAGCCCACAGCATCATGCCTCCACCGCCAGGCTGGACTGCATCCAGAAGTTTTCTGGTTTGGTTTCCAAACTAAAAACTGAAACGTCTCCGATCTCCACAAACTGTTTGGGATCAAAGCAGTTCAAAAGTTCTTAAAGAGACAGTGTCCTGTTAATTCAGCCGCAGCCTGGCGGAGAATCATAGCGACTAATTATCATTATTATTATTTTTATTATCATTATTTACAGTTTAATGTTTCGTGACCAGATCCTGAATTTTTTTTGTCAGTTTAATTTTGTTTTTCTTTTGAACTTTTTGGCCCAAATGTAGCTCCATAGAAATATTCTATTCACACTGAAAAAACTTTGAGCAGAAACACAGATTATCTTCAGTGGGTATCTGGTTCTGGTTCTGGTTCTGGTTCTGGTTCTGTTCTGGTTCTGGTTCTGTTCTGGTTCTGTTCTGGTTCTAGTTCTGGTTCTGGTTCTGTTCTGGTTCTAGTTCTGGTTCTGGTTCTGCTGCCTGCAGCAAAGAGGATCAGGAATCATTCCTCCTCCATCTTGTTGTCCTTTATTGACTCGGTTCTGATAACTGACCCGATCGTCTGCAGCAGAACCCAGATTGTCTCCGTCTCTGATTGGCTGGAGGTGATGTCACCATCTTCCTCTGCGTCCTGCTGGCAGCCAATCAGCAGCCGGGTTTTTTTTCAGCCAGCTGGGGACAAAAAGATGAGAGCATCAGAACCGAGCCGCTAACCGAGACGCTCTGGCCTAAAAGATCTTCTATAAACACGATCAGCTGGAAAAGTTCTGCAGCTGACAGAAGGCCGCCTTATTAACCGTCTCTATGTGGCTCTGAATGTGACCTTTGACTTGCTGCTCCAGCTGTGACTTTTGATCAGTAAACATGAGAAAAATTCCTGAAAACTGAAAGCTGAGAGTTTTCAGGGAATAAATCCAGTTGGATTATAAATGAATCCAACTGGAACCTTTATAATCATGTTTCCGGTACGACTGTAAATGTGACGCACAGCTATATCCACTAACAGCATCCATGAAGCTGCTTCTCTCTGTACATTTCTGCTTCTAATCGATATGATTGGAGGCTGGAAAAGATTAACGTTGAGCTAAAAGGAGTTAGCCTATCAGCTAAGCCTAAAATAGGCTAGCATAGCTGAATGCTAAACATGTAGCAGCTAATGCTAATGTCTGCGTCTATATTTCTAAAGAAGCGCCATAAATTATCAGGAGTGATAAATACATGCCCTTTGAATAAATCTGAATATTTTTGAAAAGTGAATCTCATCATATGGATTATTTTTTTCTGTTAAATATGATGATCTTCCATGTCCAGCTGATGAAATAATGAATCTTAAAATTTGAATATTACGTCTGACCAGTAATGCTAACGCTGGAGCTAACACTCATAGCAATCTGCTCTGGTTCAGCAGAATGATGTCAACATGACTCCATGTTGGCTGAACGTAACAAATCACTTCATCCCTGATCAGGGACTAAAATCAGGATGCAGAAAAACCTCCATGTTTGCTCACTGGTTGTTGGGTAACAGGAGGAGGAAGGATCTGCTGAAATGTTCCTCCATTAGGACCCGAGCCGCAGCGAACAGCAGGACACAAACACTCCATGAAGAGAAAACATGTTTTCTTTTTTCTGTCCAGTTTTATCCTGATTTGAAATGGGAGACACAGATGGACAAACGTGAGAAAAAGGAAGTCTGGAGGAAAAGTTCCAATAGGAACAGAAAGACGTTTTCTTGGTTTAATGATAAAATTTTCTGCTGTTTTCTTCCTTTTTCTGCTCAGATGTTTTTATAAGAAAATGTTTGAATTTGAACACAGTCAGCCAATAAATCTCCTTCTGAGTCAGCAGAGCCAGTTTCACTGCTTCAAACATCCTGGAGTAACTTTGGATGTCTGGACCTGGAGACGGAGCCATGATGGCTCCAGTCCTTTACAAGACGCTGCTTTTCGTTTGTGTGAGCAGGAAGTGACATCAAAAAGTCAAAATAGTTAACGTAGCTATATGTTGTATACATAGCTAATGTAGTTGATGCAACTAATGTCGCTGGTTCAGCTAGTGTAGCCTATTAGCTAAAGCAGCTAACATAGCCAAAGAAAACATATGCAGCTAATGTAGCTGCTGTAGCTAATGTAGTTGATGTAGCTGTGGTAGCTGTAGCTAATGTAGCTGTGATTAATGTAGCTGATGTAGCTGCTGCAGCTAATGTATCTAATGTAGCTGATGTAGCTAATGTAGCTGCTGTAGCTAATGTAGTTGATGTAGCTGTGGTAGCTGTAGCTAATGTAGCTGTGGTTAATGTAGCTGATGTAGCTGCTGCAGCTAATGTATCTAATGTATCTGATGTAGCTAATGTAGCTGATGTAGCTGATATAGCTAATGTAGCTGTGGTAGCTAATGTAGCTGCTGTAGCTAATGTAGCTGATGTAGCTGTGGTTAATGTAGCTGATGTAGCTGTGGCTAATGTAGCTGATGTAGCTGATATAGCTAATGTAGCTGTGGTAGCTAATGTAGCTGATGTAGCTGTGGCTAATGTAACTAACTAAACAGAAATCTACCAGCGAAGACTCTCCCCTGTTAGATCAGAATACAATTCTACTTTCAAAATAAAAGGCTTTATATATGGAGCTATTTATGAACTTTAGCTTAAAGTGTAAAATGAAACTTTTTGAGCTGAAGATGACTTTAAGAGCAGGTTTAAGGTAGATATCTGGAGTAAAGGATAACTAGTTTTCTGTGGAGTTTGGAGAAAACGTCTGTTTGGCAGCAGAGAAACGTGTAAATAAAAGATACCTGCAAGGAGAATAAATATTGCAGCGTTGTCGTGTTTTTGACATTAATGAGAGTCGACCAGGCCGAGCGTTTGTGACTCACAGCTCCTCGTTTTACTTCTTCAGCATCTGCGTTCCCGTCCGGCTCGTTCTGCTAACGATGCCGTCAGCCAGAAAAAATATCTTCCTGTTTTCACATGAGCTTCAGCAGACAGAAACGGGGAGAGTTTGTTGTTTCACCGTGAGGATTGAATGTTCCACATCGAAAACGCTTCTGTTAGTTTCAGGACCGAACAGATGAAGTTTACACAGCAGGAGAAATTTCTTTCCTGCAGTTACTTTTAAATGATCTTTAAATAATAAATACTGCTGTTGACTGCACTCTTTTCATTTTGCTCCCAAAATCTCAATATTTGATTATTTTTTCCTGAATCAAATTTTTACGTTTAAAACCTATACATTTTTTTTATATACATTCTCAGTCTTTTCTATGTTTTCATGCCCATTTTTTCCAAAGAAATCCAATTTTTTTAAAGACATGTAAAGTGCAATATTTTTGTATTTAAGCCTCGACTGGATCAAAACTGAAACACTGACTTTTATTTTTGGAGCAATAAGAGTCAAAAGAAAAAAAAAATAGAGCTAAAACATTACATAAGTAGAGTTTACTTAAAATGCATTTCTTCTGTTCCACATAATTTGTGACTAGAGGATAAAACATTTTATGAATACAAATCAAATCCTGGCCAAGTTTTGTGGAATCGACCTTTAATCTGACTGAGATGATGGAAATGAAAGAAAACAAACGAGCAGGAAGTTCCAGTTTGTTTCACCATGAAACAAAATGTTTCAAAGTTTCTAATGATCCATCACATTTATTTACCAACAATGCTAATAATAAAAGTTTGGCAGATATAAAAAGTTTTTTATTTTAATAAAATGGTTTATGATCTTTCTGGATTTGTTTGTTGTTTTAATGTGAAATTTTGTCTTTAATCTTCATCTCTGAATCATTTCAAATTGAAAATCTCCCAGAACCAGAAGGCGTTGGGCCGTGTTCCCACGGTCCGACAGGCAGACGGTTTCTTCCTACTGGATTTAAGAAACTGCAAACACAACTTCATCTGACTTTGATCTTGATATTC
This sequence comes from Poeciliopsis prolifica, assembly GCF_027474105.1. Taxonomy (NCBI): domain Eukaryota; kingdom Metazoa; phylum Chordata; class Actinopteri; order Cyprinodontiformes; family Poeciliidae; genus Poeciliopsis; species Poeciliopsis prolifica. The sequence continues at coordinate 799,070 of NW_026562377.1, forward strand.
ATCCATAAAGGACAAATTTATTTTACCAACACAAACAACTTTCATTTTCATTTTTGTACAACAGAAAATACCAACTTGGGCAAAATGCTGTGGGACTCTCACTGCACTTACATCACAAATGTTTCTGGTACCAGCTGCTGATCATGTTGTTGATGTTGGGGGAAAAAAGTAAAATTATTTTGCAAATTCTGTGCTTCATTAATAAGAAATGAAATTAAAATTCTGTGAATAATCTTGTTTACACAGTAAGTTTTTAAAAATCCTGACAGTGACGAATGTAAACAGTAAATTAGATCTACTCATAATTCAGCCATGGTGGCGCTAGCGCTCATCATCTATCAGCCAATCAGAGGAGACGTCAGCATCTGAGCCCCGCCTACATGGGGAAACTGTAATCTGTGATTTGACATTAGTCATGCTGATGGAGCTGCAGACAGACGAACGACTTCCTGACTTCTTTTTTGTCGTTTCCAGCAGTAGTAACATCCAGCTGCTGATCATGTGGCTTTTGTGATGCAGAGAAGTGTTTCCATTAAAGATTTTCAAAGATAAATCTACATCTTTACCTCATCAAAGCGGAGAAACGTGGGTTTTTTCTAAATTGGCTTTTTTTCATTTAGCAAATGTATTTTTGTATTTCCAATTTGCTCGATAGCCGATGGAAAAGCACCCAGTGTAGATTTGGGTCATTTTCAGTTTAAGTCTTTCAGGTAATAACCATCATCTGGAAGCAGCTTCCTGTTTCTTGTGTGGAGACAGGAAGTTGCTGTCCTGTTGCATACGAATTTCCGAGTCTCAGATCGAAACTCAACGACTCGTTCCTGGAAACGTGTCAGAGTGAGAATCGGTGGATCGATCCCTGAAGTCTTTTCTCCTGTTTTCTCCGTCTTCCCCCGCCATCGTCCCGCCTGTGCGTCTATCATGGCGGTTCCTGACAGCGCTGAGATCTGCTGTCATCCCGCTGCCGTCTCCCCGGAGTCGCTTTCCGTGTGTGGAGAGCCGGAATCTGATTGGCTGCGGAGCGTTGAAGGAGCCTTGTGACCCCCAGCGGAGAGGCTCTCTGGGTCAGGCGCCGTGTTTCTGGGCGAGGTTGCGTGTCCTCTTCCTGTCACGCTACGTCTCACTCTCGTCCCTTTCCATGTCAAGCTGAGGCAGCGGTGGCTCCTAACATCGATGTTTGCGTGTCAGAGCTGCAGATTTCCAGCTGTGTCTGCACGCACAAACAAGGAGAGGTCAGAGGTCAGCGACTTCAGCCTCAGTGTTCTGCAGATGTCAGAACGGTAGGAGGTTTTCTGAGTGGTAGCAGATGTTGGTCGAACTTTATCAACACAGAGAAACAATCAGATGTGAGAGGAAAAAAAAACAATCCCATGTTGATCAGTCAGAAGAGCAACAAATGGAGGCTCATGGTTCAAAGCTTCTTTCTCTATTTTATTCATTCTTTTATAAATGTCACAGTTTCAAACTATTATATATTGATAGCAATACGCTATCACGCATATTGACCCTAAGCCCATGTCTGTTTGGTCAACAAGTTAAGAGCAAAATGTTTTACATGAAAATGTTGCTTATTTTTATGTAAAATGTTACTAAAAATGTGATTAGTTACAAACCTGAAATAACGCAGATTAAATGTTTTAATCAAGTTCCTCTGCTGATAAAATTCACCTTTGGGAAGAAAAAAGTGTTTTAATTGAACGACATTGATGGGAAGCAGAACCGTGTCACTTCCTGTTCATTTGGTTCTAACCGTGTCACTTCCTGTTCGTGTGGTTCTAACCGTGTCACTTCCTGTTCGTTTGGTTCTAACCGTGTCACTTCCTGTTCGTGTGATTCTAACCGTGTCACTTCCTGTTCGTGTGGTTCTAAACGTGTCACTTCCTGTTCGTTTGGTTCTAACCGTGTCACTTCCTGTTCGTGTGGTTCTAAACGTGTCACTTCCTGTTCGTTTGGTTCTAACCGTGTCACTTCCTGTTCGTGTGATTCTAACCGTGTCACTTCCTGTTCGTTCCGTTCTAAACGTGTCACTTCCTGTTCGTGTGATTCTAAACGTGTCACTTCCTGTTCGTGTGGTTCTAACCGTGTCACTTCCTGTTCGTTTGGTTCTAACCGTGTCACTTCCTGTTCGTTTGGTTCTAAACGTGTCACTTCCTGTTCGTTTGGTTCTAACCGTGTCACTTCCTGTTCGTTTGGTTCTAACCGTGTCACTTCCTGTTCGTTTGGTTCTAAACGTGTCACTTCCTGTTCGTTTGGTTCTAACCGTGTCACTTCCTGTTCGTTTGGTTCTAAACGTGTCACTTCCTGTTCGTTTGGTTCTAAACGTGTCACTTCCTGTTCGTTTGGTTCTAACCGTGTCACTTCCTGTTCGTTTGGTTCTAACCGTGTCACTTCCTGTTCGTTTGGTTCTAACCGTGTCACTTCCTGTTCGTTTGGTTCTTTCTGGGTGGCGTCGCTGCGAGGTGAAAAGTTTCAGTTTATTGATGGATTTTCATGATTGATCAGCTGCACTTGAATAGTTCCTTCATTAGTCATTGATTATAATAAATTGTTTCATTTCTGAAGTTTTTCCATGTGTGGGAATAAATCAGATGATCAAGAAAGTGGACAAGAAATACTTTGTGTTTCTGCGAGTGATTTTCCTAATGTGAACCAATCAGCAGCCTCGTTGCTCGCAGCTCTAACTTCCTCTTCCTCCAGTTCAAACGGATCTCTCTAACTTTCTCTCTGTGACCTGCTGCCTCCATGTTGGCTGGAGGAAGACGAGGATTAGACGAAGGCCAGACGGTGTAATGCCGAAAGCTGAGCTAAGTCCTATTAGCGAGAGTCATTAGCCGTCTGGTTCTGCACGCAAACGCTCGATTACCAGGAGGAAACCTCAGCAGGATGGAGATCTGACTGGACGAAGGAAAAACACGGAGATATGAAACGTTTTCCTCCCAAACAAACCGTCCAGATTGGACCGAAACCCAGAACCCAGCAGAACCTTTTATTAAACGTAGCGCTGCGGCGGCCATGTTTACCTTTTCTAATAGATTCTCTTTAACGCTTTGCGTTGCTCCAGACTTTCATCCTGATAAATGTTCTTGGTTCCAGTTTGAAGTGAAAAGTTTCTGAAACTGAAACTGACGGATCAGAACTTCAGATGTTTCTGTTTCCTTCCTGATTTTCTTCAGTTTGATTTGTCAGAATGAGGCGGAGCCGATGGGACCCATCAGGGCTGCTGGGGTCAGAGGTCATGGAGTCTGTGATGTAAACCTTCAGCCTCCCTCCTCCTCTTCATCACAGCCTTCCTCACTGGCCTGCAGGTTCAGAGCCAAACTTTAAAACTCAGAAACACTTTAAAGACTCGCTGAATTATTTATTCAGCTTCACACAAAGATTGATGTTAAAGAACTTAAAAAAATCATTTGAATAAATCTGTTTGAGAAGTGAGGATGAAATATGTGAAAAAGGGAATTAATAATAATGTGGATCTGTCCTCTGCTTGAAATAATTAATAATTAAAACTGAGCGTAACGACGGTTCAGAGTTGACGACACAGCAAAACCCAGCCTGGTCAGAAACACTCAAACATCTCATTGTCACAATTTGTTACTTTATATTCGACATTAAACATTTTTAATTCTCTTTGTTTGTGTCGAAATATTTCCTTCAAACATTAAACAGCTTTGATAAAAAAAAAAGATTTTTTGAAAATTCTGCAGAATATTTGACTCCAGACTCCTTCACAGATAAATCCCCCAACTTTAGTTTTTTTTTTTGTTTTTTTTAACAAAAAACTGAATTTCAAATGTGAATGTAATTGACTTTAGTTGGTGTGTTTGTGTGTCTCTGTCTCGACATCAGCACCAGAACTTTCCCAGACTTTATGCTTTTTTTAACAAAAAGAAAACAGAAAAATAAAGCTTAACGTTGACATTTTCAGTAGAGTCCAAGTAGAAATGATTGAAATAACGCTGAAATCTAGTCTGCTAGGTTCAAGCGGGGCTTGTGTGTGTTTAGTAACAGGAAGGTAGCCTAGCATTTCCTCTGTGTTTTGTAGTGTTAGCTTGTGGTAACAGGAAGGTAGCCTAGCATTTCCTCTGTGTTTTGTAGTGTTAGCTTGTGGTAACAGGAAGGTAGCCTAGCATAAATTTTTCTCATTTTAAAAAAAATAAAACCTGTAAACCAGCAGCTTCTCTTTATCGTTTTCCCTTTTTCTGATTCTGTAAGCAGTGACGCTGCATCACTGTGGGAACCAGAACAGGTTGATAAGTTCCTGTTTGACCTCTGACCTCTAGAACAATAGACAGTCTGGAGGAGAACTCCGCCCTCTGCTCTCCATCTGGACTGAAACTGACAGACATGAAATGAATCCATAATCTAAAGATCAGATTCATGTTTACCTTTTATTTAAACCTTTTAAAGTTGGTAACTTGATAAAAAGCTTTCCTCTTTATGAAACTCGTCTAGTCCCCTGGATTACCCCCAATGTGACACTATTAGTGACAAATCTGTGATTTTTTTATGGTTTCAACTAAATTGAATTTTGTCATGTAAAGGATTCATCTGATGGATGAAGACAGCCTGTCATTTACTGCTGTGCTTCTTTTAAACTTGCTTTGAGTTGCTAACAGCCGTTTTGTGTATGAAATTTCTCAGCTTTTTGGCCTTGTTGGTGTTCCATACATGAGAAACAGGACCGCCAGAGAGGAGCATCCGAACACCAAACGTTCTGGTTATTTCACATCAGTTTCAGCAGAATTTAAATCCCACATGCTGTGATAATAAACTATATTTGGTTTTATTTAAATCATCAAACTGAAAGCAGGCTGATTAATCTGGCTTTAATTTATCAGAGGAAACGTTTTCCCCCTGTAAGCAGAGATTCATCTGAAATGTTTAGTGTGCCTGATTGGATCAATAAGAAACTTTGCCTACGACATTCACAACATTTCTAATAAAATTCATAACACGTCTCTTTCTAACTTATTATTAAGGAATCCGCTTGATTTAAAAGTTAACAATTGATTCTGAACCGACGAGCCGGAGAAATTTTCCTTTTGTCCGGGAGACGCTGAATATTCCACCGTTCGTCTTGCATTTCCACTCAGGGGGCGGAAATCAGACGGAAACGGCGTCGCTGCTGTTCCTTGCTTAGCGCCGGGTGATAGGAGCCAACCCCAGAGATTACAGGAACAATGTTTGATGTTTTGGGCTGCATTCACACCAACACAGTTCAGTCCACTTTAATTCAACTCCGGTCCATTTGCCTAGAAAGTCCAGTTCGGTTGGTGAGGTGAGAACGCTAATCGACCTCTGACCTCTAGTCCTCTAAACTGCAGTCTGGACACCAAGCAGACCAGAGAGCGCTCCAAAAGCAGGAAGTGAACCACAGCGCAGGGCATTCTGGGTAAATCCAACCAAAGCTAACATGTTAGCCTAGCATTAGCAGCAGTAATGGCTCCTGGTCTTCAGCCAAAGACTAAAGAGAAATCACTAAACTCTGACGCCTCCATCTTGTTTCATCTGGTGAAACAGGAAGTTGCTCTCAGTGTCTTCAGAGGTTTTAGTGTCGTCTCCTGTAGTGGTTGTTGGTGCAGCGTGGGGCGGCAGCGTGGGGCGGTGGTGTGGGGCGGCGGCGTGGGGCGGCAACGTGGGGCGGCGGCGTGGGGCGGCAGCGACGTGGGGCGGCGGCGTGGGGCGGCAACGTGGGGCGGCAGTGTGGGGCGGCAGCTGCACGGTGATCCCACCTGCTGCTGTAACAAGTTCAAGCTTTGAACCAGAACCCGGTTATGATGCCAATGTTCTGGAGTTTCTGGTCCGATTGGAGCTGCTGGATCAAATATTTATTTCAATCTCTGAAATGTTCAGCATGACGGAGCCATAATCATCACCCTGTGGAAAAACTTTCCTTCTGATTATTTTTAGCTGAAGATCAGCAATAAATGAACTTTTATGTTAATCTCCATGGAAGTGTTTAAATCCCTGCAGGGTTTTCTAGGGAATTCTCAGAAATGATCCAATTCTCCAGCAGGATTTGGTTGTTTCAACAGATTTCATCCATATTTTAGGACAGAAACAGAATAAAATGGCATTGACTTATTCTGATGCACTTTTAAATCCACAATTCTGGGAAATTTAATGTTACATTAATGCTTGAAGAGATGTTTTTAACGCTTTAGATTAGAAGTTTATTCTGGGTGACATTTGTTGGTTCATCTCAGGTTTCTGTTCAGATTTCAATCTGCAGGTTTGTTGTTTAATCAGGTGATTTTTGTTTTACTTCAGCTCATCAAATGTTTTATCAAAAATGTCTCTTCCTGAATCTGCAGCTGCTGACAGGTGAACGTGTCTCAAGGCTTTACTGTAGAAATCAGTTTGTGAAGGTTTGGCTTCCAACCTGCAGGTCTGTAACTTAAATGTTGCTCTAAGCTAATGCAGGTTTCAGGACTCAAAAATCTAAATGATGGAAGTTTGAAGTTCTCCTAGAGCAGATTGCGTTTTGTCAGATTCTCACCAGACGACAACATGGTGGATCCATGAAACATCAGCAAAGAACCGAGAGACTGAGATAGTTTAAAACGATCTTAAAACGATGGAAAATAAAGATTTCTGGAGAAACAGCAACAGGAACTCTGTCAAGTTTTTGATACATAGATCAGCCACACACACACACACACACACACACACACACACACACACACACACACACACACACCCCTACACACACACACACACCCACACACACACAGATACACACACAAAGGTATGTACAGTTAACTAACAAAGTAACAAAAACTAAAAATGAGAAAAAATGAAACTGAAATAAAAACTATTGGGGAAAAACTAACTAATTGAATTATATTTTTCCTTCGTAAAGCTAACTAAAAAATAAAATTACAGATATAATATCCTTGCTCTTCATGTTTTTGAATCTATTTATTGCTTTTTCAGAATGATGTGATTTATTTTCCGACATTCATAAATCATCGAATAAACAAATAACCACAAAGATTTTTACAGTTTTCAGAATTTCAAGAGATTCTGATCATTTATTCAGCTTCTTTACAAATAGACTAGCTGTAGCTGCTACATGTTAGCATAGCTTCGCTGATATGTGAGGTCTTCTCCAGGGTCTAGTCAAATCATTTGTCGTCTTGGGTTAGGGTAAGGTACCCTATGTGGAGGCGGCAGCGTTAGGTGACCATGTGACACGGATCCGGGCTTTTCCAGGGTCCGGCTCACATTTCAGGACTGTGTCGGGTTCATCCTCAGCAGCGTTGACCTCTGACCCGGCCAGCCTCGGCCAGGCTGAGGTGACAGCTGGTCAGTGGTGAGATGAAGCGTCACGCCTCAGCCTCTGTGAGAAACACGAAGCTGCTTCATTTCCAAGAGTCTGAGCGACGCTGCGGCGCTAACCGGTTACTTCAGTTTCCCACAGTTTCAGCTCATCCTGATTATTATTTCACATCATGTAATAATATTCATGAAGCCATATGAAAGGACAGCTGCTTCTGTTTACACTTTATTCTCTCATATTCAAACTAATTGTCACCAAAGTGGGCGGAGGCAAGAAATTTTGGGGGCGGAGCCAAGAAATTTTGGGGGCGGAGCCAAGAAACTCTGGGGGCGGAGCCAAGAAACTCTGGGGGCGTGGCCAGAGGTGCGCGACTTTTTTCAAGAAAGCAGCTGGATAGAAACACTTGAAACAATATTACCAAAAACTACCAGCAACAAGCAAGATGTCAGCCATTTTTTAATCAAAAAGATATTAGTTACAAATTTTGATTGTGTAACTAATATCTGATAACTTTTATCTAAAAACAGCAACCTGGAAATCTTCCTCTTGTTTTGTGCAAATAGCTGAATTTTCTGTCCAGTGGTTCTGATCAGTCCAGTGGTTCTGGTTAGTCCAGTGGTTCTGGTCAGTCTGGTGGTTCTGGTCAGTCCAGCGGTTCTGGTTAGTCCGGTGGTTCTGGTCAGTCCAGTGGTTCTGGTCAGTGCAGTGGTTCTGGTCAGTCCGGTGGTTCTGGTCAGTCCAGTGGTTCTGGTCAGTGCAGAGGTTCTGGTCAGTGCAGAGGTTCTGGTCAGTCCAGTGGTTCTGGTCAGTCCGGTGGTTCTGGTCAGTCCAGCAGTTCTGGTTAGTCCAGTGGTTCTGGTCAGTCCGGTGGTTCTGGTCAGTCCGGTGGTTCTGGTCAGTCCAGCGGTTCTGGTTAGTCCAGTGGTTCTGGTCAGTCCGGTGGTTCTGGTCAGTCCAGCGGTTCTGGTTAGTCCAGTGGTTCTGGTCAGTGCAGAGGTTCTGGTCAGTGCAGAGGTTCTGGTCAGTCCGGTGGTTCTGGTCAGTCCAGTGGTTCTGGTCAGTCCAGCGGTTCTGGTTAGTCCAGTGGTTCTGGTCAGTGCAGAGGTTCTGGTCAGTCCAGTGGTTCTGGTCAGTCCAGTCAGAACCTGTTGGTTCTGTGACGTTGATGGGTTTTGCTGTTCATTCGTCTCTTTGTGGCGGTTTGTGGTTCTGGTCCTGAACTCAGGCTCCCTGCTCTGCAGATCATCTTGTCCTGGAAGAAAAAGGTTGAATGTGATGTTCTGAACATGACGGGTCCGGTAGAACCTGTTCATAAATGAGTGGCTCCAGGACCCTGAGGTCTTTTGTAATTGGACCTTTCATTAGCTTGTTAGCTAAATCCTCCGTCTCTGTCTCAGTGCAGAGCCTCTTATGTGAGAACATTTACTCTGAAGAAACTTGGACTCTTCCTGCCGGCTCATCTCGTTAAGGCGGTCCAATCTGCCGTCATCCTGTTAGGGGATTACATCCACCTGCACTCTGCTCACACTGAGCGCGCTCTTCTTTTCTGACGGGCCCTTAGAATCTGCAGGGTCGAGTTCCAGTCGGGTTCCGGTCGGGTTCCGGTCGGGTTCCGGTCGGGTTCCGGTCGGGTTCCGGTCGAGTTCCGGTCGGGTTCCGGTCGGGTTCCGGTCGGGTTCCGGTCGTCTGGATCGTCCAGGCGAAACATGTTAGGAGTTTCTCTATTTCTTGGTTTTCTGCCAGGAATTGAAGGATGAACTCTCACCTCAAAGCAGAGATATTGTTTCATTCCAGGCACATGGTTCCATTTTAGAGCACAATCAATTAACTATGTTAGTCACTTGATTTAAAAATACTATATATATCAAATTTGACTGAAAAATATTTAACTTCTTGACTTAACACTTTTAAGTTGGGCCTCTGTCTCTTTAAAAACTCCTGCTGGTTCTGAAGCTCCGCCTCCAGGAAGTTGTTCCAACATGGCTTCTCCCTTTAACGTTTCTACTAGCGCTAGAAACGCTAGTAGAAACGTGGACCTGGTCTTGCTCCACAGGGGGTCTTTACCTCATCATCATCATTTCAGATCAGATTTTAAAGCTGCTGTTGTAACGAACTGACCAAACCTTCACTAATTCGCCTTGAAGTTCTCAGGTTTTACCTTCAGAGGGACAATCGGAGCAAACCGGAGCTGCTAACAGGAAGTTCAGTAGTTTTTATTCACCGTTAAAGGTCACAGAGTCACCCCAGGTGTCCTGCTGCCTCTTCTGCTACTGGGAACATTTTTAAGCTATTAAAAATAGCAGCAGTTCCTATAATGAGCTCAGCAGCTGTTTGCTAATTGCTGCTGGCTAGTCTGAAGGAGCTGAGAGGGGGCGGAGCTGCACCTCGGAGGCGGGGCTAGGTCCACCCAGGCGTTTTGACAGCTGAACGGTTGCCATGGAGACTGAAATAACACTGCGGTTTTGTTTTTAATGAGAAACATAAAAGCAGATTCACACGACGGCGCCGCGCTCAGCAGTTTCTCCCTTCATTAGCGCAGATTCAGAGCAGGTCCAGTTTGGTGTGATTTGGTTCTGAGTTGTTTTCTATCCATTCACCAGCTGCTGATCACAGATCTGCTGATCACAGATCTGCTGATCACAGATCTGCTGTTTAATTTTCCTCGAGCAAAATGATCAAAGCTGATTTAGATCCTGGAGACGATATTTTCATGTTTATGTAAAATAAAACCAGCAGAGGAACCGGCTGGGTTTAGACGTTCTTCATTCCATTTAGTTCAAAACTTACAATGAACAAACCGGCCGTAAGCTGCTCAGATGACAGGAACAAGTATTTATATCATGAAGCAACCTTTATGTTGCTCCTGAATCTGCTGGCTCAGCATTAAAAGCTGCAGCTGCAGGACTTCAAACGGCTCACATGTTCCCAACAGACAGCTCATCAACGACCACAGAACCGCAAACAAAACCCAATTCGCCTCCTTTTCCTGAACCCCGAGAAACAAAATGATGCAGAACTCTTCAGAGAGCGTTTTCATTCAGCTTCACGCCGTGAAACTCGAGGAGGATCAGAATAAAGTCCAGAATAAACTCCAGGTAAACTGAAAATACATTTTATTCTTAAACTTATGTTGGTTTATTCTATTTGCTTCCAACTATGATTTCATAGAGTTTAATGCTCCTCATAAATCTGCTCTTTTTTCATTTAAAGAAAGGAAAATAACGACACAGGACTGATTCCCCGTCCCTGAGGAACGCCGTAATGAATTTAGTTAGAAAAAGTCTACAAAGCAAAATCACAATATTTTATTAGATCATGTCCAAATTAAATGTTTCCAGTTTCTGAATTTAAGGCTTCAGACGAGAACCAGATGTGAGTCGAGCTAACGCGCTAACAACATGCTAACAACGCGCTAACAACGCACTAACAACGGGCTAACAACGCGCTAACAACGCGCTAACGTTAAAACATTTCCTTTTTCACGTTCTCCGCCTGCGTTGCGTTGCAGCAGATCACCTTTATTCTGTACCCAGAATGCATTGCTGTGGAACAGCAGGCTGTAGTTCTACAATAAACAGATTTATTGACTTTAAACTTAGAGAAATATTTTGCTTAGTGTTTTTGCTGACGTTGAAAACATTTTGACCATCTGTAGTTTTATAGTAAATAAAATCCACTGATGTCTTGGACTGATCGAGATTATTTTTTATCTTTTTAATTCCGATTAAACTAAAAACAAAATGTATGCCACAAGAATCAGTTCAGCTTGAATGAAAATCTTTAATTTCAACATAAAATATCGGTGCAGAGCAAAGAAACGTCTCTGGACGCCTCCTGGTTCGCCACCATCTGAGCTTCGTTTGGATCCTTCGAGGACCTGCTGGCCTGGTTCTGGTCAGCCCAGGTCCTGCCGACCGGCTGCTGCCTGGAGGATGCTGAGCCGTGGTGCTGCCATGGCAACCAGGAGGGAGGGCGGTGCGTGGGCCGAGAGCAAATATAGCAGCGAGGAGGAGGAGGGCGACGAGAAACCCAAACAAAAGATCCAAACTGGAGACGTCACCAGAACTCTGCAGAGGAAAAATAAAGATGCTGCTCAGCATTTTCAGACACAGCAGATCAAACCTTTTTCCAGAGCATTGCATCATGGGAACGCTCACATTGCGGGATGACATCACCTCAGTTGAGATTATTTGCCTGCAGGGACGCCCGGGGCCACAGGAGGGCGGAGCCAGTAACCTGGAGGCGGAGCCTGGTGGAGAGACGCTTATTGACAGATTTTTCTGTCATTGCTGGAAAATTTATTCTTAAATAAAATGCAGGTTGAGAAGCTGGGAAACTTTATGTCATTCGATGCTTTTGGGTGACGATGACTCCAGCTTCTGTGGTGCTGGGACGGTTTAACTGCGTGTTAAAACTATTAAACTACATAATAAAATGTTACGGCGGCTGACAGATGTAAACAAAAACCAAACGGCCGAATGATGCAAACCCCAAAACCTTCAACAGAGAAACGCTGCCAACAAATCATCCAGCAGCAAAGACCTGCAATGAATGAAACAAATTGTAATGAAAAATGTTGCAACCTCATGAATAGAAAGAATAGGGAAAACGTAACAAATTGCACACACAGCAGTAAGTCCTCCGGACCACTGGGGGGAGACTGCAGTAGCTAATATTACGTACTCAACATGCTGCTGCTATAAAATTGTAAAGTACGCAATGCTTCTTTCTTCCTACAACTTAATCCTGAACATCCTGTCTTTACTGATGGTCTGTTCCTGTGTGATTTGGCTCGACGCCCCCTCGTGGTCCGGAGGACTCCCATTTTGTGGTGTGAGTTTGGAACGTTTTAAACTTTATGTTGTTTTTGCTATTTTTCTATTTGCTTCTGTTTTCTGCTGTTGCAGCATTTTTCTTCATATGCATCTTCGTGTTTGTTTTGAATTTTGCATTATTTATTTGTTTCCTGCGTCTGTCGGGCTCCACAGAACAGACAGTTAGAAGCGTTCGTACGCCTGGTGGCTCCTGATCCCTATGAATCCTCATCACGGCCGTTTCTGTGATCTGAATCATCTTGTCTGATCTGTTTCAACCGGGACAAGGCTTCAGAGAGGACCGCTCTCCTCAAACAGGTGGACGCCTCTCTGTGGCGCTGGAGGCAGAAAAGATGCTTCATGATGGTGTTGGGACCAGGATGTGGGTGAATCAGGGCGGCTGTGTGCGCTCACAGCCGGAGCATATGCTGCAGGAGGAACCGGGACGTCAGCGGCACTGGCGTCTGCAGTGAGCCTGCAGAGAGGCCATATTTCCTGTCACAGCTACATTTGGCTGCTGAGCAGCGCTGAGCTCACATCCTGCTGCACAGAGAGTCAGACATGCTGGAAAATAATTGGTTGTTTTAAACCAGCAGCTACACATTGACAGCTGAATGCAGGTCATCCATTTTATTCACACAGTTTTTGACTTTGATCTCGCTGTAGTTACTTGTTCTTCATGGAAACATGAATGTTCACAGGTCAGGAAGAGAAGCATGACCGGTCCGGATCCGGACCTGAAGGAAGAATCCGTCTCTTTAGCGCTGCCCTGGAGGTCAAAATCAAAACAGTTCATGTCCAGTATAAGAGGGGTCTGCAGAGCTGGTAACTGCAAGTTGACCTCCTGACTTTTGACCTATACAGGTCCTGGATGGAGGGAAGGTCAGCTCTGATGGTTCCCTTCAGTCTGGACCGGTCCGGTTCTGTTGACGACCCAAACCACACACAGGAAGCTGTTAGCTTGCAGCGCTAACACGGTTACTTCATATTGAGGAATATCAACTGACCAATAAGGCTAAGAAACAAACTGAATTACAACAATAAAGTTACACTTTATTCTCACATCATTTCAATGTTTTTCTCGCTTTTTTATGACTTTAATCTCATAATTTTAAAATCATTCTCAGGCTGTGACTCTGTTGTTCTTGCTTTGGGTCTCCAGTATTTTCAGACTGTAGTTATTCGGTGGCGGCTGTGACCTCTGCCCCCTGTGCATACCAGGCGTTTTCTGGGATTCCTGTGATGTGAAACATCTGGTCCAACTTAGACTTTTAACTGAGTTTGGTTATTTTTGGGATAAAGATTTCTGTTATTGTTATCAGAGAGGCAAATCCCTCATCAAGTTTATTAGTTCAGGACATTTCAAAGTGCTCTACATAATAAAACACAAAAATACAAAGTTATCACACCATCATATAATCGCCAGTTTGAGAACAAACATTTTGGTATCACCAAAATCATCAATGAGCATCAAATATATTGATCAATATTTAATTTATTATGGTTTAGAAGCAGCTCTAACCAGCTGGGTCTGCAGCACACATTTAAAGGATGTCAGGGTTTCGGCTGCTTTGCAGTTTTCTTGAAGTTTATTCCAGATTTGTGGTGCATAGAAGCTGAATGCTGCGTCTCTATGCTTCTGGATGCAGAGGAGACCAACATGAGCAAATATTTAATTTCTCATAAAATTCAGACAAATATCTATTAATATTTTCACAGCTTGTTAATCCTTTGTTTGACCATTTTGAGGACATTCATGACCTTGATGTGACCTGAAACATGAAGGTCACGATGTTCCAGGACCTGATGTGTTTTCATCTAAACTCTGGATTAGATCAAAACATATTCATAGGTTAGAATGGCCTAGTCAAAGTCCAGACCTAAAGGTCTGAAGGTGCAGGCCCTTTTAGAGGAACAGTGGGATTACTGAGACGTTGTGCTGTTTGGTGATGTTGGAGGCGCCAGAGGAAGGTCGTTGGTTTGACCTTCAGAAGTAGAACAAAGTTTTGAAACTTTTTATGAGTTTCTGGTTCCTGACGCAACAATCAACTGTCAGCCGGTGGCTCTGCTAATTTACTTCCTGCTGCCTTCACCTCCTGCTCAGACGCTCCCTAATCCTGTAGGGTCTTCTGCATTCGCTGAGGTCAAAGGTCATCCGATGAATCCTGGTTAATCAGCTGGTCCAGGCGGAGTCGTCCTCGTGGCGTTTTGATGTCACAGACTGGAAGCTGCGGCCGATAAGCCGGCGGTCGCCAGGTGTCAGTGGGTCATCAGAGGCGGCCGTATCAGTCGGCCTCTATCTCTGGAAAACGTAAAACGTTTCTGTTTGGACGAACCTTCGGCTTTTAGCTTTGGCTCGGCTTGCAGGTGGTGTTTGACCTCAGAGAGATAATGACCTGATTACAGCTGAACTGCTTGTTCTTCTGGGACAACGGCGGAGATTTGAGGTTTTTCAGGAACATAAAACGTTTCCAGGGACAGCGGAGCGACGTCATCGGGATCCGCCTGCTGCTCCAAGTTTCAACAGAAACATGAGCAAAGCTGATAGGCTAACAGCTCTTCTCCATGCAGTCATCTGCAGATTCATGTCTGTCACTAATGAGAAGTCTTTATCTCTTAGATGTGCTTAAAAATGCAAAACGTGTTGAATTACTGATGCGTAAACCTGGAACCAATTATCTTTAGTGTTTCTTCAGGACCTGCTGGCGGACATCTGACCTCTCGCTTGTTGTTGAGGCGACACTTTGACAGTTAAGAGCAGGAGAGACATATTCAATCACCCGTCACCAAAACCACGTCAATCTGTAGAAGGTCAGTTTCCCTTCCATCAACAGGCCCAAGAATGAAAAATCTGTTTGTTTTTAATGGCCATTAAATGAATTGACACTAAAAACTGTGAACACACCGACAGACGGCATGATCTCGGTTAGGGAATGAAAACAGGAATAATCTAGAACATTCTTCTGGTTTTTGGATCCCAAACTCCTGCTTCCATCCAGGAACCTTGATGGTCAACATCTGCAGAGATTGGAGATGTTTACCGTCATCAGAAGCCCCACCATTACTGAAGGCCAAACCATAACACCGCAACCACCGTGCTGACCAGACAAGCTGCTCCATTTCGTCTGTCTTCGTCTCGTCTGACCAGAAAACCTTCCAGAATCCTGCAGCTTCTTGGAGTCACAGCTAACAGTGGTGAGCACTGCTAGCTAAAAAGCTAAACCTAAAGTGCTAACCATAAAGATTAGTTCTGCTAATGCTAAAGCACCACTGCAACATGGCCCTTAGCAGGAAATAATGCTAAATGCTATACCAACATGTTTAGCAGAAGCTGATGCTGAAGAGCTTTTCTCACATGACATTTAGTGAAACCTTCTGCTAAGGTGCAACTCCAGCATGACATGCAGCTAAATCTAATGCTATAGCTCTACACCAGCATGGTATTTAGCAGAAGCTAATGCTATTGATCTCAGAAGATTAAAGTTATGAATTCATGGCCCCAATCCACTTCCTTAGGCCCAGTGCATGCTGGGTCATGCATTTCCTGCTGTGTTTGTGTCTCATTCAGGATGCACTGACCCAGGTGACTGGGGGGCTTTTAGAGCGGGGCAGTCTGCTGTTGTCGGGGCAGTTAAACGGCTGCAGATGGGGCAAATTAATTCCCCCACGCCTCTTTTTGTGACGAAGCCCAGAGTCAGTTCCTGTGTCATTGTTGGGCCCCATCTGCGCCACACACACAGCGGCAGCAGCATTAAACCTGCCTGACATACTTCAGGGTCCGGCACAAGCCATCTGGGAGAAAACGTAATACAGCAGCTTTAACACACTCACTCTTCCTCCTCCTCCTCTTCCTCTGCTGTCCTCAGACCAGCAGGCTTTTATTCATCCTGAAGTGGGACGCCACAGACGCTCTGGGCGGCTGTAATTACTGATGCCAGCTGATATTTTATTGATATTATGCTATCAGCTGCAGATTAGCATGTGGGGGCGTCTGGGTCCTGTTGTTCTCCACCAACTGGGTCCAGTTCCTGTTCTAACACATGAAAGAAATTAATGTCGTTTGGGATTTTTCTGCAAAATTAGATTATTTTTCAAGAAAATATCCTTTAATTTCTCTCTTTGATGTTTTTAACCATTTGTTAAAGCACACAGAAAACTCATTTTAAACTGAAATATATCCTTTTATTTTAAAACCAAATTTTCTTTTGTATTTATTCACATGGAAATGTAAGTGTTTGAAACGCAGCGGTGGAGCAGCGCCATGCATGTGCATATGTGGTAAACCTCTTGATCTGAATTAGGGATGGACTCATCAGGATTTGCTATGTTTTTGTCCTCGACAGCATTCCAAGTTATTTAATGATCGAGGTCCATTTCTTATAGTAAAATCGACCCCCTCATATATTTGTTGTTGTTTTTTTTCTTAGATTCTCACCAAAATATTTCAGATCAACTCTGGTTATGTTCAGCAGGAAATACGACTCAAACTAATGTTTTCACCCAAAAATAAAATTGGTGCCACTTTTATATGTGGCACTAAATCACATCCAATAGCTTTCCAAGCATGTGAACCAGGTTACGTTTTATCCGTCATTGACGGGAGGCACGCATCGTAATTCTGCAGAAGATGTCAGACGGTAAATCTGGACGTAAACAACAGCTGAAAATGATTCTATCAAAGTGATGAAAGCAGTCTGAGTCAGTGAACACATCACCTCCCAACCCCACCACTCCCACTCCACAGCCAAACAGACTTTTGTATTTTGAGCCGCTGTGTTAGCCTAGCATTAGGATGTTCCTTCTCTGGTTTGATGTGACTTGTTGATAATTTAGTTTGAATCTTGTTTCATTGTGTTTGCATTTGGTGTTGCATTGTTTCATTATGCTTTGTTCAGATTTGTTTCTGCTTAGGTTTCTGAATCGCATTTCAATCAGGTTTGGGGTCTGGACTTTAGCTAGGCCGTTGCTATTCTGCTGTAGATTAGCTGCTGCTAACCTGCTAACTGAGGCCTATAGAGTCTGTGATGGAGCTCTTCAGAGGTTCTGGTCATCTTTGAACTTCATCCTCTGGACCTGGGCTGAATCTGCTGGGATATTCACTCATATTAAGAGTGGCTCTACCTGAGATGTTTTCCTCTTGGGAATAATTGTTCTTTCTGGAAATTAATCAACTCCACAGTTTGGAAATAACCTAACACCAGATGTGTTTTAACTTCTCTCTGGAAAACCACAGTTAAACTGATTCATCAATAGATATATTTCTTAGGAGAACTGGAACTAGAGGTCAACGGCTGGAGCTGGAGCTCTGAGCATGCGCGCAGTGGCTGGTACGTCAGGAGGCGGGAGAATATGGGGTTTCCCACTCTGATCTGTAAACCAGGGGTGACAGAGTGATTTTAAAAACACTTCTGCAACTAAAACCTCCATTTGGTGGACAAATAAACTCACAACTTCAGTTCTTATTCCTTTTAAAGTCTTAAAATAATATAATTTTTTGGCTGCAACCTTTTTTCAGCGAGATTCAATGTTTTAAAACCGTAGTGCTCCGCGGTGGAGTGGTACGGTCCGGCCGGTGTGTGACTCCGCCAGGCCTGCCTCCATTGCTCACTACTCGTCTAAAAATGGAGCTGACGGGACGGAGGGTTGTGTGGAGGAGAAGGAAAGGAGACCGCTGATGGACATGGAGCTAACGGTCCGGTTTCAGTTTGTGTTTTAATGGAACGGAGTTCTGTTCAGGCATAGAGGGCCTCCATGAAGAGCCCCGAGCTGTTAGCATGTGTGAGAAAACAGCCGAAGCCCGCAGCTCGCTTTTCGCTTTTTACCTATTTATTTAACTCTGAAGCAGGCATTCAGACGGACGACTCGCAGGTTTACAGATAGACTAACTTATATCTTAAACAGATTTTATTATAATTATACACGTCGGTTTGTTATTTTCGGCCGTTTTCACCGTCCCGTTGAAAGCGATGTACAACACGGTGTGGACGGCGGAGAAACCCGGAGAGGACGGAGGCTGGCGGGACGTGATGATGCCCTACTCCACCGAGCTGATCTTCTACCTGGAGATGGACCAGCCTCCAGGTAGGCGGGGGACCGGGAGCGACGAGACACGGCCGGAACGGGCCATCCGGCTGCAGGTGGTGCTGCGTTCGGTTCGGTTCCCCTGGAATCAGCGGAAGGTTTCACCCGCTGCGGACGCCATTAATGCTGGAGGCGGCTCACAGATTTAAAGGAATATTTCATACATTTTAGCGCTTTGTTTCAGATTAACAAACGGAGTGAATTTATATAAACTGATCTTTATATCAGCTTTTTAAAACCATGTAAACTACGTCAGTTGCCTAAGTCCCAAACTTTTATTGAATAATCTGTAAACCAGCCCAGGTTTGTCTGAAGATTGTGAATTCTTGAACATCTGAGGTAAAAATGCTTTTGCCTGAACAGCCTGCAGGTTTCACCAGTGGAAAAAACCCATGTTTAGTGGAAGAAGTTTGTCATTTTTACCTGAAATAAGGTGGTAGAGAGGCCCAATAAAAATTCTCATTTTTATTGTTATTAGCCCCACAATAAAGCTCTCTGGTTTCCAGACTTTAAATGTTGGGTCTGTTTGGGTTTCTGGCTGTGTGGATGCGTTGCTCTGCCTGATCTTTGTTCAGACACACATTACATAAATTACAGCAGCAGATCCGCTGCTCTTTGTTGAAGAGACAGATTGTTTCCCTGCAGCCTGATTCTGGGTTTCTAACACTAACCGTCTGTTAGCTGCTAGCAGCTCTTCAACAGGACTTTATGCACTAATCTGTAATATTTGGATGATGTTTGATTGGAGGTGAAATAGTTCAGCGTTTCCTGTGAATCAGCAGCTTTAGTTCTTCATTTCTGGATCTTTCTGAGCTCAGCGCTGCGTTCAGGGGGGATGGGGATTCAGACGGAGTAAAACCCGGATGAAATCCTCCATCCATTCCATCTGAGCCTTTTCTCTGCAGGATATTTCAGCGCCTGTCACCGGATCGCTGCGTCTTCCTGCTTCCCTCTGCTCGTTTGTTCCTCATTGTGTCGGAGCCGCCACCGACCCGCTGAGGTCCGCTGAGAACCGGGTCGGTTTCCTGCAGGTTGATGATCGTCCTGATGTGACGCTGCAGGAAAACGACTCGGCTGAGTTTCTGCAGCGTTTTGTTGCTCCACATCTTCTCTGGTTCTGGTTGGTTGGTTTGATGGTTTTGAGACAGAACCCCTGTGATCGGGTCGGAGGAGGATGTGATGCTGCTCTGTTTGGACCTCTGAGGCCCGGTTAGAGGAGCCGAAGCATTTCTGCACCAGCTGCAAATCTCACAACAAATCCAGGCAGCAGACGGGTCCGGCTGCAGGTCCTGTCCGGGTCCAGTCCGGCTCCGGCTCCTGTCTGGGTCCGGTCTGGCTCCAGGTCCTGTCCGGGTCTGGTCCTGCTCCGGTCTGGCTCCGGGTCCAGTCCGGCTCCACAGCTCGGACCAGGTCCGGTTCTGCTCCCACCTGTTGGGTCCAGCTCCTCCTCCGTCCTTTCTTCCTCCTCAGAGCCCCGCCCCCTCCTGCCGGGCTGCGTCCTGATTGGCTGAGGCTTCGGGTTTAGGAGCGGCCGGCCCGGTTCGTTCCTCAGTCCGACAGAGCGTCGAGGTTGCTCGGCAACTTGCAACTGATGGATGGCGCCGTGCAGGACGGTAGGACTCGGACCTTCGTTCCTCCAGCGGCTCTGGTTCTGATCCAGAGTCACATGATCCCGACCCTTCCAGAACTTTCTGTCTTTCTGGGCTCAGGACAGTTTGAAGCTTCAATCCAGCAGAACCAGGTCCAGTTCCTTCAGCTGCTGCTGACACAACATGGTTCTGATCCGTTAGTCTGATCAGCTGCAGCATGAACTGAACTGGTTCTGATCAGCTGTTCTGCTGGGTCCGATTCTTTTCAGTGGACTTTGTCTCTTGGTGTGTGTGTGTGTGTGTGTGTGTGTGTGTGTGTGTGTGTGTGGGTGCGTGCCGCGGTGTGTGTTGTGCTCCTTTGTTTGCCGCCTGTCGGCCCCTTTGTTCCCCTCTGCTCGGCTCGGTGTGGTCCGGTTGGAAAGCGGTTTCAGCTCCTCAGTGGTTCTTTGCTTGGGCGGTTCTGGTCCGGATGCAGGATGACCCGGTTCTGGTTTAACATGGGTTCAATTTTTGGTTCATCTGTTTTCTGCTCCTGATCAAACCTCAAATCAGTTAGTTTAGAGATTTGCACTTTATTAAACTATAATTACTGTTTATTAATTTAGGAGTGTGTGTGTGTGTGTGTGTGTGTGAGTGACCAAGTGTTCTTGACTGCAGAAAACTTTCTAAACTTGTTAGTTTAAATGAGAAGCCGCTGCAGCGGCTGATGATCGGCTGTGTCTTACTTTGACTCTGAACTATTGTTTGTGGAGGAGACAAAATGTTCCAGCAGCTGCAGCCAATCAGAGGTCAGCGCTCCATCAGAGCCGCAGGACGGACCCTCCAGTCAACGAGCTTCACCTCATTCATTCATTCATTCATTCATTCATTCATTCATTCATTATGGGTTTGTTTTCCTGAAGTTTACAAGCTGCTGATTGTCCTGAAACATTTTCATTGTTCAGTTTTTTTAAACAAAGAAAAGGAAACATTTCTATGTATTTATTGAAGCTGTGACATCACAAGCTCTTTGCTAAACGGGTTAGAATTACAAATTATTTTAGGAATCAATTATTTAGACAATAAAAGTTTGTCCACGAGGCACGGTGGTGAAACATGAAACTGCTGCTGCGCCAGTGATGCAACAAGCTGTTGCATCACTGTTGCTGGTTAAGCTAGCTGTGGCAGGTTGAGCAGCAGAAGCTTTTTGAAGCGATCGGATCCAAAACTGATGGGTTTTGGATCCGAGTTCAGTGAAGGTGTGGAATATTCTATCATTATCTATGGATACTGATTACGTGTCTATTGGGACAGATATTATGGAACCTGAACCGACCTGGTGGGACTTGGAGCTGCACAACAAACCGGGTTGTTTCCATCAAGGGCTTTTTATTTTGAGGCATCGCAGTAGATGGAAACGGCCAAAATGTCTGGTAGCACAGTCCAAACCTCTGGATCAGGCAGGACGACGTCTCTGCTTTCTGTTACTTAGCAACCTCTACTTCCTGTGTATCG
This sequence comes from Poeciliopsis prolifica, assembly GCF_027474105.1. Taxonomy (NCBI): domain Eukaryota; kingdom Metazoa; phylum Chordata; class Actinopteri; order Cyprinodontiformes; family Poeciliidae; genus Poeciliopsis; species Poeciliopsis prolifica. The sequence goes on from NW_026562377.1 coordinate 820,330, forward strand.
CAGCATGCATACGTCTGATGACATCACGCTTTGTGGCTCCAGCCAGTCAGAACTGTTTCTGGACGATAAATCCTCCCAGACGTTATCACAGTGATAAATCATAATATCTGTGTTTTCAGACAATTTCCCTGTTTTTTGATGATACTGGCATATAATAATCATCATATTCTCAAAGATCAATAAACTTTTAGTTCGGATCAATATTTGACGCTGGAACCAGAAGACATTTTAAATATCCAAAATAAACAAATAAACCAGAAACTACAAATAAATTATGAAATTTCTGTAAACACAATTCTCCTTCAAAATAAGGTTCAGTTGAGACTGAAACTTTTATCATCCAGTTCTTGGTCGGAAGAAAACAACAATATATCACACACTCAATTATTGAGGGTTCTAATTTATTATGAGATTAATTGATTTATTGATTATTAAGACAGGAAAAACCTGTAAATGGAAAATTTAATGGAATAATTTCTGATATCTGTTGTTTTGCTGTTTGAGGAAAAACTTGGATTTTGTTTCGTTGCTGAAGTCGTCTGCAGCGCTGCGGCCATGTTGCTTCGAGGTGCAACAATACCGATTATTATTTGCAGAAATATCGATCCACGTCATTTTTCGGGCGATGCAGGAAGATAAAACCATGTTTGAACTTTGAACTCCAGAGAAAAGGCTGAAGGTTTAAATTCTGCTCTGATGTCTAAAAAGTGACCAAAGTTTTTGTTTCTGATCAGTTAAAATATGAAATAAAACACGACGGAAGTGAAACCACAAAGAACAGGTGGTCCGTTTACCATTAAGAAAAATATTTTTAGTATTTCCTTTTTTATTCCACTTATTTTCTCAGGATTAAAACATGTTTAGATTATTTGTTTTTCAAATAATTAGGGACGCTCCAATCAGGACTTTGTTGCACATACTGATCAATCAAAACTTCTTGAGAAATTGGCTAACTGGCTAATGCTGGCTCTGATTGGTTACTGGCTAATGCTGGCTCTGATTGGTTACTGGCTAATGCTGGCTCTGATTGGCTAACCGGCTAATGCTGGCTCTGATTGGTTACTGGCTAATGCTGGCTCTGATTGGTTACTGGCTAATGATGGCTCTGATTGGTTACTGGCTAATGCTGGCTCTGATTGGCTAACCGGCTAATGCTGGCTCTGATTGGTTACTGGCTAATGCTGGCTCTGATTGGTTACTGGCTAATGCTGGCTCTGATTGGTTACTGGCTAATGATGGCTCTGATTGGTTACCGGCTAATGCTGGCTCTGATTGGTTACCGGCTAATGCTGGCTCTGATTGGTTACTGGCTAATGCTGGCTCTGATTGGTTACTGGCTAATGCTGGCTCTGATTGGTTACTGGCTAATGATGGCTCTGATTGGTTACTGGCTAATGCTGGCTCTGATTGGTTACTGGCTAATGCTGGCTCTGATTGGTTACTGGCTAATGCTGGCTCTGATTGGTTACTGGCTAATGATGGCTCTGATTGGTTACCGGCTAATGCTGGCTCTGATTGGTTACTGGCTAATGCTGGCTCTGATTGGTTACTGGCTAATGCTGGCTCTGATTGGTTACTGGCTAATGATGGCTCTGATTGGCTAACTGGCTAATGCTGGCTCTGATTGGTTACCGGCTAATGCTGGCTCTGATTGGTTACTGGCTAATGCTGGCTCTGATTGGTTACTGGCTAATGATGGCTCTGATTGGTTACTGGCTAATGATGGCTCTGATTGGCTAACTGGCTAATGCTGGCTCTGATTGGTTACTGGCTAATGCTGGCTCTGATTGGTTACTGGCTAATGCTGGCTCTGATTGGTTACTGGCTAATGCTGGCTCTGATTGGTTACTGGCTAATGCTGACTCTGATTGGTTACTGGCTAATGCTGACTCTGATTGGCTAACTGGCTAATGCTGGCTGATTGGTTACTGGCTAATGCTGGCTCTGATTGGTTACTGGCTAATGCTGGCTCTGATTGGTTACTGGCTAATGCTGACTCTGATTGGCTAACTGGCTAATGCTGGCTCTGATTGGTTACTGGCTAATGCTGACTCTGATTGGTTACTGGCTAATGCTGGCTCTGATTGGTTACTGGCTAATGCTGGCTCTGATTGGTTACTGGCTAATGCTGGCTCTGATTGGTTACTGGCTAATGCTGGCTCTGATTGGTTACTGGCTAATGCTGGCTCTGATTGGTTACTGGCTAATGCTGGCTCTGATTGGTTACTGGCTAATGCTGGCTCTGATTGGTTACTGGCTAATGCTGGCTCTGATTGGTTACTGGCTAATGCTGGCTCTGATTGGTTACTGGCTAATGCTGGCTCTGATTGGTTACTGGCTAATGCTGGCTCTGATTGGTTACTGGCTAATGCTGGCTCTGATTGGATAGCAAACGACCCCATTATAGTTCCTCTCACATCATTTAGGATTTGTTGCTGCGCAGTGAGAAGGAAGGAGGAGATGAGCTGCTGCCATGCGAGGTGCAGGTGATCAGCAACACTTTTTCACAGAAATCGGCCGATTATGATCGGTGGCTGATCGATCAACACACCTCTGCTGAAGATCCAATTTTTAGTATTTTAAATTTTAGTAACTTTTAGTTTGGTAGTAAAAGCGCTAAACAAGAAAAATTCAGTCAATTTCAACGTTTCTTGTAAGGAGTTTCAGGAAAAGGGAGCAGAGAAAGAAGCATTTATTTATCAAATCACATTCAGTTGTTTCTATAAGTTGATGTATTGATTGATTGATTATTGCATCATATTGATGGCAGACTGAATCAAAATACAGTGTCTGGGTGACACTGAAGAGTCAAAGCAAATCAACATAACATATTGTGATGAAGTTGCTGATTTCTTCCCATGTTGCTCCCAGGTGTCTCATCGCTCGCCCTCTCTCTCTCTCTTTCTCTCTCTCTCAGCTGTTCCTCCAAAGCCAGCCAAACCCCGGCCGCCGCCGTCTTCTTCAGGGGTCAGAGGTGGCGATGGCGACTCGCTGCAGGAAGCAGAGTGGTACTGGGGAGACATATCCAGGTAGATCTGCCTCAGCGCTCACGTTTGGAACAATGTTCTGGTTTCTCTCAGCTCTTTGAGTCACGGGAACAAAATGATCTGCTTTAACCTGCTGCTACTGATGGTCGCTGTGGTGATTTCAGCATCAGGCCTCCACTCGTAACATGGAGATAAATACTGGTGAAATTGGTACTATTTTTGTAATTATTTAGTGATTATGGACTTAAAACAATCTCATGTTTCTAGCAGAAAACTTACTTCTAAATTAGTTTTCTTATTTTCAGTTTAATAAGATATTAGGACTATAAACTAGATAGAAATACCTGGTAGGGATTTGTGTTTTTGCAGTGCACAGCACGAGTTCCCAAACTTTTCAACCTGACCCCAAAATACCAGCACCACAAAATGGCGCCCCCCATTGGCAAACTGGCAACCACTTAAAAAATACATTAAATTATTTCCCTCTTTTTAAAAATAAATATATAGAATTATGTATTTTTGCTGAATTTATTGGATGAAAGTGATTAATTATATACTTGCTGGGTTTCTTGTGTCCAGCGCATTATAAGCCTGGCAGCCCACCAGGCTTTACGAGCCTCCCTGCCAGGCTAAGCATTCCTTGTTTTTTAAAAAATTACTAATTAAAAAACCAAACCAAAAAAATTGCTTAATTTTAATCCGGACTGCAGCGTTTCATTGGTGGAGAAGTCGGGAGAGCGGACCAATCACAGAGCTGGGGCCTCGCGCTGTCCGCGCTCCCGGATTTAAAACCATCAACTATAAACTCATCTTTTAAGAATTTAGGACGCTTGCAATCCGGATTAAATAAAAAAAAATAAAAAATTCTTTTATGTTTTTATTTCCCTTAAACATAAACAAGCAACGCTTAGCCTGGTGGGGCTAATAAAGCATGGCGGGCTGCCAGGCTTATAATACACTGGGGAAACCTGGCATTGACATCCTCAACTACAAAACCCCGGAGGACCCTGACCTCTGACCTCTACTGAGACATTTAATGGTATTTGTTTAGTTTTGTCCCTGTTGGCGCTCCATACACCGCGGGACGCCGGCGGTGGATTCATCCGGCGCCTATTAGCTGCATGACTGAGATCTGCTGATGAATGACTTCATACACAGAACATCCCATAATAATCACAACGGGCCTCCAATAGTCCAACTCATCAGCTGGAGGTTCGGCCACCAGGGGGCGCGTGTGAGCACCGGGGGGCGCGTGTGAGCACCGGGGGGCGCGTGTGAGCACCGGGGGGCGCGTGTGAGCACCGGGGGGCGCGTGTGAGCACCGGGGGGCGCGTGTGAGCGGCTGCGTCAGCTTCCTGGAGTTCTGCTGGGTTCTGTTGGTCTGATCAGCTTGTTGCCATGGTTACAGGGAGGAGGCGAACGAGAAGCTGAGGGACGCGCCGGACGGGACCTTCCTGGTGCGGGACGCCTCCACCAGGATGCAGGGGGACTACACCCTGACCCTGAGGTACGCCGGCGCCGCCTCCACCTCCCGGTCGGGTCTGCTCCGGTTCTGGGTCAGACCTGGTTCTGGGTCAGACCCGGTTCTGGGTCAGACCCGGTTCTGGGTCAGACCCGGTTCTGGGTCAGACCCGGTTCTGGGTCAGACCCGGTTCTGGGTCAGACCTGGTTCTGGGTCAGACCCGGTTCTGGGTCAGACCCGGTTCTGGGTCAGACCCGGTTCTGGGTCAGACCCGGTTCTGGGTCAGACCCGGCTAACCCTCTGCTCCGGTTCTGGTTCCGTTCAGGAAGGGAGGAAACAACAAGCTGATTAAGATTTACCAGCGAGACGGGAAGTTCGGCTTCTCGGAGCCGCTGACCTTCAGCTCCGTGGTGGAGCTCATCGGCCATCACCGGCACCAGTCACTGGCCCAGTACAACGCCACGCTGGACGTTCGCCTCACCTACCCGGTGTCCCGCTTCCAGCAGGTGAGGTGCATGCTGGGTAGTAGGCTGCAGCTCACTGGGAGGTTTCTGTCCAAACTGCAGCAGTTTTTACATCATCACTTATTTAAGTTTGCAGTTTAATTTGAAGTAAATGTTTGACCTCAAACCGTCCGTCCGTCTCGTGTCCTGACCAGGACCATCTGGTGAAGGAGGACAACATCGACGCTGTGGGGAAAAAGCTGCAGGAATACCACAGCCAGTACCAGGAGAAGAGCAAAGAGTACGACCGGCTGTACGAGGAATTCACCAAGACCTCCCAGGTAAACGTCCCGGTTTCCAACCAGCATCTCTTCGCTTCACGTTGTTCTGCTGCCCAACGTCCTGCTCCTCCTCCTAGGAGATCCAGATGAAGCGCACGGCCATCGAGGCCTTCAATGAGACCATCAAGATCTTCGAGGAGCAGTGCCAGACGCAGGAGTGCTGCGGCCAGGACTGCGTGGAGCGCTGCAGCTGCTGCAGCCGCTGCAGCGGCGACAAGGACATGGAGCGCATCCTGGACAACTTCGAGAAGCTCAAGTCCCGCCTGGGGGAGATCCACGACAGCAAGGTGCGTTTGGAGCAGGACCTGAAGACGCAGGCCAGTGAGAACCGCGAGACGGACAAGAAGATGAACAGCCTGAAGCCTGACATCATCCAGCTGCGCAAGATCCGCGACCAGCACCTGGTGTGAGTACGCAGCAGGCGCCGCTGCTTCCTGTCTGGGAAACTGAGCTCTGTGCCTGGAAGGGGAAGTTTAGAAATGTAACAAACTAGTACCCTACTGGGACATTTAAAAGCATTTTGCTGGTGACAGTGATACCCCACAGTGGGGACAAAATAGAGATTCAGAAAACTAAAATGGTTTCTGCTCCACTTCTGACCAGCATCTTCAGCCTTGTCCTCTGGATGACTTTGGATTCTGGGAAATCAGCTGGCCTGATGGCCAAGATAATCAATACTATCAAGTGACATCAGTTTGATTTTGTTCAAAGTAACATTGTTTCATCCACATTTAATGACATTTTTCGTAGTAGGAACAGGATTTGAGTCACTTTCTTTCAAGATGCTTGCTAGCAGTTAGCCCGTTTTGCAGTGAGTTTCTTCCTCTGTAATCAGACGTTCCTCTCCTCCTCCAGCTGGCTGAACCATAAAGGAGTGCGGCAAAAACGAATCAACGGCTGGCTCGCCATCCAGAATGACGCCGACGAGTGAGTGTCCGCCTCGGCTGGAAGCGGCCGTGTTTGCGTCGCGGCGTCTCACTGTGTGTTTCTGTGGCTGCAGAGGCGGCGAGGAAGAGGAGAGCCTGCCTCACTACGACGAGAAGAGCTGGTTCGTAGGAGACGTGAGCCGGACGCAGGCGGAGGAGCTGCTGGGCGGCAAGCCGGACGGAGCCTTCCTGATCCGGGAGAGCAGCAAGAAGGGCTGCTATGCCTGCTCTGTGGTGTGAGTACGCCACACACATTAGCATTAGCTGCTACATGATTAGCATTGAGATGCTACCTTTAGGCTAGCATAGATTTGCTGATCAGCTAACTTCTTTTAGCTCGACTTGAACACAACAGTCTTGTGCAGCGTCCAATCAGACGGTCTAGAAGCAGCTTCACGGCGATGTAGCGCATGCAGCTGCGCGTCAGATTTATGGTCGTACCAGAAACATGCAACACTGGAACCTACAAATGTAAAATACAAAATAAAAGCATTTTTAATTGTCTTTAAAATCTGTTTAATTAAACATAACGAACACATCCCATTGGAGGAAACGGCGTTGCCTAGCAATTCAGACGATCCAGGAATCCAAATTATTCAACAACCCAAAACCCGAAACATGACAGGAAAACCAAGGAGCTCAAATGGCCTAGTCAAAGTCCAGACCTTCCTGGAGCAGAACCTGAGCAGTTTCCTCCTGTCCAGTGCGGCGTTGACCCCGTGCGGCGTTGACCCCGTGTGGCGTTGACCCCGTGTGGCGTTGACCCCGTGCGGCGTTGACCCCGTGCGGCGTTGACCCCGTGTGGCGTTGACCCCTTGTGGCGTTGACCCCGTGTGGCGTTGACCCCGTGTGGCGTTGACCCCGTGCGGCGTTGACCCCGTGCGGCGTTGACCCCGTGTGGCGTTGACCCCTTGTGGCGTTGACCCCGTGCGGCGTTGACCCCGTGTGGCGTTGACCCCGTGCGGCGTTGACCCCGTGCGGCGTTGACCCCGTGCGGCGTTGACCCCGTGCGGCGTTGACCCCGTGCGGCGTTGACCCCGTGCGGCGTTGACCCCGTGCGGCGTTGACCCCGTGTGGCGTTGACCCCGTGTGGCGTTGACCCCGTGTCGTGTCGTCCCTGCAGGGTGTCTGGCGCCGTGAAGCACTGCGTCATCTACAGCACGCCGCGCGGCTTCGGCTTCGCAGAGCCCTACTTCCTGTACGGCAGCCTGAAGGAGCTGGTCCTCCACTACCGCCTCACCTCGCTGGTGCAGCACAACGACGCGCTCAACGTGCGCCTCGCCCACCCCGTCCACGCCCCCCTCTGCAGGTGAACCCCGGGGGCGGGACTAGATCTACTTTACCAGAAGTTCCCGGCGCCGCGCTACATCTGGACTGCTTGATTTGCACAGGAAGTGAATGTGAAGAGGAGAAATGTTTCAGGTTCAACGCCGACCCGATCGACTTCGTCTGGAAACACTGGGGCCGCCATGTTGTGGGCGGGGCCACAGGTCTGGGCTTCATCGGGTCCACAGGAGGCGTCCTTTCTAAAGCCTGATCAAAACGCCCTGCTACAAAAATATTATTCATTTACTTTCAGTTAAAACCGTTCAGAAAGTTCTGGTTCTGGTTCTGAGCAGCAGCTGGAAGCCGATTCTTACACTTTAGTCTTAATCCATCTGACTTTAGATTAATAACTGAATTGAAACAGCAGCTGCTGAAAGTTCAAATGTTTTTGTTTCTGAATCAGAACAGAAACATTAAATTAAAATGTTAAATTTAACAAAACAATCAGAACCAAATGGTTGAACAGACAGCAGGAAATAAATTCAGCAGCAGAATGTTAATAAAACCAGAAAATGTTTTCATGAGATTTAAAACTAGAATTTTAACAACACGAGTTTTATTTCCTTATTAAAATATGCAGAACTTATTAATTCCAACCGTTTTTCTTACAGACCATATTTGAGTTTAGATATAAATCTCATTAAAAACAGTTTCTGCTCCTGGATTCGTTTCCAAACTCTGGAAAATCGTTTCCATTGAACTGGACTGACATCTAGTGGTGAAGTTAAAAACTGCAACAAACAGCAGAAACTTTTCTCCGAAAGAAAAAACTAAATAGATTTTCAGCATTAAAGTGAATTTTTCTGTTTATGGTTAAAATATTTTCTGCATGTTTAGATCTCCATGAATTAAAACTAATTTAACGTTTTAAACTTTAAATGAGCCATTTGAGCTGATTGGGCGATGCCTCCTTCTACTGGAGCTTCTGGCTCTCTGATTGGCTGATGACCGCTGGCTCCTCCCCCCGTATGCAGTGAGTCCACAAAGAGCCACAGGTGTGTGTGTGTGTGTGTGTGTGTGTGTGTGTGTTTTTGGACCCATCTGGAGCTGAAAGCCATCCGTGGTGAAGCTGTTTGGACCCGGCAGGTGGGTCAGAACCGGGTCGGGCTGCACAGCCCTTCAGAACCACAGCACAGGAGCTGAACTGTGAATGTTTATTTCATGCTGAGTGAAGCTGACAGAACTGCGGACTGAACCGGACTGGACCGAACCAGGCAGAACTCTAGCAGCACAAAGTACCGACCCGGTTCTGCTGCACCGTTTCCCTCCGGTTCTCTGAGCCCGTTTGAATGTACAGAGACAGGTTCTGATCCGTCTCGCAGGACTGTTACCCACCACACAGTGACTGACCTCTACAGGCCGGGCCGGGTCGGACCGGGTCAAACCGGGTCGGGTCAAACCGGACCGGGTCGGGTTGGACCGGGTCGGGTCGTCGCCCCCTCAGGTGTTTTCGAGCCAGCAGCGGGGAAACGAAGCGAATCAGGGTTTTTGGGTCCGGTTCTGATCCGGTGAGCTTGTTGTGACCTCTGACCTCTTCACCGTCTCCATGGGAACTACTTGAAGTGCTGAATGTGTTTCTATGAGAGTTTATTAAAGTTTTAAGGCGCCTGGTGGAGCTGCACCTGTGATGTCTGATCTACAGATATAGATCTATATTTAGTTTATATGAAGCTCCATTTTCATCCCTGGAACATTTAAACCAAAGATTTGAGTTTATCAGAGCATTTTTTTGCTTTTGCCACTTGGAAATGATTTTTTTGTTGCATCAGGAAGAATCTGTAAAATCCTGGTTCATTTCTATTCCAGATGTAAGAAGAAGCGTTGAGTTTCTGGATCGCAGTAAAAATCTGTTTGGGAAAATCATCCTGCAGAAAAAAGTTTCAACAGTCCAGAATCTGGTTCAACGTTCCCGTCAAAAACTGCCGAGCGCGTAAATAAAGCTTTGTGTTTCATCAAAACTCATGAAAAAATGTCGATGAAACAATGAGGTTTCTGTCGTCTGATGTTGGATTCCTGTTAGTTTTAGACGTTTTGTTTTTTCAAACTTGCCCTGTAATTGAAGTTCTGAGCTGAAATGAGACGGAGCGTCAGAACCATCGAACAAACCAGATGGAAAATCCAGAAGTTGCAGAATATTAGGAATTTATTCCTGAGTCTGATTATTACATGAATGCATCATGACTTCTCTGTAAGTGGAGTTTGACTGTTGCACATTATTATGACTTTATTTGCATATATTTTGTGTAACATAACTTCATTTTCACTATTTATTCTGTACTGATTATTTTCAAACTTCCTTATTTGCCACATTCCAGTTTTATCCACCAGTTCAACTTTTCAGAAAACGTTTCGATTCGTTCTGGTATTTCACACTTAATTCTAGTTTGTTGCATTACAGTGACTTTCACAGAATAGTATAATTTCCCATAATATTACGAATTTATTATTTTTGTATATTTTTTGACTTGGTCCTAATACTCCATCATCGAAGCAGCTCCAATAAATTCATAATAAACTTCAGTTTATAAACAAATCATCTATTACGATTTTCTGAAAATTGGTCGTTTCAGTGGAAACTTTAACTGCAATTGAAGTAAATTTTAGTAAATTTCGGGACTTACGGTTAGTTTCTGCCGGATGATTTTCCGATGTTTCTCCAGATTGCGATGTTTCTCTGTCGGGGAGGCGGGGTTTCTAAGGCTCCGCCCATCAGAGCGACTTCTTGCGCCTGATGGACTGAAAGCAAACAGGAAGTTCATGCATCAAACCAAAACAATCAGTTTAACCAAGTTTACTTTTCACCGACTGTTTGGTTGAAGTTTCCACTTTTGGGGAACCGAGGCGGCCGTCGGGTCGGATCCGGTCGCCATCGCAGGACTGTTAGCGCTCCGTTTCCTCTCAGCAGAACTGCAAAGTTTTATTTGCAGCGACGGTTTGAACGGGTTTGACTCTCAGCAGGCGTCGCGTCGCTCAGCGCAGCTCTGATAAGAAATGTCACATTTTAAGAGAAAAAAGATTTTTAAACGTGTTCATGACGCCCGTCCCGTTGTTTCCCTTTTGCAGATCCAGCATGCATCTTTGGTACTTGACTGTTGTTTTATGTGTAACAAAAAAAGAAATGTTTAATAGATGTCTTTGGAAAACAAATGTTATTTGTCTGTTTTTGGTGTTTTCTTGACTTGAATTACGAGCAAATTTAACCGCAGAGAAAGAGTACGGATAAAAAATCTGAAGTGTTTTCTGCTGAAGCTTTTTATTCCTGAACGGCTCCAGTTTCACTTTGGTTTCTTGTTTCGGTGCTGAAGTTGCTGGTTATAAATTCTGACTGGGTTTAAACGCGGGCAGCAGCGCCGCCATCTTGGATTCTGTTGCAGAATAAAGAAAATAATTTGATCGAATGCAAACAGTTGTTGGAGTGATTCATGTTTACTGGTCACTGATGAATATTTCTAGAAAAATCTGTTTCAATTAGGAATATTTAGATTCTGGACATCATAACCTCAATGTGTTCAGAAATATTTAATAACAGTTAAGGACTGAAAGATCTATAGATCCTTCATGATCTATAATCACACAAAGATTTTTCATACTTTGGTTAATTTTTAGGTGCAGGATTATCGTAGGCTGGCGTAGCTTATTGTAGCTTATCGTAGGCTGGCGTAGCTTATTGTAGCTTATCGTAGGCTGGCGTAGCTTATCATAGCGTAGCCTGTTGTTTCTGCCAGGTGGATTATGCAGTGCCATAATTTGCTGACATAAATTACTTGTGGAAAAAATTTTTATTTCACATCAGTTTGAAAGGCTAATAGATTCATAAACATGAAAACCAACAATATAATTGTCTGTTTTATGAATGCACGATGTTTATTTCAGTTAATGGAAATGTTTTCTCAGTCTGATCAGCTGATGGCAGCCGTAAAGCACGGTGGAGGAAGCATGATGATGTGGGCTGGTTTGAACAGAAACCAGATGTTTATTAAACTGTCGATTCTGATTTTCCTGCCACTTAAATGAGTTTTTTTCTCTTCATATTTTCTGAAATTATTCCTCTGGTTGAAAACAAAGACGCCAATCTGCTCTGGATGTTTCCATGGAAACGATGTCCTCATTTCGACATCCAGCGTTAATTGATCATCTCGATCAGGTAACGGATCAGAATCCAAATGTTGAGTTGAATATTTGATCAGAGCCATGAAATCAGCTGGACTTCCTGGTTCCAGTCGATGTTTGATGGAAAGTTCGCCTCCAAACTTTCCAGTTTGGCCCCAAAACAGAAGCTGCAAATGAGCCGCAGTTCAAATTCAGGCCCATAAAAAACACGGAGACCAGTTTTCATGTCTTAATCTTTCTGCAGCTGCCAGCCTGAGCCTCTAAATATTTTATTCTGTTTCCATCAGAGCTTCACAGCGGCTCCACTGGGAGGCGCCGGCGCCCTGATTACAGCCGGGCCCCCGGGGGCCTCCGGGCCTCCGGGCCCCGGCCCCGGCTGCTGGACGGCCCTGGCGGAGCCTTGTTATCCGGTGTTTCCCAAACATCCAACACTAAACTGGGTTGGTTAATAAAACAGTGAAGATGAAGTGATTAATCTGCCAGTTAAACTTGTTTTATTAATTATTGAATTAAAACGTCGCATCTTGCAGAAAAGCATGAAATCGTTTTTGCATTAAATAGTAAAAAAAGATTTTGTTTTGCAGTGTATAAAATTGTTTTTAGCTTTTTCAGTTAGGATTTACTGAGATGTTGGCTGTTTAAATAAAAATCAGATTAAATATTCATGATCAAATTATCTCAATTTAACACCAAATTAAACTCCAAAAATCACAACTAACTTTACTGTAATGTTTCATGGTTACATTTTTAAAGTACATCAATTATTTTTGACATTTTTCTCTAATCAAATTAAAGTCTAGAAATGTTACTGATCTCATATCAGCTGAAAGTTTTAATTAAAAATGTTAAAGTAAAACTAAATGTCCAAAGGAAAATTTTAACTATGAGTAAATACAAATATTACCCATAAGAATACAAGTTTTATTTTATATATTCAGACACCAGAAATTTTAACTAAAATATTTGCATATCTGACATGGAAATATGTAGATCAAGAGAAAAATCAATTAACCTGATAAAAACATTTTTAACAGAATCACCAATAATTAATATATTTGGTTATTTTTATTTTCAGTTTTCTGTGAATTGATTTATTTTTGATTACATATTTTAATTCTTGTGGGATTTATTTTGAAGTTCCTTCTGAACTCCATCATTTCCTTTCAGTTCCATTAATTAATCCATTCATTCATTCATTCATTCATTCATCTTCATGTGGCGTCAATATAAGCTGGAAGAGAAAACGAGGCTAAAGTCGAGTGAAACGGTTCTGACCCGGTTTTCAGGTTTTTACTCGTTTTTCTCGTCGTCGTTTCCTGCAGCTTTTATTTCTTTTCTTCAGTTTTCAGTCTCTGGTGTCTGGAATATTTTACTTTCTCTCCTGTGTGGATCTGATTTCTATTCTGCAGAGCGACCCGGTTCGACCCGGTTCCTCCGTCTGCCATGTTTACTTTTGTCGTCATGTTAAAAAAACCAAAAGAGCTTCAAAGTCTCCAAACGATCAGCAGCTGCTGATCGTTCGCGCCTCTTCGCCGCCGCCGCTTATTTTGGGGGATTTGATGAAGGAGTCAAACTCCGGTCACCGACTCAGCAGCAGGTGGGGGAGGGGCAGCAGAGCAGAGCAAATCCGATCTGCTGCGTTTCATTTCATCTCACAGAGAAACTCTGACACCAGCGGGAGAAACAGAAACATGTTGCTGTGATGAAGAGTTCATGTGGAGGCCACCGAGATAACGAGGCGAGGAAGAGGAGGGAGAGGAAGAGGAGGGAGAGGAAGAGGAAGAGGAGGGAGAGGAGGGAGAGGAAGAGGAAGAGGAGGGAGAGGAAGAGGAGGGAGAGGAAGAGGAGGGAGAGGAAGAGGAAGAGGAGGGAGAGGAAGAGGAGGGAGAGGGAGAGGAGGGAGAAAATCGCTGTTTGCATTAAACAATAAATGAAAATAAGTTTCTTTTTCACATCAAGCTCCTACTTCCTGTCTGGTTCTTCTTCGTTGGTATAAACTAGGTTGTTGGGGTTAAAGGTTAAGGGTTAAGGTTAAGGGTAGGGTTACGGTTTTAAGCCATTTCAGAAGCGGAACTGAAACTGGGTCGACTTTGTTTCAGTCAGAAGAACAGGAAACCCGTCCAGGATCTTTTCTCCAGAGATGGAAGCGAACTGGACCGGGTTCTGGTCGGGTTCTGCTGCTGAACGCAGGGAGTACCGTGATAACAGGGTTCGGATCAAACCAATCCCAGATTGTAGCAGGGGATGGAGGAAACGCCGGGCTGAAGTTCTGCTTCCTGAAACGGGTCGGGTTGAAAAGTTGAGTCTAAAAATATGTGCAGCCTCAGAACGAACCCAGAAGTTGGGCTTTGATTAGACCCCTGGAGGGACGCAGAACCACAACGGACTGGTGGCTGCGGGCCAGTCGACCCACTTTAAAGCAGAACCTCGCCAGGCCCGTCCCACGGTACTGCCCCCACCTGCTGCTGCTGGACGAGTTTCTGCCGAAGGTCCGATCTGATCTGATGGGGGTGAAAAAATAAAGATGGATCAGAAACTTCAAAACCTGGAATATTTTCTTAATAACGTATAAAAAAATTCAAACTAAAGAGACGGAGCAACAAACCCGCGGCCAGCAGGGGGCAGCAGGGAGCTTGGACTTTAACCAACTTAAAATACTTTGATGAAAAACTTTTACATTATTTAAGTTTTAATATTTACAGGAAGCATCAGGTTTATGTTGCCATAGCAACGATGCTACGAGTTTAATCTGTTTATTCACTAAAACATCTGAGAAATTAACCAATCACCTCTGACTGCTTTCAAGCCCCGCCCCTTTTCCCAGAATGCACCAAGTCAGCAGCTCTGAACAGGAAGAGGAACCGAGTTGAATCTGCTTTCGGCCCCAGATATCCTTGGAGCGGCCCTGCAGTTGGAGCAGAAGATCCTGGAAGTTTCATCTAAAGGCTGCAGCATGTCGTCCTTCCACACAACTTTCTGAAAATAAGAATCATTTTGGGTAAAATGTCCAACAGGCAGAATGAAGCCCGGTTCAGCCGCGACCCACTTTCAGGACGTAGAGGTGATTAAATCCCTCAAATCAATTCAAAACAGAAAAAAACAAAAACATTTTCGTTGTTTTAACTGCGGAATAATCGGCCTAATTAAAGTAAACAAAACATCAATAATAAACCACTTTACTGTGACGCTGATTCTCCACTGATCTGAGCTGACAGCTCCCCCACATGACCGAATCATGTCATTACAGCTTCAAGTTCTCAAAGTGCTCAGAGATCTGATGAAATACAGAGAGCGGCCAGCAGAGGGCGCAGATGAGGCGGGAAAAGATGGAGGGATGAGGGAGAAGAAAAAGAAAAAATCATCCTCTGAACTTTCTTACGGTTCTGGAGGAAACTTTGGATGAAACAAATACATTTTTACCATAAAAAATCCAGAAATTACAGATTATTTTTCATAAATTCTCAAGAAAAAATGCAGAAGTTCTCTGACGTTGAAACATTAATTCACAAAAAAGAACAAAAATATCTGAAGAAAATCTGTAGCAAATTTCTGCCTTTACAATGTCAGAAAACATTTAGTTTAAATGATGAAAATATGTAATTTTGTTTTTGATTAGATCTTTTTTCTTGAAAATTCATTAAATTAATTTTAAGTTTCTGAATTTTTAAGGTGGAAATTGACCCTCATCTTTTCTTCTTCCCTATAAACCCGTTTCGTTTCCAAACGTTTCGTTTCCAAACGTTTCGTCAAATGGACCAAAATGATTCCTTTTAGGTTTTTAAAAGCAAAAATCACAAAAAGCTGCGAGTTTCTTTCTACCTGATCAACAAACGAGTTATTTAAATAAGATGTTCATGTACAAAATTAAACTTCCTCAAAACTAGATAATAAAAATAAAACTTTCTGACCTCCATGTTTATTTTATCTGGATTAACACAGAATGTGTTCAGCCGTTTCAGACTGATAGAAACCAGTTCCTTTCAGGGGTCACCCAGCTCCATCTCCACATGCCTCAGGTTAAAGGTCAAAGGTCATGGCAGGACAGCCAAAGACCCTTGATATGGAGACGTAGATCTGTTTTGCTGTTCCTGTTTGGCTGGAGCAGTGGAGCCCATCCTGGGTTTTACTTCCTGCGGGTTTTACTTCCTGAGGGTTTTACTTCCTGCGGGTTTTACTTCCTGAGGGTTTTACTTCCTGAGGGTTTTACTTCCTGCGGGTTTTACTTCCTGCGGGTTTTACTTCCTGCGGGCTTTACTTCCTGCGGGTTTTACTTCCTGCGGGTTTTACTTCCTGCGGGTTTTACTTCCTGCGGGTTTTACTTCCTGAGGGTTTTACTTCCTGAGGGTTTTACTTCCTGCGGGTTTTACTTCCTCAGGGTTTTACTTCCTGCGGGTTTTACTTCCTGAGGGTTTTACTTCCTGAGGGTTTTACTTCCTGCGGGTTTTACTTCCTGAGGGTTTTACTTCCTGAGGGTTTTACTTCCTGCGGGTTTTACTTCCTGAGGGTTTTACTTCCTGGGGGTTTTACTTCCTGAGGGTTTTACTTCCTGCGGGTTTTACTTCCTGCGGGTTTTACTTCCTGCGGGTTTTACTTCCTGCGGGTTTTACTTCCTGCGGGTTTTACTTCCTGCGGGTTTTACTTCCTGAGGGTTTTACTTCCTGCGGGTTTTACTTCCTGCGGGTTTTACTTCCTGAGGGTTTTACTTCCTGCGGGTTTTACTTCCTGCGGGTTTTACTTCCTGCGGGTTTTACTTCCTGCGGGTTTTACTTCCTGCGGGTTTTACTTCCTGAGGGTTTTACTTCCTGCGGGTTTTACTTCCTGCGGGTTTTACTTCCTGCGGGCTTTACTTCCTGCGGGTTTTACTTCCTGCGGGTTTTACTTCCTGAGGGTTTTACTTCCTGCGGGTTTTACTTCCTGAGGGTTTTACTTCCTGAGGGTTTTACTTCCTGAGGGTTTTACTTCCTGAGGGTTTTACTTCCTGAGGGTTTTACTTCCTGCGGGTTTTACTTCCTGCGGGTTTTACTTCCTGCGGGTTTTACTTCCTGAGGGTTTTACTTCCTGCGGGTTTTACTTCCTGAGGGTTTTACTTCCTGAGGGTTTTACTTCCTGCGGGTTTTACTTCCTGAGGGTTTTACTTCCTGCGGGTTTTACTTCCTGAGGGTTTTACTTCCTGCGGGTTTTACTTCCTGCGGGTTTTACTTCCTGAGGGTTTTACTTCCTGCGGGTTTTACTTCCTGCGGGTTTTACTTCCTGCGGGTTTTACTTCCTGCGGGTTTTACTTCCTGAGGGTTTTACTTCCTGCGGGTTTTACTTCCTGAGGGTTTTACTTCCTGAGGGTTTTACTTCCTGCGGGCTTTACTTCCTGAGGGTTTTACTTCCTGAGGGTTTTACTTCCTGAGGGTTTTATCTCCGGCAGCCATTTTCCATTCGACACAATAAATGAACCTAAAGCTTGAAGTTCATCCAAAGATCTTCTGTTGACAGAAGGATGAGTCGGTTTCAACTTCCACCTTCACTTCTCTGGGTTTGAGGTCAAAGTTCAAGCTTCTGGGATGCTAACAGCTAACAGCTGCTGTCGGTGGTAAAAGCAACACCTTGTCACCATGGTTACGTACAGGAACTACAGACGAAGGAGGAGCCGCCATGTTGAAAAAAAACTTTATTACTGCAAGGTTCGGCGGACAACAACATGCGTTTCACCACATTAGAGAATCAAAACGTATTGCACTGATTTCACTCTGCGGGTCAGAACCGCTTCGGATCGGACCCGGTCGGTAACAGCCGTTCCCCGAGGAAAGGTTCCGGTTCTGGAGACGGGTTCTTATCATTCCCAGAACCTCAGCGGATCGGATCATCGGCTCCTCCAGAACCGGAACCGGGACCAGAACCGGTACTGGAATCAGAACCAGAACCGGCTGCAGAGGTGAAAACACTCAAACTGGTTCCGTTTCCTGCTTTCCTCTGTGATAAAACCCGATCCGGACAGGAGAGTCCGACCCGACCCGACAATTCTGGAGGAAGCAAAAGAAAAAGTTTCAGTTTGAGTGAAAAACAGAATAAAATCTGTTCTGAGGTTCTCTGCAGCTGACCCGGTCAGCTTGGACCCGGTCAGCCTGGACCCGGTCAGCCTGGACCCGGTCAGCTTGGACCCGGTCAGCCTGGACCCAGACTCTGGTTCGGTTCTGTCTCTGAGCAGAAACTTTCACATAGAGGCAAATGTGACAAAGAAAATAAAAACAGGTCCAGTGTCGACCCGTTTCCTGCAGCTTGTCAGAACCGGCTCTGTCCAACACCCGGGTCTGGAGCAGAACCGGCCTGCAGGGGGCGCCAAGCGGGCCGTGAAGAACCCGCTGGAAGAGATGAAGGACATGTAAACATCGGACTGCCGGGTCGGAACATGTGGAAAAGCAGAGTGACTCGGAACCGGCTCCGGGTCCGAACAGAACTCAACACGTTGACCCTAAAACACACACAGGGTAAAAACTGCTTAAATACACACACACACAGACACACACACACACACAGGAAGTGACTTCACAGGACTGGAGGCAGCAACACAGCGAGTTGGTCCAAAGGGAACCGCGGACGGGGCTGGAGACCAAAGCACAGCGGCCCGGCCTGCAGGGGGCGCTCTGGGTCCAGAACCAGGCCACTGACTGGACCACAACAGAACCAGAGGGACGTTAGCGTACAGTGGGTTTTCCCCAGTAGGTGGCGCTGAGTCATTAAAGCCTCGGTTACCGTAGCGTGCTAGCATGTTAGCACGCTAGCAGGGGACCGTTTGCCAAGAAGCTTGGATCCAAACGAACACCTCCCAGAACCAGGAAGTGATTTAATCGATTGTTTGCCTGAGCTGCCCCCTGGTGGCCATAAGAGGTTCTGCATGTAATTTCATTTTTCAATATTTTAAACTTTATATTTATTGGGACATAAAAAATATTTTTTATTTACTGGGAATCTTTGAGGAAACGGCTGCAGTTGCTCAGACTCGCCAGCAGGGGGCCTCAGGTTCTGTTTGATCTGAACGTCGGCCTGCAGGTGGCGCCGCGCCACGTTTTGACTCTAACTCTGGGTCGGTTCTGTTTGGAACAGAACGACGGAGCGGTTAGGGTCAGGGTTCTGATCCGGTTGGGCCGCAGTGAAACGGTTCCCAGGTCGGGTCCGGATGGTTCTGGACGCTCATTAACGGGTCACAGAACCGTCTCCAGAACCGGGCCGTTGCTCGGTCCGCAGCCCCAGACCCGGGTTGTTTTGGCTGAAGCGGGAATCAAAACATTATTGTAACAGAAAACAGTCAGAACCGGGCCGGATGGATCTACCGGGTCAGAACAGTTCTGGCGCTCCGGTTCTGCTACTACGTCGTCCTGCCGGAGGCTGGGGCGGCAGGCGGGCCGGCCCGGTCGGACTGGGTCGAGGTTCTGGAGACCGCCCTGCTGGGCGGCGCGGTTCTGGCCGGACCCAGTACGCTCTTAGCTACCGTGGCGATGTGAGTCACGACCCGGTCCAATCCGGACTCGGCAGGCGGCGCCGGGGCGGCGGCGCAGAGCCGGCGGTTGTCGGCCTCTTTCTGCTGTTTGGGAACGCCAGGCGAGGCGCGCGGCGGCTCGCCGCCTGCGGGGGGCGCCGCGGGCTTCGGGCCCTGGGCGTCGGCCTGGGGGGGCGGCTTGCTGACGGACATGAAGGCGCTGCCCGGGGTGGAGAAGCTGGGGGGAACCGGGTCAGGCCCGGCGGCTCCACCCGGGTCCGGAGCGTTCATGTCCGGTTTTCCCGCGGCGGCGCTCTGAGCCGGCCGGTCCGCGCGGCCGAGGGACGGCGGCGTTCCCGCCGGGCCCGACCGGACTGACGTGGGCCTCAGCAGCGGCGTGAAGGCGGCGGCGCGGCGGCCATCTTGGCTGTCCTCGGAGCCGTCGTCCGTCTCGTCCTCGGAGGAGTCGACCTCGTGGATGGCGTCCTGCTTCTGCAGCGACTCCCGCCGCTCGGCGCGGTCCTGCCGGATGGCCGAAAGCTTGTCCTTCAGCTTGCTCTTCCCAGGGGTCAGGCCCAGCGACCCCGTCGCCATGCCGACGGCGCCCTCGCCCTCCTGGCGGCCCAGCTTCCTGGATGCGGCGGCGTGTTTGTGGAGGCTGCCTTGCTCAACGGCGCGGCCGGCGGGCGCCAGCATCGCTTCGCCGCCCGACTCCTGCTGGCCAGAAAGTCAAAATAAACCTGTGATCAATAAACCTGTGATCAATAAACATGTGATCAATAAACATGTGATCAATAAACCTGTGATCAATAAACCTGTGATCAATAAACATGTGATCAATAAACCTGTGATCAATAAACATGTGATCAATAAACCTGTGATCAATAAACATGTGATCAATAAACCTGTGATCAATAAACCTGTGATCAATAAACCTGTGATCAATAAACCTGTGATCAATAAACCTGTGATCAATAAACATGTGATCAATAAACATGTGATCAATAAACCTGTGATCAATAAACCTGTGATCAATAAACATGTGATCAATAAACATGTGATCAATAAACCTGTGATCAATAAACCTGTGATCAATAAACATGTGATCAATACTGGATGTGCAAATATTGATCTGTGTAAATCAGGGATGTCAGCACGCCGAGGGTCCAGCTGGTTTATGATCATAATAAATGATCACATGGTGTCATCAATGACAAATGAATGAAGCAACACTTTGTGATGACTGGCAGAAACATCCAGGGAAAACACGTCCAACAGGCAAACAGCCAAACAAAAATATGTTTCTCAATATTAAAACATAAACTGTTTTATTATGCTGATCCATGATGTTCATATTATTGTCTGTTTCTCAGAAGCTTGTTTGTGTCTCCTGAGACTTAGTAGTAGTTTTAGTACTACTACTAAGTAGTAGTTACTAGTAACTAGTTACTTGATTTGGAAAGAAACTAAGTTACATTAAAAGTTTTAGTTACTTTCAGTAATTGCTGACAACAATCTGCTGCCTGTGAAAATCACAAGGATCTGAAGTTATCAGTTACATCATCAATGTGTCTCCAGTTATTAGGTTATTATTTAATGGTTACAACAGAACAAATCTTTAGTAATTAGTGCGTGTTTTTCTGTGCTCCACTACTGTCTGGAAAACTGTAAGAAGGATTTAAAGCCCCCATCCTGCCCTGGGCCTCCAGGTTGGGCGTTACGGCCCTGGCTGCAGATTAGTGACAATTTTATTTATATTAATAATTATAATGACAACTTTACAAACTCGTTCATTCGTGGCTGTTTTTATGTTTATTGCTGTTCAGTAGCAGATGCAGCCCAGCTTTAGCTTTAGCTTCAGCTTTAGCCTCAGCTTTAGCTTTAGCCTCAGCTTTAGCTTCAGTTTTAGCTTTAGCTTCAGTTTTAGCCCCCTAAAACTGTATCTCAGTTTACTTGGTTTACTGTTCAGTCTGCTAGTCCACAGTGTAGCCTGGCGCCACGTTAGCATGTGTTTACTAATGCAGGTACATTAGCTGGTGGTTGTGACACGGCTACGCGCGATGTGATGCAGAATGGGCATCAGCCAATGAAACGCAGCCGCTGTGGTCCATTAAGATCACACTTCCCATCTGCTACATCAGGATCTGCAACCCGAATCTCTGGAGACACAAGTGGCTCTTTGGTTCACATATTAAATGATGAAATATTTAATATGACGTGGGCCTCCTGGTCTGGAACCAGCATACATTATATCTATATATATACACATCTATATATATATATATATAAAAAAAAAATTCCCTTCTCACCCACCGCGGGTGGTTCTTATCCTCTGAGCTCGGGTCCTCTACCAGAGGCCTGGGAGCTTGAGGGTCCTGCAGTATCTTGGCTGTGCCAAGGACTGCACATTTCTGGACTGAGATGTCTGATGTTGTTCCTGGGATCTGTTGTAGCCACTGATCCAGTTTGGGGGTTACTGCCCTGAGGGCCCCGATGACCACAGGCACCACTGTGGTCTTCACCTTCCAGGCCCTCTCCAGTTCCTCCTTGAGGCCCTGGTATTTCTCCAGTTTCTCCTTTTTCCTGATGTTGCAATCACTTGGTATTGCTACATCTACCACAACGGCTTTCCTCTGTTGTTTATCCACTACGACAATGTCTGGTTGGTTCGCCATTACCATTTTGTCTGTCTGGATCTGGAAGTCCCACAGGATCTTAGCTCTGGCGTTCTCCACCACCTTTGGGGGTGTTTCCCACTTTGATCTCGGGGTTTCCAGTCCATATTCTGCACAGATGTTTCTGTACACTATGCCTGCCACTTGGTTATGTCGTTCCTTATATATATATATATATATATATATATATATATATATATATATATATATACTTATGATTTTAAGTAGCAACCCAGTACTTAATTCAGAATGATTTTTATGAATGGAAATTGTGTAAATCGTTGAATTTATTTATTGGAAGATTATTTTGTAGTTCAGTACAAAATTTGTGTACATATGTAAAAACTAGTATAAATGTTGGGTTAGTCTGATCCTTTGAACTTTGATTAGTGACTGTTGTGCTGTTTAGTAATTATCACCCAAACCTGAGTCACTAACATAAGGTGAAACTGCAGGGCAGAGGTCAGGCTGTTTCTGTGATCAGAAGGATTTTGTTCACGTTGTGATTGAAAGAAAACGGCTGCATAACGTTCAGTTTTACCTGAAGATAAACTGGTTTCAGTACCTGGAGGCTCTGCAGACTCGGCTCCCTTTGCAGAATCTCCTTCTTGAACTCAGAGTGTGAGACGTCCAGGCTGTGTTTCCGCGCCGCCCCCACCGCGGCGGGCGATGACGGCGAGCCGGACAGCGAGGCGGCGAGCTTCTCGGCCGACTGCACCCTCTTGAGCAGCGGCGAGCGCGGTGGCTCGGCGCTCTTGGGCCGGGACATCTGGCGGCCCGGTGGCGGGGAGGAGTGCAGCTTGACGGGGAAGGCCGACCCGGCGGCGTGGCCCGGCAGCGGAGACGGCGAGCGCTGCGGCGAGCTGCCCTGCGGCGTCGGCGACGGCGTGCGCGCCAGCGGCGACAGCGGGATGTTGCCGGCGGACTTGCGGCGGGGGGAGCGGTACTGGCGCTGCAGCTTGGGGGCCAGGCCGTGCAGCGAGCTGGGCCGGATGTGGCCCGAGCCGGCCGGGGAGTTGGGGACGCTGGAGCCGGGCGAGCTGCTCTGGGACGAGTTCCCCCCCACTGGGACGAGAAGCGGCGCAGTTAGAGGGGAACCCTCCACCGGAGCCGGTCTCTGTCCGGCCGACTCACCTGAGTGGGCGGAGTCCGGAGCGGACCTGTGGCCCTGCGTGGGGCTCCGCGGCGACAGGTTGTGAGTGGGCGAGCCGGGGCCGCTCTCGCCCGACGACAGCGAGCGGTTCAGCGACGACAGGCTGCGGCTGGTGTGCAGCAGAGACGCCTGCTTGGTGATCTTCCTGAACAGAGACGTCCGCTTCTTACTGCGGACAGACGTCATCATCAGACTAATGCAGGAGACCCACAAGGCCCAGAACCAGGACCAGGACCTGGACCAGAACCTGGACCAGAACCAGAACCTGGACCAGAACCAGAACCTGAACCAAAACCTGGACCTGAACCAGAACCAGAACCAGAACCTGGACCTGAGCCAGAACCAGAACCTGGACCAGAACCAGAACCAGTCGGCCATCTTTATTATCAGGACCAGAACCAGAACCTGAACCAGAACCTGGACCAGAACCTGGACCAGGACAAGAACCAGGCCCAGAACCAGAACCAGAACCAGAACCTGGATAAGTATAATGAATGAGTATTTATTGATCCATATCAGTTTTCATCAATAGCTGATCAGCTACTGGCTCAGAAACCTTCATCTCATCGTCAAGGTTGGAGTTTCTAAAGCTGGTGTGACCCCAGATTGACCCCAGATTGACCCCAGACCGACCCCACCTGTCCTGCCCCTCCTTGCTCTTCGTCTTCTTGTTGCGTCTCGCCATCTTGGACTTGTGGTTGGTCTTGCGCGCGGGGCCGACTCTGATGGACGTGTTTTCAAACGGCGTGGCAGAAATGGACACCTTGGCTCCACTCTGAGGAAACACAGCAGAATGAACGAAGGCTCCGATTGGCTGCCTGGACAGACGCAGGGCTCTGATTGGCTGCAGCCGTCCTGACCTTCAGGATGAGCTGCACCACCTCGGTGTGGACCAGGCCGTGGACCGGCTCGCCGTTCACGTGGGTGATCAGGTCGCCCTCCCTGAGGCCGGCGTCGTGCGCCGGGCCGCCGTCCTCCACATGCTGAGGGGGGAGAGCGTCAGTTAGGGTCAAAGTTCACGCCCCAGACAGGGGCAGCACTTCCTGCTTTCAGTTTTACAAAATGTCCTACTTAAAGCACCGTTCCTCCAACCTGCCGACTGCTTTCAAGGCACTTAAAGAGTTAGAAAATGTTTCTGATTTATTAAATGAAAACTAGTTTCACATCCAGAAACTAAAATCCAGGAATTTGTTTTGCATCGTCTGAATTTGGTGAAACATTTTCATCTTTTGCTGAATGTTAAGATCTTCAGATCCTACAAAGATTTCCTAGGATTGGAGCTGAAAGGACAGAAACAGCCAATCGGAGCCAGGAGGCGGGTCTTAACGCTGTCAATCAAGCTTCTGGAAATACATCCTGGAAAACAACCTGGAAGTTCCTGTAACTGGAAAGCTCGATGTGTTCACTGGTTTCAGAGGCAGAACTGTGGTTGGGTTTTGTCCTGGAGCGGTTCTGCTCGGCCCGGTACTGACCCAGACCATGTGATGGACGCTGTAGATGTTGGAGTCTCCCATGTAGACCCGGATGGCTCTCAGCGTGAAGCCGTACTTCTTCCCGGCCCGGTGGATGACGATGGCGGGCTGGACGCCGCTGACGGCCGGGGAAAGGTCGCGGCTGGGCGAGGAGTCCCGGGACGACGGATTGGACGACTGTGAGTGTGGAGACATGGGGCTGGCCAATGGCGACGCTCCGTGGTGATCTGCGGACAGACAGAGGAGTCAGAGGAACGTCCGGCGGCACCGGCAGCTCTGGGAGTCGAACCGACCTCCTGGGATCACCAGCGACAGCGTGTTCGCCGACGCGGACTTGATGACCTTGGCGAACGGCCGGGCGCTCGCCGCGTGTTTGTCTGCGTCTCCGGACAGCAGGCGGTGGCGCGCGCGGCGGGCCGCCAGGTCGCTGATGGCCCTCGGTGTGGACGGAGAGTCGCCGTCCGCCGCCGCCTTGGTCGCTGCGCCGCCGTCTCCAGAGCTTCCTGCTGCAAAGAGTCGGCCATCTTTATTATCAATGAGGCTGACGGTCAGAGGATCAGGAACACCGCGGCGACACTGACAGCTAAGCAGGCAGGGCAGCATCCTTCACCGGGAGCCAAGTTGCTGCCGTTATTTCTCATTACAAAGAAACGAGAAAATAAATTTACCTCTGAAAAATTCAAGATGGCCGCCGTGGGTGTAAAATCAATAGCAGTGCTAATTTAGGCTCATTAACTGCTAATATGCTAAACAAGCATCTGAGCCATGCTAACGCTAAATACGTGACGGATTTGAAAGCTTTGGGTCAGCAAAATTCCTCCAGTTGGAACCAGAGAAGTTTATTTTATTTCAATTTTATGGACTTTATGATGTTCAAATTGATGATAAATTTCACAACAAGATGATAAGAAAGAGTCCTGCCATATGAATCAGAGCTTTGATTCGACCTGATTCCTTCTTAGAGGTAAAAAACCCACATTTTTAATGTTTTGGTTCAATTAGCTCAAAATGGCCGCTCCGGTTGCTACTTTGGTTCATTTGTCACTAAAACGCTTCTGCTGAGTCTCAATTCCCTCAAGTTTTAGTCAAGATGTGGATTTAAAAGTCCAAGTTGTGTTTTTGTGTTTCAACAAAGATTTTTAGTGTTTTGCTCCATTTAGGAAGAATTTATGAGTTTCTGTGTTTAATCAGTCAGGCTAACAGCAAAAAGGAACATGCTGACCTTCACCAGGTGCTACAGGTTGATACGGTGTGTGTGTGTGTCGGTGTGTCTGTGTGTGTGTGTGTGTGTGTGTGTCTGTGTGTGTGTCTGTGTGTGTGTGTGTCTGTGTGTGTGTGTGTGTCTGTGTGTCTGTGTATTTGTGTGTGTGTGTATGTGTGTATTTGTGTGTGTGTATGTGTATTTGTGTGTGTGTGTGTGTATGTGTGTATTTGTGTGTGTGTATGTGTATTTGTGTGTGTGTGTGTGTGTGTGTGTGTGTACTGACGTGTGGCCTTGCTCTGCTGGCTGCTGGTGGGAGACTCTTCCAGCTTCAGCTCCACTGGGAGCTCTGGGATGGACAGCGGCAGCTCCTCGGAGCGCGGGCCCCTCGCCAGGCTGGGGCTCTTCCTGCTGCCCCCTGCTGGACCGACCACACACAGCAGCAGGTTATGACCTGTCAGACTGACCTTTAACCCCAAGCTGCAGCTGCAACAACCTGTTCAGGATTTCTGCAGGTTTCACCAAATCAAATTTAAGCCTTTTGAAGACTTATGAATACAGTTTGACATCCCTATCTCTACAGAAAAGTACAAACTTTCCTATGAAAGACTCAGAAATGTTAGCGAGCACGAACATATTAGCAGCTAGGTAGCGGTAGCCTCAAATACCTCGAGTCACAAAAAGCAACAAAGATTTCTGAGTTCAAATACGGTGAGAAAATAAAAATATGAAGAATATACAAGATTAAATCACCCAATCAAGACAAAACTGAAATTAATTTAAGACTTTTTTAGGGTGTGTGTTGTCATTCCTGTTTTTGAGGAAAAACAAGAAGCTGTTAGTGAGTCAGGCTCACTAGTTAGTGAGGCTAACTAGTACTTCTGACAGAGACAAACTTGATTTCTCCTGGATAAACCGGGAATCTGCAGGTTTCAGCTAATCAGAAATAAGACTTTTTAAGACCTCTTTTAATGCCACCTGGAATTAAATCTATAAATATGAGGGGTGATGCCATGATAGAGGCTAAAAAGTTAGCTAGCTAGCTAGTGTGGGCATGTTAGCAGCTATTAGCGGTAGCCTCAAACACGTCGAGTCACAGAACGCACTGAAGATGTTTCTAAAACCTGCCTTACAGAAAAATCCCAGGAGACAAAAACATTAAACCTTCCTGCCACGACAAAACGGAAGTATTTAAGACCAACTTACATTTTTAAATGCATTTAAGACGTTTAAGGCTTTAACTTTAGACACCAATTTAAGACTTTTTAAGGAGCCACCCTAAGTGGAAGTGACGGGAGCGTCTGATGTCTCGTGATCTGCAGCTGATCTGACGGACGGTCTGCGCTCACCTGCACTTCCTTCCTCCTCGGCCGAGATGGCGAAGCGCGGCATCTCGATGATGGCGGAGCAGCAGCGCCTGCGGACCGTCAGCGGCGGGCTGGAGTCGCTCTCCGTGTGCGACGACTCGGAGACGGAGAGACGCTTCCGCAGGCTGCAAGGACAAGAGACACGACGGAAAATAACGGCTCACAGCGTCACTTTGCTCTCTGGTCGTTAAGAAACGACCAATGATCGTCTTTCATTTTATTTTATGACGGAGTATCAGGCTGCAGGAAACTTTCTTTAATTATGGGAAGAAAGTCAGAATATCAGCAGGATAAAGAAGCAGGAAGAGAAAGTTTAGGTGAAATGATGAGAAAACATTCGTCTATTTTGATATTTAGTTCATGAAATTACATCTTTATTCTGGTGATATTACGACTTTATTATGATTTCATAATTATTTCTAATATTAATAACCTTTGACCTGAATTCAAAATGTACATAAATAGAAGCTGTGAAACAAGATGGCCGCCGTGACGGACCGATGGAGAAAAGCTCAGTGTTTACTGCTGGTGACCGACGGCGACTCACATCTCCGGCGATCCGACCAGCCAGGTCCGGTCCCGGGTCTTGAGTCCGCTCAGGCTGTCGCTGACGCGGTCGCCTCCTTCCTCGCTGAGGCTGCGCTTGGTGGGCGGCGGCGTCCGCTTCTCCTCGTGGAGAGACAGACGCTCCATGCTGCTGTACACCTGCAGGGACAGGGATAGTTTCCAGCCTATCGATCAGATAGGCTGATCGATTGGCTGATCGATAGGCTGATCGATAGGCAGCCTATCGATCAGCCTATCTGATCTCAAGGCAGTGCAGCCATATTTATATGTGATGATCCTCAATTCATTACATTTATGTCTGTTCTTTATTATATTCTGAGAAGAACATAATAACCGGAACCAGAACCAGAACCCCCTGGGACTGCAGAGGCCAGATGAGCAGATACCCGGGTATCGGGTCGGGTATCAGGGTATCGGGTCGGGTATCAGGGTATCGGGTCGGTACCTTGCTGAAGCGCGGTGAGCAGGACGAGAACTGCCGCAGCTCCACGTGTTCGTCGTCGTTGGTGTCTTCCTCCTCTGAATCCAGGTGGTGGTACCGGTCCGAACGGGCTGACGGGCGAACACACAGCATCGGTTAGTGAGCTCCACGCAGAACTGGAACGGAACCGGGCCGGGACGTACTGTCGAAGTAGCTGGTGTCGTCCTCGGACTCCAGCTGAGGGATGAACTCGGCTTTCTGCCTCAGCAGACCGTTCCAGTCCAGATCCGTGAAGAAGGAGTTCTGCTTCACCTCGAAGGCTCCTCCTGACCCAGAACCAGAACCAGAACCAGGATCAGAACCAGAACCAGGACCAGAACCAGAACCAGAACCAGAACCAGGATCAGGACCAGAGCCAGAACCAGAACCAGGATCAGGACCAGAGCCAGATCCTGGCTAACTACATTCTTACAAACGTTGGTTGGTTTATTTGCTTCTCTCAGTCTCTATTAGAAGTGCTTTGGCACCATCTAGTGGTCAGACTGTGAAATGCACATATCAGTTTGAATTTTGCTGATAAACTCAATAATCTAAACTTTAGGTTATGTTGTGCAATAAAAACAGATTTACAAGGATTAAAGCACGTCGTATATTGGCAATGAAGGGAAGGAGAAGCGCAGGTGTAGTCGGTACCTGTCCCGAGCCGCTCCAGCGGGTTCTGGCGGAGCAGCTTGGCGATCAGGTCCTGCGCGTCCTGAGGCAGCGCCTCGTCGCCCTCCGGCCACACGATCTCGTCTGAAGGAGAGCAAACAGGAAGTCGGTCAGAGGGAGCCTCCGTCCCGAGCGGCCGGTTCCGGCTGCGGCTCACCGCTGATGACCTGGCCGAACAGCTCCTCCGGCGTGTCGCCGAAGAACGGCGCGCAGCCCACCAGGAACTCGTACAGGATCACGCCCATCGCCCACCAGTCCACCGGCTTGCCGTAGCCCTGCCGCAGGATGACCTCTGGGGCGATGTACTCCGGCGTGCCGCACACCTGCAGACGAGCCGCGAAGAAGAAAAAAAACACGTGAACCCGACCGGACCGGAACCGAGCCCGATCCGGACCGGGCCTGGAGCGGTACCTGCTTGTCCAGGAACTCCCGGGTATCCTTCTCGATGTGGCCTTCGTACAGGTTGGTGGTCAGGCTCATCAGGCCGATCTTGGAGAGGCCGAAGTCCGTCAGCTTGATGTGTCCCAGAGACGTGATGAGGAGGCTGAGGAGGACAGAGACGGCATGAGCTGGGCGGCCGGCTCGCAAGGTTCTGCACGGTTCTGTCTTCGGGAGTCTCACTTGTCGGGTTTGAGGTCTCGGTGCACGATGCCGTAGTTGTGCAGATATTCCAGCGCCAGAACAGTTTCGGCAAAGTACATCCGCGCCATGTCGACGGGCAGAGCGCCGATGTTCTTCAGCAGCGTGGCGCAGTCTCCGCCTGGACGGACCGAACCGCAGACGGACACGCAGCTTACCAGCTATTATGCTAAACCATTACACATGAAGCTCCAAGATACATACTGGTAAATATTTCAGGTTCGGACCGGAACCTGTGACTGAACCAGAACCAGAGCGGCGGGTCTCTTACCCTCCACGTACTCCATGACCATGCAGAGGTGGCGCCGGGTCTCGAAGGAGCAGAACATGGAGACGACGAACGGGTTCTCGGCGAAGGTCAGGATGTCCCGCTCCACGAAGGCCTGCTGGATCTGGTTCCGCAGGATCAGGTTCTGCTTGTTGATCTTCTTCATGGCGAAGCGCTGCCGGGTCTCCCGGTGCCGCACCAGATACACGGCGCTGGACGGACAAAAGAGGCGGGAGTCAGATGGAACCGGGTCTGGTCAGTAGGTCCCGGTGCGGCCCGGTCCGGTCCGGCCCGGTCGGTCGTACCCGTACGCCCCGTTGCTGATCAGCTTGATGTTCTCGAAGTCTTCCTCTCGGGGCGTTTTGGGTTTGGGCTGCGGCGCTGCAGGGATGGCCGTGGTTTGGCTCTGAAACGGACCAGAGAGGCATCAGAACCAGAACCAGACCTGGGAACAGGCCCGGTTCTGAGCGCTGACTCACGTCGACCGAGTCGTCGGTCTCCGGCGTCTCTGGGTTCCCGCTGTCGTAGCTGCTGAGCTGGGTCATTTCTGGAAGCAGAGACACAGCGACGACCCGAATGAGACCAGACTCTGGTTCTGATCGGGTTCTGATCATACCTGGATTCTGAGGTTCTGCTTTACCCTCCAGCGGATCGCGGGTCAGGCCCAGCTGGCTGATGATGTATCGCGGGATGTCGGACTTGATGCCCTGGCCTTCCTTGGCGTGACCCTCGGCCGCCTCCAGGAGGTGGTAGAACTCCTCGGGGTCAAACTCCTGCAGAGGAAGAGGAGGGTCAGGAGGAAGACTCTGAACACAACGGGTCCGGTCCGGTCGGGTCCGGTTCCCACCAGGCACTCCAGCAGTCGGGCCGGCCGGGCGATGATGATCATCAGCTTCTTCACCAGCTGGGTGACGAAGGTCACCTCCTCACTCTCTGAGCGCTCATGGGCCTGAAACGCACAGAACCGGGTCAGCTGGACCGGATCGGAGCCGAGGTCAGAGGTCAGACATGAAAACACATATGGATGGATGAGAATCAGAAACAGATTCTGTTCTGGTTCTGATCGACCCGGTCTGTTTGATGCCGTTTTAGCTAATATGCTAACAGCAGAGCTAGTTTTAGCTTAAGCTAACTGAACATGTTTAGCACACTTAGCTTGCGCTAAGCTAATCTTTCCAGGTAAGTTTTGTAAATGCTTCTTTATCTCTAGCTTGTGCTTAAACCATGTTAATGTAGCGCTTTAGCTTTAGCACAGCTTGAGTTAGCGGCACTGACTGTTTATTGAAGCCGACATGATTTCAGATATTTCCCATCAGGCATTCTGCTGGGACGCCTTCATTTAAACCTTTAGTTTACAGTCTTAAAAATACATTTTTTAAATTCATTGATGAGTTAGTTTGTACTGTTAGGAGCTCCCAGAATGCTTCAGGAGACGGCGGCTTTACAGAAACGTAAATAAAACATAGAAAGTTTTATTTTTGATCCCAGTTTGTGTTTTAGATTATTAATCTGATCCAATCAAATATCCAAATGATTTTGGGTCATTTAAATCACGTTGAGTGTTTCTCCGTTTGATGCCATGTTGACCTGGATGCAGGTCGCCACGGTAACCGTTGCGGAGCCTGCCAGGTAGGTCAAAAGGTCACGACCCGGTGAGGAGGAGAGATGAAGGCAGGGAGGAGGTGATGCAGCTCGGTTTGGACAGAGACACTAAAGAAACAGGAAGCAGAATCGCTAAAGCGGTCCAGAACCGTGCAAAAGTCTTGGGTCACTCGGTTTGGATCCAAACATCCAGATTTTTTCTCCAAGTTTCTCAGGATTCCTGAAGATTTTTCCTCTTTTTCTCCTCCAGTTTGTGTCTTAAAACTTTTGCACAGAACAGCAGGAGCTGATCAGAACCGCAGGTCCAAAGCCGGAGCCAGTGGAGAACCAGAACCGCTGGACAAAACTCAGAACGTGAACTCAACGGTGAAGTGAGCCGTCCTCCTCCTCTGACATCCTTCCAGGTCCCACCGGTTCTGGTCCGGTTCTGGTTCCAGGCCGTCCAGAGCAAAATGCAGCCTAACGCCAGAGAGCCGCTGAAGTCATCCAGACAGATGTTCTCTCCTTCATCCTCCTCTTCCGAGTCCGAATCAATCATAGCCAATCACGGCAGGAGGAATTCCCTCAAGCCCCGCCCACGCTTACCGCCGCCCCCCGCTGGACGGGGAGGCATCCATCAGCCGGCGGCGACCAGCGGGCCATGAAATGAACACACACACACACACACACTGAGCTAATAGAGACGTCTCACACGCCATGGAAACTCGCCCCCAGCTCAGAAACAGGAAATGGACCGGAGCGTCCGGAGAACCGGACCGCTGGTGACATCATGCTGCCACTGATGTAGGTGACAAAGATGATGAAGGTGATGAAGGTGACGGAGCGTTGCGTCACGCTCTGAGCCGATCGAAGCTGAACGGAGCGGAACCGGGTCCGACGGTTCTGGTCGGTCCATTTAGGGGAAACGGCATAAATTTAAATATTCAATAAATTTTTAATTTCTACGCTTAAAAAACGGATGAAAACGGCTGGCGGACTTATTTTCTTTCACGACAGTTGGAATAATTAATCACTTTTCCATTTGTTAAATTCACT
>NW_026562377.1:857500-882500 GCF_027474105.1 Poeciliopsis prolifica
CACGATAAACAGTTAGCCCGCTAGCTTACAGTTTGAAGATTGAATATGAAGCTAAATATTTGGCTAACAAGCTAAATAACTAGTTAAACTAGGTCCTAACTAACTAAATACTAAGTATGGAGCTAAAAGTGAAGTTAGCCAGTTTGCTAAGATTAGAAGCTAAATATTTAGCCTGCTACCTAAAGACTTTTTCAAACTAACGTTTATAGAAACAATGAAAATATTACTTATGAAGTGAAATTACATTTCTTCCTGTCATGAGACACGAGAAGTTATTGCAATAAAATTAGTCGCAGTAACTTTAACGACGTTGTTCACAGGATGAGCTGCAGAGCAGCGTCTCTGTTTGCTGCAGATCTCAGACAGCTGTTACTGCAGAGAGCCCAAGCAGGACGCTGCGGTTCAACGCCCAGCAGCTCTGCGGCGTTTCTGTTCAGGTGAAGGAAGATCTCACCTGCGAGCCGGAACGAAGGAGAAATGCGCCGCTGCGTTGGGGGAAAAGTTGCGAGGGCTGTCCAGTGGGCTGGTGCCTGCAAGACACAGAAAAGGGCAAAATACAAAATCTGTCCATTTCATCTCCAACAACTCTGCAGCTGCTGCAGCCCAACATGATCCACCCTGAAACATGTTTCAGAACGAAGTTTATCCATCCAGTAAAATTAGCTTTATTACTAAATAGACTTAAAATTATGACAAAATAAAGAACAAAAATGAGTTTACTTTCTTCGCCATCTGATCCACATCAACACATCCAGACTGGCAGCAGCTTAACGTCAGATAATCATAATATCTGGATATGTTTAGTATTGTTTCATGCAGTATTTAGCTAAAAACATGCAAAAACACATTGTATTTGGAAAATATTTCACTTCAAATCAATGAAAATTCAGAAAACTGTAAACTAGGATTGAAGAATTGTTTTGTTTAAATGTAGTTTCTGCAGGTTTTTCTGAATTGTGCATTTAATCATTAAAACCTTTTGGACGTCAAACAGTTTGGAAAAAGGCAGAACAGAGAATCTGGTTCTGTTGGGTTTAAAGCAACAATGATTGATTATTACTGATATCAGCAACACAGTGACCTACAGTGACCCACGGTGACCTGCATTGACCCATGGTGACCTACAGTGACCTGCAGTGACCCATGGTGACCTACAGTGACCCACGGTGACCTGCATTGACCCATGGTGACCTACAGTGACCTCCAGTAACCTGCAGTGACCCATGGTGACCTGCAGTGACCCATGGTGACCTACAGTGACCTGCAGTGACCCATGGTGACCTGCAGTGACCCATGGTGACCTGCAGTGACCCATGGTGACCTGCAGTGACCCATGGTGACCTGCAGTGACCCATGGTGACCTGCAGTGAACTGCAGTGACCCAGTTTAGCAGAACCTCAGAACTATTCCTGCAGGCTGACGCCGAGAGAGAGATAAGAAAACAGAAATAACCGGAGAATGGCTGCGACTGACAGGAAGGTCACAAGGTCATCAGGGTCAGCACCACAAACATTAAGGTCAATAGCAGGGCCACTAAGGTCGCCTGAACACCTTAAGGTCGCCTGAACACCTTAAGGTCGCCTGAACACCTTAAGGTCGCCTGAACACCTTAAGGTCGCCTCAGCAGCCCCATTATTCCTATGATGGGTCAAGGTCACTGACAGCGTTACCGCAGCAACACAGCCTCAGAGGATGCAGGAGGAGAATATCACTGCTGCTTCCTGTGAATGTTTAATAAGCTGAACCTAATCTATTCTGGGTCCAACTGATCTTCATCTCCTCAGAACCAGAGTCTTCCTCCCTGCCGCTTTACCAGCCGGCACAGGTCACACATTTAGTCTTGACCGTCCAGCAGGTGGCGCTTCACTCAACAATTATGTTTTGCTTTGTCTTCCTAAATGTTAATATTTTCACTTTAATCCAGAAAAACAGCGATTAGCGTAGTGAAGCCGCCCGTTGAAGGTTTCATGAAAGAAATGATCCAGAGTGATGATTAAAAGGCACTCTGCCCCCTGCTGGTCGGAGGCGGTGCAGGTCTTACCTGTGTGTCCGTGTAGAGGGGAGTGCGGCCGAGGAAGAGTCGGGGAAGTGCTGGACGTCACGATCAGGCTCTTCCTGTTGCTGGCCCGGCAGCTGTGGACACAAACACACAGCTTCAGGTCAGTAGCAGGTCAGCAGCAGGTCAGCAGCAGGTCAGCACAGGTGAGAGGCTCCGCTAACAGCAGCGATTGTCCCGTCTGGGAATCGCTGCCCAGACCCACGGTGAAGCCCAGACGGGACAATCGCTGCTGTTAGCGGAGAGGCGTTTCAGGCTCCGCTTCCACCAAGCAGAAAACATAACAAAGATTCTGGAACTTCTCAGTTAACTTGTTCATATAAGGCTTTTCTAACATTCCTGAGAAATCTTTTACAAGAAATACAAGATCATAAAATAATCAAACACAGTATTAAAGAAAAGAATTCATTTATTTTACTGAGAATAGAAACAAAACGGATTCAAACCCGGACCCGGCTGGCGGTTCTGGTTCTGGTCAGAACACACACGGTAACACACAGTAATTAGCGTTGGTGACTGGAGACGCTTCAACACCTCCAGAACCAGAACCAACTGGACTCTGTTCCTGCTTCAATACAGCTCAAATATTTACATACACTGAGGCGATACATGGGCCGCCGTTACAGTCAGAACTGAGCAGAGATTATACAGAAACAGACGTTTTCATCAGTTGCCAGGTTGAGCCGCGGGTTGCCAGGTTGAGCCGCGGGTTGCCAGGTTGAGCCGCGGGTTGCCAGGTTGAGCCGCGGGTTGCCAGGTTGAGCCGCGGGTTGCCAGGTTGAGCCGCGGGTTGCCAGGTTGAGCCGCGGGTTGCCAGGTTGGGTGGCTCAAAGTGTCCAGCTGGTGAAATCAATGCTTGGGTTTGGATGCAGATCAGAACTCAGGCTTCCTGCAGCCTGTAAATGCTACGCTAGCAGAAGCTCAGAAAAACCAGGGTTCCTGAACGCAGCAGAGCCTGAAGCAGGTCTGAGGTTATAAAATATCAGCCTAGTTTTACATTGCTTTTAAATAACGACGTCACAGTTTCATCTCAAACAAATAAATGCTGAACAGCTAGCAGGCGTGGCTAGCTGCAGCTAGCTAGCTTGTTCTTTGTCGTATCTTTTCGCCCCAATAAACGGGTCAGGAAGGAAATATTTTTCCCGTTTCGTGAAACTCGAGCTAGTTATTTTGTAGAAGACGTCGGTGTTGCCGTGGCTGACGGGCTGGTTCTTTCTGACCAGGTAACGGCGGTACAGCAGCTGCAGGCCAAAACACTGCAGACGCTGCGGCATCCAAGGTTTCCCCCAGAAGACCTGGTAAGTCCGGTGGCTGGGCGCTGGGGCAGCCACTCATCCAGCGGCTCGTCATGGTTTTGAGTTTGAAAATATGAAATTATGTGTTATTGAAAGATTGGAAGATTAATACCTGAACACCAACTTTAAAGTCTTAAAAATGCAAACATTTTAAAAAGATTGAAATAAATGAGCAATGCTTAAGTAGCACCAGTAAAGCCTGGTGGCCCGCCAGGCTTATAGTACACCGGGAGAAAGCATGTGCGTCGTTTCCATATCACAGAAATCAGCTGATTCCAGCCTGGAAAGCAGCTGAGCTACAGGAAGCATCACCACACGGTGCCTCTCAGTTGCTACGCTTCCTGACATGTTTGCCTTCATCTCTACATCCGTGACGGATTTACAGCATGAAATTAGCACATCACCACAAAGTTTCATTCACCGGTGTGATATGGCATCCTGTCGGCATGCACCAAGAAATCTGCCGCGATTTCCTCATACTGGGAGATCAGGATCGGCCGATCTGATCAAACGATCTGATCAAACGATCTGATCAAACAATCTGATCAGCCTCTGAACGGGTCTAAAAATCAACCACAGTTACCACCAAGCAACATTCAGACATAAAGATAAAACAAGAGCATTGACCAAACTGAGAATCAGCAGGTCAGAAAACTAGTCAGTGCAGCCCATGTTTCCTGCATGATCCAAGATGGTGGAGCTCAGTGACTCTGGAGCCCAGCGGGAGAACAGAAGAAGAAATCAGCTGCTCTGAATCTCCTGCTTCCTGTCAGACGAGGAGACGGGATGAAACGCATCTCCTCAACAAACAGCATCAGGAAGCTTCCCGTCACCATGCCGACACAAACCACAGAGAAACCCGGAGCGCCTCGGAGGACGGTTGGATGAACGGTTGGATGGACGGTTGGATGAACGGTTGGATGGGCGGTTGGATGAACGGTTGGATGAACGGTTGGATGGACGGTTGGATGGACGGTTGGATGGACGGTTGGATGGACGGTTGGATGGGCGGTTGGATGAACGGTTGGATGGGCGGTTGGATGAACGGTTGGATGAACGGTTGGATGGACGGTTGGATGGACGGTTGGATGAACGGTTGGATGGACGGTTGGATGGACGGTTGGATGAACGGTTGGATGGACGGTTGGATGGACGGTTGGATGGACGGTTGGATGAACGGTTGGATGGACGGTTGGATGGACGGTTGGATGGACGGTTGGATGGACGGTTGGATGGACGGTTGGATGGACGGTTGGATGGGCGGTTGGATGAACGGTTGGATGAACGGTTGGATGGACGGTTGGATGGACGGTTGGATGGACGGTTGGATGGACGGTTGGATGGACGGTTGGATGGGCGGTTGGATGAACGGTTGGATGAACGGTTGGATGGACGGTTGGATGGACGGTTGGATGGACGGTTGGGTGGACGGTTGGATGGGTGGTTGGATGGGTGGTTGGATGGACGGTTGGATGGGCGGTTGGATGGGCGGTTGGATGAACGGTTGGATGAACGGTTGGATGGACGGTTGGATGGACGGTTGGATGGACGGTTGGATGGGCGGTTGGATGAACGGTTGGATGAACGGTTGGATGGGCGGTTGGATGGACGGTTGGATGGACGGTTGGATGGGTGGTTGGATGGACGGTTGGATGGGCGGTTGGATGAACGGTTGGATGGACGGTTGGATGGACGGTTGGATGAACGGTTGGATGAACGGTTGGATGGGCGGTTGGATGGACGGTTGGATGGGCGGTTGGATGGACGGTTGGATGGGCGGTTGGATGGGCGGTTGGATGGGCGGTTGGATGGGCGGTTGGATGGACGGTTGGATGGGCGGTTGGATGGACGGTTGGATGGGCGGTTGGATGAACGGTTGGATGAACGGTTGGATGGACGGTTGGATGGACGGTTGGATGGACGGTTGGATGGACGGTTGGGTGGACGGTTGGGTGGGCGGTTGGATGGGCTGTTGGATGGGCGGTTGGATGAACGGTTGGATGAACGGTTGGATGGGCGGTTGGATGGGCGGTTGGATGGGCGGTTGGATGGACGGTTGGATGGACGGTTGGATGGACGGTTGGATGGGCGGTTGGATGGGCGGTTGGATGGGCGGTTGGATGGACGGTTGGATGGACGGTTGGATGGACGGTTGGATGAACGGTTGGATGGGCGGTTGGATGGGCGGTTGGATGGACGGTTGGGTGGGCGGTTGGATGGGCTGTTGGATGGGCGGTTGGATGGACGGTTGGATGGACGGTTGGATGGACGGTTGGATGAACGGTTGGATGGGCGGTTGGATGGGCGGTTGGATGGGCGGTTGGATGGGCGGTTGGATGGACGGTTGGATGGACGGTTGGATGAACGGTTGGATGAACGGTTGGATGGGCGGTTGGATGGGCGGTTGGATGGACGGTTGGATGGACGGTTGGATGAACGGTTGGATGGACGGTTGGATGGACGGTTGGATGGACGGTTGGATGGACGGTTGGATGGACGGTTGGATGGACGGTTGGATGGACGGTTGGATGAACGGTTGGATGGACGGTTGGATGGACGGTTGGGTGGACGGTTGGATGGACGGTTGGGTGGACGGTTGGATGGACGGTTGGATGGACGGTTGGATGGACGGTTGGATGAACGGTTGGATGGACGGTTGGATGGACGGTTGGATGGACGGTTGGATGGACGGTTGGATGGACGGTTGGATGGACGGTTGGATGGACGGTTGGATGGACGGTTGGATGCAGACGTACCTCTCGGAGCGCCGCAGCATGTTTCTCTCTGGCAGTGAGAAGTTGGACTGAACCGTCCAGGATTCAGACATGCTGAGGCTCCAGCGGCATCGCTATGACGACGACTCCAACCTGTCAGCAGCCGCACTGAGCGCGTGCAGAAGCTGCTGCCGTGGCGACCGTCTCCCCCCGCCCCCCTCCTCTCTCCGGTCTGTTTCCCCCGGATCAGAACCGGACGATTCTTCCAGAACCGGACGATTCTTCCAGAACCGGACGATTCTTCCAGAACCTCAAAATCCTCCCGACATGCAGCAGCCGACGTGACGTCAACACACACACACACACACACACACACACACACACACACACACACACACACACACACACACACACACACACACCCTTCAGAGCAGCATTCAGAGGAAACAGCGCCACCTGTAGTGAGAACGTCTTTGATATGTCTTAATATTTCTATCCAGGGTAAAACTACTGTGCCTGTTTAAACAACTAAAATGTATATTAAATGTTCAAAATGAGATCTGGAAGATTTGCAGCATGATTATTGTATATGTATATTTTTAAGACTTGTCAAATTCTATATATTGGGCCTTTTTCTGTGCTGGTCTCTTCTATTTTTCCTCACTACAGATGCATGTTACCATTAATGAGATAATCTAAAGAGTTGATTAATTTCATTACTTAATTGATAAGCAGATAAGTTCTTTTCACAAAAGAACCGGCCATCTTTTTATAACGAAGGATTACATTTCTCAACATTTAAAAAAACCCATCATTGCATTATTAATTATTATTTTGTGTCAACTGCATTAAGTATTAACTGAGCAAAGAGAAAATGGATTTTGTGACATTATTGAACTCATATTTATAACCTCTTCAGTTCCATGTTTATAACAGAACAATAAATAAGATGTGGAGCAGTTAACGCCGCATGAGCAGAGAGGATTTTCAGATCAGATCTGATAAAAGTTTGATCCATAACTCTGATGGATTTAGTTTTCCCAGAGTTGCTCTTTCTGCTTCCACCAGCTGCTGAACTAAACCTGCAGATTTTGCTGCTCAGACACCAAAACCATCCCAGCGTCGATCAGTCTTAACGTCTCCAGAAGCCAAAAGAGGAAACAATCGGAGCGTTTTTCCTCCTGACAGTTCGGTACGTTTTGTTCTCCAGTCGCTCTGAGTCAGACCAGCCTGTTCCCCTCCTGGCCTGTGGGGGCGCTGCACCAAGAACCACGGCAGGAAACGACACAAAAACCTCTGAAGATGCAGAGAGCAACTTCCTGCTCCACCAGATGGAATCAGAAACTGAGGCGTCAGATTTCTGGTAAAATACCACCAGTCGTTTCTCCTGCTAGCGCTAAGCTAATGCTAGTGTTACCCAGAATGCCCTGCGCTGCAGTCCACTTCCTGCTATGCTGATCTGAAAGTGTTTAAACCCACCAGCATGTCTGCAGGCGGCTCTCTGGACCAATCAGGAGTGTTACAGGTGGGAGGGGGCGGGGCTTACCTCCAGAGGAAGGGGTTTCCTGGCAGGTAAGCAGGGGCGGAGAGAGGGCCGTCGCAGGGAAAGAAGGGAGAGGAGGAGGGAGAGGAGGGCTGGAAGGAGGTGGGGGACAGCAGGTGATGGAGGAGGAAGCTGCTGTTGCCGTGGCAACGCAGCTGAGCCGGTGACCAGACTCTGACGAGAGAGAAAGAGAGGAGGAGGAAGAGAGGATGAAGAGGGGGGAAGAGTGGAGAGGACTGCAGAGCCTTCTAGTGGCACCTGGTGGGAACTGCAGCTACATAATGATCCGTTTCCAGACCTGGAATTTAGATTTATTATCGTAAACTCCACCTAAACATTTGAGATGTAAATAATCCACAACTTGATAACGAAACACGAACTGCTCTCAAATCACGATGCGTTCGCTTCCCCTCAGAAAACTGATTCTGCTGCTTTTGGACAGAAAAGCTTTAGTTTGGATTTTTCTGCCTTCAGTTCAAGCTGTGAGCGAAGGATCCAGGGATGGAGAAGCTTCTCTGCAGCCAGTCCAGGAGAACTGCAGGGTGGAGGCCTGCAACCCGCTGGGTGTCCACCGCTTCAACGTGTTCAGCGTCGCCACGGCTAGAGCAACGGCTTGAGCAACGGCCGCAGCACAGGAAAACCCCAAATATTCAGGAGAATTTAATGCAGAACCATGAGACTCAGAACCAGTCCAGCTGGACCCAGAAGAACCTCTGGGTTCAATCAGAGCCACTGCCAGCGCTCAGGTTCTCCACACTGACAGTCAAATTAACAGAAATAATTTGGGTTATTCAGCCTGTCAAAGGGGAAAAATGGAGCTTATGTGTTTTCAGCATGTTATTCACTTATAAATGTCAGTTTCAAACTAAATATCTAATTCACTTGCTAAATATTTAGTTTAGAAACTAAATGTTCAGTTTACAAAATACTCATTCTCTCGCTAAAGTCAAATATTTACTTGGTAGATCAATATTTTGTTAGCAAACCTGTTATTTAGCTAGCTAAACATCTAAAGCTATATTTTTAAACTGCAAGATAAATATTGAATTAGAAAGCTCAGTATTTAGGTGCTGTGCTAATGCTAGATATTTAGCTTCCTAGCAAAATACTGAACTTATTATCTCAATATTTTCTTGCTAAATTAATTACACAGGTAGCAAGCAGTTCGGAACTGACGTTTACAAATGAATAAGTAACATGTTGAAAGTACGGCTTGGTGATCCTCCATTTATTCGCTTGCGCCAAACAACCAGAATTATTGCTGTTAGTCTTTAGCTCCATGACAAACAGACGCCCCGCCATCTTCGTTTAGGAATGGGAGACCAACGCCACCGATTGGTTCACCGATTAAACCTCCTAAAACGGGTCGGCTTTGGTTCATTTCATGTGGCGTTCCTCCAGGCTGCGTTTCAGGCCCGGTGGGTTTCTTATTGGCCGAGCTTCTAGCTGTCCGCTGACCTCCAGTATATCAATCAGCACAAATTAACCAACGAGTCTGAGAGACGTGAGACCCTCATGAATCTGGATTAAAACGAGAATATAATGTTTCTGTCTCGGGTCGACCTGGGGGTCAGCCGGCTGTTCGCCAGCTCAGATTGGGTCAGGATGATGCGAGCACCGCCATCTTCCCACAGGATCTCCTTGGACATCCTGTCTCTGACCGCTGGACTTACTGGAGTCCGGTCTAATTAAAGCCTCAGTAACTCAGCCGGGTCTGCCATGACGCATCCAGACTGGGTTTTCTCGTGAACCGTCCAGAACCAGAGCGGCTGTGCGGACGGTTCTGATCCGGTTCTCTGTCAGTGGAAGGAACCAACTCAACGGGAGAATTCGTCTGGATTCGTCCTCTCTACTCTTCCTGACCGATTCCAGAGAACAACAGATTTTTTTAACGCTAATAATCATT
The DNA here is from genome assembly GCF_027474105.1 of Poeciliopsis prolifica. Taxonomy (NCBI): domain Eukaryota; kingdom Metazoa; phylum Chordata; class Actinopteri; order Cyprinodontiformes; family Poeciliidae; genus Poeciliopsis; species Poeciliopsis prolifica. The sequence continues at coordinate 867,015 of NW_026562377.1, forward strand.
TAATCATTAATTTAATTCAAAAGTTTGAGATGAGGAAGAAAAATTCATTAAATATGGAAGCAAAACTGGATCAATGCGCAATGAAAGATGATCAGGCGGACAGACAGAACCAGAACCTAAACTCTGGTTCTGCCTCCCATTAAGCTCAAGTGATCCAATTTCTGGTTCTGGTCGTCTTACTGCAGGCGGAGGTGAGGCGCTCCGCAGCGCTCCTTCCTCCTCTTCATCTCGTGTTCTGGGACAAAAGGCTGAGCTGTAATCTGTGATAATCCAGCAGCGTGGAGCCGCTCATCTGTCTGTCCTGATCTCCGTTTAAAGGGATGACCTCAGAGTTATGTCACACACACACACACACACACACACACACACACACACACACACACACACACACACACACACACACACACACACACACACACAGGCACACACACACACACACACACACACACACACACACACACACACAGGCACACACACACACACACACACACACACACACACACACACAGGCACACACACACACACACACACACACACACACACAGGCACACACACACAGGCACACACACACACACACTTCTCAGGGTGAAACGTTTCTTTGGGTTTCTGAATGCTAATCCAGAACCTGCAGTCACAGCAGATTTCTCTCAGAACCAGTTTGCTCCATAAATCCCATTTCGGATTTCCTTGTTTGTTCCGGAATAATCCACATCCTGTTCTAAACGTCAGGATAAATCTGAGAGCGGTTCCTCCTCTGAGGGCGAAACCCGACCCAAAACCTTCACGGGGAAGCCGTCCGGACCGAAAGGAGCAGCGCCGACCCGGTTCCCTCCATGTTCCCAGAACCGGAGCGCCGATCCTGCTGCAGCTGTCCGGTTAATCCCTCTGCTAGCAGCTAACGCTCTGCTGCCTGCGGCGTCCAGAGGACAGAGGGGGGAGGGGGGGTTGAGGGTACCGGGTCCGGTCGGGTCCAACAGGTTGAAACCATCTGGCTTTAACAATCTGAAGAAAGTCTCTAGAAACTGTTATTGTTATTTTAACTTGAATTTACTGTGAAAGTTTTATTACACTGTAAAACAGACACTAGAACTGGTGGAAATTATTGGGACAAATATTTTTGTTTTCTTTTTAATAAAAATAATTTAAAAAATTATAGCCAGTTTGTTTTTCACGGTTTGGTATTTTTGGCATAATTTCTTTTATCTATTTAAAAGATAATTAATATTAGTTAATTTTAGAAATCAAAATGAAATTACTATTTTTAAAAAATGGTTCTGGAGTCCAAAAGTGATTCTAAAATTGATTTAAATAATTAGATAAGAAAATGTTACATATATGCTACAGTAAAATTATATTTTGAATATACTTGCAAAAATAAAAGTGGAGATAAAATAGTATCAAAAAGTATCAAAACAACAGTGTATTAGAAGCCTGGCAGCCCGCCATGCTTTGGTAGCCCCGCCAGGCGAAGCGCTGCTTGGTTTATAATAACAATAATAATAAAAATAAATAAAAAATCCTTATTTATTTATTTTTTCAGCAGTGCTGCAGCGGGTAAACGTCTCTGTAGCTCTGAGCATTTCACTGGCGGAGCAGATTTATTCCTGAAAGAATTACAGTAGGTAGGTTTATATTTATGCATTTAAAGCAGATTGACAGCAGAGCATTAGCTGCCAATCAGCTGGATGACATTTACGTCAGCACAGATCACGCGCCTCCTTTCAGTCAAACTGGCCCCTGACTGAAAGGAGGGTCCAGTTTGTTTAGGATGTTTACATCAACTTCCTCACAGGAAGTTGATGTAAACATCCTACTCTGGAAAAAGTAGGATGTGAACCCGCGGCGTTAGCTCTGGTTGTGCAGCTCTACTGATCCGCAGGAATAACTTGTAGTGGCGCTTTGAGGAGCGATGAGACCCAATTATCTTTGTGAACACAATTATGCAGCGTTTACATCCCAACACGCTGTCCAGCGGGTGGCGCTGTCTGCCCTGTAAAGTTCATGTGCCGGTGAGGAGCTTTCACGCTCGCCGAGTAGTCATGCATCACGCTGGTTTTATATTATTTTATTAGTAGTTTTATTATTTTTCCGGTTACACGATGCATCAAATCATATGAAATGTTTTGTCAGAGTTGATGAACGCCGAGATCAGAGAAACTTAAACTCAGGCAACCAAACAGTTTCTGTGTTTTAAAAACTCAACAGACAGAAATGTTATGCATTAGCAGCTCTGAATTAAATCTGTTTGTTGCTCATTAATGCAGAGCAGCAGATTGAACTCATCCTGCAGGGCCGGTCCAAGGCTGCATGAGGCCCGGGGCAGAACCTGACCTACGGGCCCCTTTTAAAAACATCAGAACCTCCAACAGGGAGAAACCCTGAAACACACAGGAAGTTCAGCTTCACAAACAGGAAGTTCAGCTTCACTATCAGGACTTTTGGGCTAAAGCAGACTTTCTGGCCCTCATTTATTACCATACAGGCTTTTAATATGAAATCTGGAAGAACCAGAGAGTTGAAAGGAAGAAAAGACAACAAGAAGGAAAGAAGGAGAAAACAGGAGGAAGTAAGGAGTGAAGGAAGCAAGAGAGGACACAGAAAATGATTCCCATCATGAAAAATCTTTTTCATGATGGGAATCATTTCAGACAGAGCCAGGAACTTTCCTGGAAACCATCTGGATCCTGCAGGTCCAAAACATTACCAACACACACACACACACACACACACACACACACACACACACACACACACACACACACCTGATATAAATAGACCGACAGACGGAGCTGCAGCTGTTCCTGCGCCTCACCTGAACCTCCAGCAGGAGGCGACCTGAACGAAGCGGCAAAGATAAAGCAGTGACATCTAAAGGTGAAGTCTGTAGATGTTACAGAAGTAATGGGTTAACCCTGACCCATTGGGTGAACCTTGACCCATTGGGTGAACCCTGACCCATTGGGTGAACCCTGACCCATTGGGTTAACCATGACCCATTGTTTCTCTCCAGGTGAGAGCTGAGCTCTAATTGGACGGAGTGTTTCAGGTACTTACAAGCTGCCTCTTCTGGGAAGACTCAGCTCCTTCTGAAACAGAGGAAACAGAGAAGCAGTTAGTTTCTGGATTCAAAACATCAACCAGTGCGTTTCAAACAGCGTTGCTCAAAGCGTGGCTCAATTCGGCTCATAAAGTTTCTTAGAAATAGGATTTTTTTAGACTAAAGAATAACTTCAAAAAATGTAAGATGAAAAAGATTATGAAGCTCGTTTGGAGGCTTGTCAATTTTTAAAGACAATTTGAAACAAGTTTACTACAGAAAATTCACTCTTGGTTTGCTTAATCCAAATACTGAAGGCTTAGTTATCACAGAAATTAGATGAATATTTATTTTAAAAATATTAAAACATGAGCAAAAGTTATTTGGTCATTTATATCTTAAAAGTGCAGGAGTTTGACCAGCAGATGTCGCTGCAGCACATCAGATCCAGCCTGCAGTAAAACAACTTCAGTCCTTTTACATATACAAAAAATCAGCAAATTTCACAAAATATTATTTATTTTAAGAGTTAAAATAAGTAACTCTTATTCACTCACTGTTCATGCTAACAACTGTCCGAATGAGGCTGCAGCGTGTCGCCCACAGAACCGCACTGCAGACACACACACACACACACACACACACACACACACACCACACACACACACACACACACACACACACACACACACACACACAGCTTCAGGCTGAGCAGACCCTCATAAATGGCTCATTTCTCTTAATTTGTTTCCAGAGACGATAATGGAGAAAATATAGTCTGGCTGATCAGAGAGGAGAGGTCTGCAGGGACGGCAACGCAACGAGGAGCAGGAGGAAGAGGACAGGAGGAAGAGCAGGAGGAAGAGGACAGGAGGAAGAGGACAGGAGGACAAGGAACAGGAGGAAGAGGAGCAGGAGGAAGAGGAGGAAGGCTCCAAGTACTTTCTGCTCTTAGCATCCATCAGAGATAGAAACTGATCCTCATCAGACACTTTATTGCATTAAGCTGAAGGTTCTGGTTTCTGCAGCTGCTGCCTGAGTGCTGAGAGAGATCTCCACCTCCACCTTCGTCTCCACCCCCATCATCATCCCCAGGCAGTGCAGCCTCTGGTCAGACTCAGCCAGGCTGTTTCAGGCCTCCAGCTGAGATGAACTGATCCTCAGTGACGTGTAGCAGAGCAGGATCTGGTAACATGCTTCATGTTTAATGGCTGATGGAGACACAGTGGGGGGTTAATGTCATTATGAAGACGGAGGGAAAGATGAGGCGGAGTGCTGCATCAGCAGCTTAATCAGGATGGACTCTCCAGATAAACTCGACATAGACCCGCTGCAGGACGATGCCCCGCCCCCAGCTTCCTGCTGTAGGGCAAAAAGCTGCTGGCTAATGAGGGCTAGCATCCCTTTCAGCTGTTATCAATATAATGAGCTAAATCTCAAATATACATCTGATATATAAACGAAAAACGGACGCAGTGCTTTGCAACAAACTATTTACACTGACAACCAGAAAAAAATCAGGAAAAGGTTTTAATTAAGAAAATTAGCAAAGGAGAGGGAAGTAGCTCAGTTATGTTATCTTGACTTTGACAACATTAACATTTACTAAAATCTAATTATTTGGTTTCATTAACAATTTAAACTAAATGTTGCTGAGCAACTAAATATTCCAGCAACTGGAAAAAATATTTCAACTGAAAAACAAAAATATTTTATCAAAATGTATTTTTAATCTTACATGATGAAACGTTTTGTTTGAAAACATTCAGTATTTAGAAAACAAAGGAATTACAGTTTAAACAGATAATAAGCAGCAATAATTCAGAAAACGCACCATAAGGATGTGTCTTTGTTGAAACTGTGTGTCCATGTGTGTGTGTGTGTGTGTGTGTGTGTGTGTGTGTGTGTGTGTGTGTGTGTCTGTGTGTGTGTCCATGTGTGTGTGTGTGTGTGTCCATGTGTGTGTGTGTGTTCATGTGTGTGTGTGTGTGTGTGTGTGTGTGTGTGTCCATGTGTGTGTCCATGTGTGTGTGTGTGTGTCTGTGTGTGCGTTGTGTCCATGTGTGTGTGTCCATGTGTGTGTGTGTCCATGTGTGTGTGTGTGTGTGTGTGTGTGTGTGTGTGTCTATGTGTGTGTGTGTGTGCGTGTGTCCATGTGTGTGTGTGTGTGTGTGTGTGTGTGTGTCCATGTGTGTGTGTCTGTGTGTGTGTGTCTGTGTGTGTGTGTGTGTGTGTGTGTGTGTGTGTGTGTGTCTGTGTGTGTGTGTGTGTGTGTCGGGCGGTTCTCCACCCAGGGCCTGATCATAATAACCCCCTTGAGTCGAGCTACAAACGAGGAATTGGCAGACGGCTGGCGCGGCGCGGTCAGCGCTGCGGCGGGAATCCATTATGAACTCCGTGAATATTGATGAGGAAACGGCGACAACAAAGCGGCTCAAACAAAGGCCGCCATCGACGGCGCATCCTCCAGAGACACGTTGATGGAGAAAACCATGAGACGAGACGACGGAGTCGAACGCAGCAGATTTACAGAGAATCAATGGCAAAAAGAAAGTACAGTCTCATAACTTCAGGGATTTACTGGTCACCAGGCCTGTGCCTGCCAATCAATCAATCAATCAATCAATCAATCAATCAATCAATCAATCAATCGCATAATAAACTAAAACCAGCTCAATAATTTGGTTGATTTATTGTTTCAAAACGGGATGTTAAACCTCAGATTAATTTTATTTATTGATATATTTAAATGTCTTCCAGTGATAAAAGTTTCTAAAATTTTAAGTTTATTCATCTGTCTGTATGTCCTCTTGCTTTATTATTATTACCATCATGTTAGTCAAAATGGTTTCATAACAATATTGTCATTTATCATAATAACTTCTGGGACCATTTATCATCCAGACCAAAACCTTGAGCTTCCAGAACAACAAAATATCAGCATCAACCAGCAACCTGGAAAAGGTCAGAGGTCATCCCCAAACGACTAGTTGGTTTGCTTAACAGATAAATAAACTGGTTGACCTCTGATGAACCAGGACAGGCTCCAGCTTTAAACTAAATACAAATAAAAGAAAGTATGAATATGAGACCCAATAATCAATATTCAAACCCTAAACTGTCTCAAAATGACAATTCAGGGTTTGATTCAAATCACTTATAGCAACAAAATCAATAAAATGACTAAGAAACCTAAAAAAAATCCACTTAATTCAGGGAAACAACAAAAACAACACTTAGCGGAAGCTAACGTTAAAGCGCTAACATTAGGGCTAAATCATTTTAACTCTGGGCAAATCAAATGATTTCCGCCTTAAAGAAACTCCAACATTCAAGCATCAATTTAATTGTGAAACAGTAATTTATAGGCTCCATAACGGCGTTTGATGTGATATTCAGCTGTTTTCTTCCTGGATCGTTCTTGTTTGAAACAGTTGCCGGGGAAGAACAGGAGAGAATGTGACGACAGGAAACACAACTGCTGCATAAACTGTCACTTCAAAATAAAAGCATGAATAAAAACGGATAACTTCTTTAAGAATTCTTACGTTTATGACCAAATCTTCAACACAGATGTCCAACTTCATTCAACTGGAAGTTTATGAAACAGCCGAGAAAATTAGTGTTTCAGAATTTATCTGGAAAAATTACTTTTGGGAAAACTAAGCTAAAGTTTTCACTAGCAAGAAGTACTAAACCACAAATCTAAGAATTAGGTCTGCAATTAGCATACCTATTAGTGCCCAACACTAATATCCAACATGATCAATAACTATCACTTAACAGAAAGTTTCTTGCTGCTAGTAAGGGAAGCTAACGGCACTGAACATTTTCCCAGTTAGCAAATGCGCTAAAGGAATAGTTAGCTCAGCTGTTAGCGCTTTAGCAGAAGTGTGTCTTCCTCTGGTGATATTTCATTTTCTGGCTATTTTGAAACCACAACAAGCTTCTCTGGTTCAAATCAACGACCCAGTCCTTTGCTGCATCACTGTCACATGACTTCCCTCCAGAAACACAAACAACCATACGGAAATCAAACTGGCTGCTAATAACAATCATAAAAATGCATGTCCTCTCTATGCAGTGGCTGCAGGTCGATCTAACCCGGATCTGCAGATCCGTCCTCAGGATTTTCTTGCATCTTCCTTTGAGGAAATCAAAGTTTTCCAAATGAGACATAATGAACCGCAGTTATATAAGAAACCTTCAGGAATAAAGAGCTGCCTGTGTGATAATCCATCTTAAGATAAATCTAATTAAACTCCGGTTTAGGTCAGTTCACTGAAACCAGAACGCTTTCACAACGTTCCTGCAGCAAATCCTGCAGAACTTTCTGTTCCAACCAACCAGACAGCCAAACAAGGCCCCGCTAAAGCTAGCAGAGAGCCGCCGTGGCGGATGACCTCAGCGTCCGCTGATGTGTTCTAATGTACGCCTCAGAGCTGCTGGTTAACGACCCGGACCCCGGTTATGGCTCTACTGGGAGCACTGGGAGGCTGTCCTGTTTACATGGTTCTGTCCCACAGAAACACGCTCTGTAATTGAGCTGGGCTGTATTAACACGGCCGATCCCCACCGCAGCCTGAGGGAGGATTGTTTGTGTGTCTTCAGAAGAAAACATCCGTTTATGTCCAGCTTTTAACCTTCAGCAGAGCAGATGAAACACCTGCAGCTCTGATGGCAGCCAGGCCTCTGAGAACAGGCCGTGCTGCAGAGACTGGGTTCGTTTCCAGTCATTAAAGTGCCAGACTGAAGTGGGGGTCTTCGCCGGAACGAGGCCGTGGGAGGGACGAGCGGCCGTGACCCGCCAACATAAAAGCCTCCAGGTGGAATACTCCAGAGATGAGAAAAGCGTGGAGGTAGAGCTGCTTAATCACCTCGAAATAAGCAGCTTTGCTTGAATCTTTGAGGTGAGGAAACACTCGTTGTGTGTGGGTTATGTCATCATTAAGCAGCTGAATATTTGATGCCTCATTATTAGTTAGAAGAAATGTGTTTTCTTCCTGTTTCATCTCCAATAAAAAATGTTAGCTGTAATTGGCTAAAATGCTATTAGTTTTAGAGCAGCACATAGCTTAAAATTAGCAACAAAGATGAAGTTCACTATTTACTGTAAACAATTAAATATGCTAAAGTTAGCATGCTAGCTGAACACAGAATATGGTAACATTTTCTCTTATGTTAGTGCTAATGCTTAACTGAAGCTCATTGCCTATACTTATTATAATAGTTAATATTTCCTGTTTAATGCTAACATGCTAATTAGAGACTGGAGATTAGCTAATACTAGCATAGGCTAAAGTTGGCAAAGCAGCTGATTTTAGGCTACTAGCCACTGTTCGTATAATAAAATGTTATTAGCTGCATTTAAGCTAATAGTTTATTAGCTAATGGTAGCAAAAATTTAGCATCATAGATAATGTTCGCTATTCACTATAAACATGATAGCCTCTTTTCATAGATGATAGTTTTAAATGTTAGCTAACAACTGGGTACCATATTTCCTAATTTCATTATAACATGATGTTGGATGCTTAGCTGATGTTTGAATTAATATATAATTTTATACATAGTATTTGCTACTATTAGCTAGCATGACATTAGAAGCTTCTTTTGGTAATACCAACATATTACTAAACTAATAGCCAACTGCTAATGACATGCTAATGCTAAAATGTTTGCTAACAGTCTTGCTGTTTGCTTTGAATGACCAGCTTCAACAATAACTCTGAAGAACCTTGAATAATGACTTTTATCAACATTTATGCCACCGTGAGCAGAAACCTGGACCAGTTTTCTAAAACCTCCATGAATCCTGGAGTATTAAAGTCCAAACCGCTTGAGGAGGACATGAGAGCATTTGGCTGACTGGAAGGAAAATACATGTATATAATAAAACTGAAGGCTGGACCATGACATTAGCTGCTCAACATTTTACTGTTTCCTGGAACAGAGGTCATTAAATCCAAATCACCGGCCTAAAAATTGGATTTCCTTTTCTCTGAAAGAAAAAAATAAAGCGTAGCATTCATTCTGAAGCAAAGGCATTGAAACATTTTGCCACATGGGCCGAAAGGACAAATCTATAAAACACATATGCAATGTGAACATTGCATCAACATTTTGAGGACAAGAAATCTGGAAACTGTTCCAGATCCAAAACACTAAAAGTCAATAAATGAGCAGATTTGGGTAAGTGGGGTCCTGTGAAATAAAAAGATGAGGAATCCTCTGACTTGTTTTCATGTTAAGCACATCTGAAAGCCTCCAATCATGTCTGCAGGTGGAGTTTCCTGAATAATTCAGGGTTACAAACAGATGCAGAGGATTAAATCTGAAACTTTGCTTTTAAATATGAATCAAACTGATTTGGTTCCCCTGCAGCTGCAACGCCGTCCTGGAAGACATGCAGCTGCAGACGAACCAGAAGTCCTCTCTCACACACACACACACACACACACACACACACACACACACACACACACACACACACACACACACACACACACACACACTCGCACACACACACTCCCACATACACGCACGACACGCACACACACTCGCACACACCCAATACACACACACACACCACACACACACACTCGCACACACCCACATACACACAATGCATACACACACACACACACACACCACACACACACACACATACACACACTCGCACACACCACACACACACACACATACACACACACACACACGCGCACACACACACACACACACACACACACGCACACACACACTCAGAGGGGACAACACACCACTGAGCTGCAGACACCAAGACGAGGAGCCGCCATCCAACATGGCTGACATCTGGCCTCAGTCAGTCTGGAGGGGAACCGCCGGTGAGGCAACAACTCGCAGCAACTGCAGTTTAAATGACTGGATGAGAGTGTGTGTGTGTGTGTGTGTGTGTGTGGGTGTGTGTGTGTGTGTGTGTGTGTGTGTGTGTGTGTGTGTGTGTGTGTGTGTGAGAGATGATGTCACCTACAGGTTTTTTGTAACTTTTAATATTTTGTAGCGTGAAAAGCGGGTGAAGGGCTAGCGCCCCCTACCACCAGGCTTTGCAGGTCTCCTGGAGAAACTGGGTCGGGGGTTCTGGATGGGAGTTCTGGTCGGGGGTTCTGGACGGGGGGTCTGGACTGGTCGGGGGTTCTGGACTGGTCAGGGGTTCTGGTCAGGGGTTCTGGACGGGGGTTCTGGACGGGGGTTCTGGACGGGTGTTCTGGACGGGGGTTCTGGACGGGGGTTCTGGACGGGTGTTCTGGACTTGTCGGGGTTCTGGACTGGTCAGGGGTTCTGGATGGGGGTTCTGGACGGGAGTTCTGGTCGGGGGTTCTGGTCAGGGGTTCTGGACGGGGGTTCTGGACGGGGGTTCTGGTCGGGGGTTCTGGTCAGGGGTTCTGGTCAGGGGTTCTGGACGGGAGTTCTGGTCGGGGGTTCTGGTCGGGGGTTCTGGTCAGGGGTTCTGGACTTGTCGGGGGTTCTGGACGGGGGTTCTGGTCGGGGGTTCTGGACGGGAGTTCTGGTCGGGGGTTCTGGTCAGGGGTTCTGGACGGGGGTTCTGGACGGGGGTTCTGGTCGGGGGTTCTGGACGGGAGTTCTGGTCGGGGGTTCTGGACTTGTCGGGGGTTCTGGACGGGGGTTCTGGTCAGGGGTTCTGGTCGGGGGTTCTGGTCAGGGGTTCTGGTCGGGGGTTCTGGTCGGGGGTTCTGGACTTGTCGGGGGTTCTGGTCAGGGGTTCTGGTCAGGGGTTCTGGACGGGGGTTCTGGACTCGGCTGTGAAGCGTCAGCAGCTTCTCTGCGGGGACAGACCGGCGTTACGCAGCGTGTTCCTGGGGAGGATGTGACCCAGATTGCAGCTGCATATCATGGCGGCAGGGCGTGTTCGCTGTGGAAACCGATGAAGTCATGCTGCTGCGGCTCCTGCTGCAGCTGCTCCGTTTCTCCTCCGTTCACCAACTGATTCAATTTGCTGAAACATCAGCTCCACTCAGACTCATCCGCCAGCTTTACGCAACAATACAGAGGTTTAAGCTTCAAAAATGAACAAAAATAATTCAGACTGCTAGAAAAGGGCTTATTTTTGAAAAGTCATATTTTCACCATGTTTTCCATTATTTTATTAAATTTGTAAATATTTAGCTAGCTCAGTCCCAAATAAACATTTCGCTCAGAGCTTTAGCTAGAAAGCAAAAATATTTCATATTGAAACAATCTAATTACTGAGCTAGCTCTGAGCGAGCTAACTGTGGCATTTTTAAATGAATGAATGTAAAAGATGAGGAAAACATGGACTCACATTTGTCCTCTTCTTAGAGGCTAAATAATCAGAATTATTGGAGTTAATTTGTGTAACTTTACGAGCATCGTCCTCGAAGGACGTCTGTAATTATCACCATCAGTTGGACAAACGGCTCAGATTTCCTGATTCTAGCTCCGGTTTAGATCAGCAGGGAGCAAACCTGCAAAATCCAATTAATGTTTTTCCTGTGAGACGCAGGAACCCGGCTGCCTGATGGACCCGCGGTTCCCGCTGAAGCATCAAGCTAATGGTCTGCAGGCAGAACCAGGAGACATCAACGAATCTGCTCCTCCTTCCGTCCTCCATTTTGTTTTAACGAAGCCGTCCCAGCCAGAGCGCCACCATTCTCCAGAAGGTTTTATTCAGAGAAGAATGGTTGAAATGTTCAGTTACTCCCTGCGTTGGGTGAACGTTCCTCTAGGCATTCATGGCGCCTGCTCAGACAGAAACCAGACGCTGGAAGCAAACTGGTGGGAGATTCATATCAACATGTCTGTATTAAACGCACCACATTAGCGCGCTCCCAAAGTGCAAATGATGCCAGCCTGAATAAAACTTCAGAAAAATAAAACTGTGAACACAGATTCCTCCTGCAGCAAGTTTCAGATCCCTGCTGGTATTGAACTCTGTTCTCATTTTGTGTTTTGTTGTCGGATGGCTCTGATTTCTGATCAGAAATATTTCCTTGCAGAATGTCGCAGCGCTCCGATTTATCCCCGCACTGGATTCTGATTCCACCCACTCATCAGGGAAACAGGCGGCCGTTTGTTCCGGCCGGACGCCGATCTCCCACCATCATTCCAGCTGCAGGATGATCCGAACGCCAGCTGCTCTCCCTGGAAGCCAGAGTAGCTGCAAGGCATGCTGGGTAATTCCTTCATGGATTCGTTCCTCAAGCAGAGAGGATCCAGCACGAATGCAGGCGGGAGAAACAGGCTTCACTGAGATAAACACGCAGGAATCCACTCAGCTCCAGATGTAACAGATAAAACCTCAACCAAAGCAGAAAACCTGCTGGACGCAAAAATTCATGTCATCAGAACGGAAAGAAACGTCTGAGCACCAAAACCAGCGTCGGTTCAACTCCAATCACTTTAAAAGTTTCAATTCTTTCAGGAATTAAAGGCAAACTTCTTCAAAAAAATAAACCCCAAACCGCTCTTTGTACCGACTTTCACAATAAACGCACCGCCAAACACTAACAGGAAGCACTTCCATATATGGATGATGACAAAGCATCTGGAAATGCTTGACGGTTATCAGAAAATATTTGCTTTTGACGGAAAATGACTGTTTTATGGGAACGTGTGGAAAAGATGGAATGACCATTTTTGATTCAGAGGAACTTGGATGACCAGAGGAATCAGACGACGGGTTTCTCCTCCGAGTGTCGACTCTACGGTCGTACCAGAAACACGTGAATGAAAAGGTTCCAACCAGAGCATTTATAAGGAATAAAACAAAAGTGACAAACTGCATTTAAATCTATCTAATCTATAAAAATTAACTCATAAATATCCAGATCCTATTCTAAAACCTGCAGTGCAGCAAAATGCTCACATTTCATGGTCAGAAACTCATGACCATGAACTAAAAACCAGGAACATTTAAAGAAATCAGTTGGATAAAATCCAATAGTTCACAAAAATCTCAGAACGTTCCCAAAGGCAAGAGGAGGCAGAAACTATGTTCCAGTCAGCGATTTTTATCAACTCAAAAAGTAAAAAGTGACATTAATAAATTATTGAAGCGTAAAAACGTTTTTGACTCAGATGAAAACGTTGATAATTTTACAGTTGATCATTTAAAGACCAGAATGAAAATAATTAATATTAATAAAATTCTAAAATGAAATAAAAACATTTTCCCAATCAGTTCCTGCCGTTAATAAAACTGCTGAAACTTTAACAGGATATCTGGTGTTAACTGGTGAATCCTGTTGAAACCAGTGGCATTACTGGATCCAGTAAGACCTAAAGATCCTCCAGGTGTCAGGAAATGGACTCTGGCAGCCTGGACGGTTCTGAAGAAGGTTCTGGACTCGTCTCGCTCACCTCTCTGGTCTCCTGCATGATGTTCAGCCTCAAACCAAACCAGCTGACCGACCGCCGGAGCGCCAGGCGCTTCCTGTCCCGGCCCGGCGGGCTGGCCATGGACCGCGGCGGACCTCCGACCGGACTGAGGCCCGGTCCCAGCAGCACCGGCGCTTTAATGCCCCCTAATCTCACAAGAACATTTAACCATTTCCCTTTAACCGGGCCGATTCTGGTTCAGAACCAGAACTGCAGATTTCACAGGCTCAGAACCGGAGAGGCGGTTCTGGCCGCGTTCGCTCCGGAACCGCCGGATCTGGACGTGTTCAGAGGAACACTGAAGCAATGTGATGCTGGACGGGATTTAAAACCCGCTGCAGCCAGGGGGCGCCGTTCTGAAACCCAAACTGGACCAGTGCTGCTTACTCACTGGCTATTTTAACCAGCAGGTTTTAGTGTGCAAAACTCTGCTATTAATGTTGATCCAACAGAACCAGAACCGGCCGGGTCACCAGCAGGAAACCCTTTAATTCACTCAGGCCTCTTTAAAGTCCAACCAGTGGAACCAGTGAAACCCTGATGAGTGCAGCTTATATCTCAGATGTTCTTGATCATCTCCCTGTCAGTCGTTCAGAAATGACGCTGTCAGCTGGTGTCAGGAGAACTCCCAGCAGCCCCAGTCTGAGCCGACCAGGAAGCAGACGGCTGATGTCAGCAGGCCGCCTCCATGAAGACTCCGGGTCGAATCGGGTCGCCAACAGAACGCCTTTTGTTCAGGCCGCACGCCGCGGACGGAGCTCTGAATGGACGGGTTAATCCTGTTTCTCACGCTGCAGCGGAACCAGTCTGGGCGTCTGGCTGACTGGGGACCAGTTAAAACCTGAACCAGAGAAACTGGGACTGCTTTAGAAACTCAATCAGAACACAAATTCTTAGGAAGTTCTTATAAACAGATTCCACTGTCAGTGGGTGGGGCTCCGCCATCGGGGGCGGGACTTTGCCATCGGGGGCGGGGCTTCGCCATCGAGGGCGGGGCTTCGCCATCGGGGGCGGGGCTTCGCCATCGGGGGCGGGGCTTCGCCATCGGGGGCGGGGCTTCGCCATCGGGGGCGGGACTTCGCCATGGGGGAGCGGGCGTCGCCATCGGGAGCGGGGCCACGCCATCGGGGGCGGGACTTCGCCATGGGGGGCGGGGCCACGCCATCGGGGGAGGTACAATCTGGATCATTCTTCACGTTTCAGATTCTCGGATCGACTGCCATTAACATTTTTTATGCACATTGTAAGAAATTAAATGAGAAACTGTTGAAAGAAAAATCTGAAAAAAATGTTTTTGCAAAAAACATTTTTATGGCTACCTAGACTTGGGTTCTGATTTCCAAAAAAAAAGATTGACAGGCTAACAGGAAAATGAAAACATCTGCTGAATAAGGGCCAGAGCCTTACCAGAGGAACCAAATTCTGAACTGTTCCTGCTTCTGAGTGCTAACAATCTCAGCTTCCTCTTAGCAACCTCTACTTCTTGCTAGCAACCTCTACTTCCTGCTAGCAACCTCTACTTCTTGCTAGCAACTTCTACTTCTTGCTAGCAACCTCTACTTCCTGTTAGCAACCTCTACTTCCTGTTAGCAACCTCTACTTCCTGCTAGCAACCTCTGCTTCCTGTTAGCAACCTCTACTTCCTGCTAGCAACCTCTACTTCCTGCTAGCAACCGCTACTTCCTGCTAGCAACCTCTACTTCTTGCTAGCAACCTCTACGTCTTGCTAGCAACCTCTACTTCCTGCTAGCAACCTCTGCTTCCTGTTAGCAACCTCTACTTCCTGTTAGCAACCTCTACGTCTTGCTAGCAACCTCTACTTCCTGCTAGCAACCTCTACGTCTTGCTAGCAACCTCTACTTCCTGCTAGCAACCTCTGCTTCCTGCGAGCAACCTCTGCTTCCTGTTAGCAACCTCTACTTTCTGTTTATTCCAGCCATACTTAGCGTCAACATCTGATGACATCACGCTCTGCGCAGCCTGGTTGATTCTCTACAATCAGTCGATGGACTCAGCCAATTCAGATTTTTCTTTTCCTGTGACATTTTAAAACA
>NW_026562377.1:1567500-1692500 GCF_027474105.1 Poeciliopsis prolifica
TACATTTACCAAACATACGCCTCTTTATGCATGTATGTTTTTGCGTGTGCATGCTTGTCGTGTCGTTGTGTGTGTGTGTGTGTGTGTGTGTGTGTGTGTGTGTGTGTGTGTGTGTGTGTGTGTGTGTGTGTGTGTGTGTGTGTGTGTGTGTGTGTGTGTGTGTGTGTGTTGGGATTACTCTGCCGTTATGTTTGTTGTGAGTGTGGCGCTAATCTGCAGTGAAAGAAACACAACAGCATCTTTTTATAGCCGCTTTCCAACATGCAGGCGATGACTTTTATCCATCTGGGTCGAGAAAAATTAATTAGATTCATGGAAATTTTCTTTTGATGTCGCCTCGCATTTGATGCCTGCAGCATATTGTAAAAAATGAGGACAGAATCAAGAGAATATTAACTAAATAAACCTCCCACATCTAATTAGGTTAATTGTCAGCTGGCCGGAAACGTAATTAGACATAAAAAAGGAGAATTTGGTGAAGTTTAGTCTTGAGGAGTTTTAAGACATTTTGAATTGCATTTACAGAAAAATAAAACATTTTCTGTTGAAAAGCAGGAATGACTCACAATGAAAACCATCAATGAGAGACCCAGAAACCACCGCGGCTCGGTCCATAATCCTGGGTCTGTTTCCAGAACCAGCAGCCAAATTTCAGACAGACAAGGAACCCGAACCAGAAAAAATAATTACTGGAGAAAAATCATTTAAAATAAATGATGAGCAGCTGAGCTCTCAGCTAAAAACAAACACGTCCAAGAACAAAATGTAAACGCAATTATAAAACAGCACATCTTTGAAAAGCAAAAGCAGAGCCTCCTGCACAACCAACAAGATCGCAGAGACTGGCTTCTGGGAGACAAGGAGAAAACAAAACTCTTGTCTTTTCCTGCAGCCATTGTACAGCGAATACAGCTGACCAAATGTGCTGGAGCTCAGCTGGTGTTGCTAGGTAACGGGCTGGGCTTTTAATGCTGCAGCTGCTTTCAGAAGCAGCAGAAACGAAATAAAAGTATGAAAATGTATTATTATGTTAAATGTGAATTTAGAATAATAAATAAATCCCCTTGAAATAAACATAAAATGTCGACCAGAAACCGAAAACAGCCATAAATGTGACCCAGGTTAGAAATAATCACTAAAATAAGGATTTGCAGGAATCATTTAGAGTAAATCATCCGGATACCTGAGCAGGTAAAATGTTAGCAGCTGCTGTCTTTAGTCCTCAGACACAGAAAGGCGTCCAGGTGTGGCAGCTGTTTACCTGAACGTCTCTGAACCTTCAGGCTGGATCCAAACGTTGCTTCCTCCCAGAAACCCAGACGTCGTGCTGCTGCCGCTCTGAAGATGCGTCTCTGTGTGTTTCAGTATTTGCACGGTAACGGGGTCGTCCATCGCGACCTGAAGCCGGAGAACCTGCTGTACGCCGACCTGTCGCTGGACGCGCCGCTGAAGATCGGTAACAACACACACACCGAGCGTCAGCTGGGAAACACTGACCTACATGTCAAAAAGCAGCAGCAGGTTAAAAGGTTAAAGTGTCAAACGAAGCAGAATGAACGACCGGCTCTAAGTTACTGCTGTAATTATAGAGATGTTTGTCGTTTTCTGGGACGTTTTGAGGAAAATAAACTTTAAATGTCACATCCTGGCACTTTATTAGGAAGCAGCATTTAAATGTTAACTTTAGAAAATCTACATGAAAACTACATTTTATCGAACTAAAAACAATTATTTATAAAACCAGGATGAGAGGAAATAGAGAAAACTTTTATTTGTGTGTGTGAATGTTTGTGGGAAAACAAATGTTTAGAGCCGATAGGTCCGCAATTAAATTGAAACAGCAATATTATCGTTTATCGCAAGAACTAAAATTTATCGTCCAGTAAATTTTGTTAGCGACAGTCAACATGCGCATAGAGAACCACGTCATCAGCATAAAGACGGATGTTGTGAAATGATGCAGTAATTATTTAAGAGAAAGAAGTGATCCAAGGACGGCGCCCTGGAGAACGCCGGCCGTTTTTATCGACTCTAACAAACGGAAACCGTAGTAAAACCCGGGGTTAATGAGGGATGTTGTGATTTTAGATAAAAACATTTAAAATGTATGTTAACGTTATGTGGCGGCTGCAGAAATCCTGCTGCTATGGAGATCAAATTAAATCATAATGAGGTAAAATCCAAACTAGCAGCTTATTATGTAGCGACAGGGTTTGCTCTGCTTTCTAAAAATAGACGCCGCTCTCAGTGAAGCTGTAAAATAATGAACATGTTGCCGCGCTGCAGCCTGAGGAGCCGAGGCTGGCCGCCAGACGCCGCTCCGCTGCCCCCTGCAGAGAAACACATTCTCCTCACAGCCCAAAATAGAAACTGGATTCAACTTTTACAGAACGTGTTCGTGTGACTCGGTCCAAATGTTTTCCTTTCCCACAGCCGACTTCGGCCTTTCCAAAATCATCGACGACCAGGTGACCATGAAGACGGTGTGCGGGACTCCGGGTTACTGCGGTGAGTAAACGGGTCGAGTCCATGACGGGAGAAATGATGTCAGAGTTTGAAGGTTTGCAGGAGGCCATGTTGGATCAGTCCAAACTCTGAATCAACTGTTTTGACTCTTATTTGAGTGAATTTTCTGCCCCTGAATGAAAAACCAACATGTTTTAATCAGAAACTCACCAGACAGACTCAGACCTGCAGCTTCAGAAGCTTTTTATTGAAAAACTGATTTAGAAACATTTTCTTTCTCCATTTTTATTATATTTCCTTACATATTTTAATTATTGTCATTTTAGTCCTTGAAATACCAAAACTTGCACATTTAGATTTTGATCAGCCTGATGATATAATTTTTGAATATTAAATGATTGATCACTTGATCAGTTACTCGGTTCTTCAATAGACTTTTTACCAAATACGTTTTAATAATTTCATGAACAGATACTTTTTATTTTTATTTGCAAAGTCAACATATTTTTACTAGTTCAACATATTAGTAGGTGTGTGTGTGTGTGTGTGTGTGTGTGTGTGTGTGTGTGTGTGTGTGTGTGTGTGTGTGTGTGTGTGTGTGTGTGTGTGTGTGTGTGTCTTTTTGGGATCATATTGCATTAATAAAATCTGACCATGTAGAAAAATATTTCATGCTCAGTTTATTGTTGAGCAGAAAAAATCTTATTTTTTAAAAATGTTTTGTTTTCTTGGATGTGTATCTGACGATTTGTTGGAAAAGGTTTGGACTCTCCAGGTGTAGATCATAACACCATCAGTCTGTGTGGAGCTGCTTCACCTGGCTGTCATGTGCAGGTGGGCGGCGATGCGTTCGCTGCTCTGTGGGATTTCTCAGACCTCTTGGCAGGAGCGTCTGTCGGCCATCTGGACGCTAACTGCTAACCGCTAACTGTTAGCCGCTAACCGCTCCCTCTGCCTGCAGCTCCAGAGATCCTGCGGGGAAATGCCTACGGCCCCGAGGTGGACATGTGGTCAGTGGGCGTCATCCTGTACATCCTGTGAGTCACACACACACACACACACACACACACACACACACACACACACACACACACACACACACACACACACACACACACACACACTCACCAGTGTGAACCGGGACATGTTCTCCATGTCTGTTCAGAGACATTAAGTCGGTTCTAATGGAGCCTGATGATGCATTCAGGGACCGTCGGTCAAAATTTACATCCAGACGTTCATGTTGACATGGAGTCAAACATCCTTTCTAAGTTGGTAACTTCCCCTTCCCACCAGTGTGTTGTTACTTTTTAATGCATTTGGACTGAATGTTTTTGGCACAACGACGTGAAAAACCACAGAATAAATTAATAGTTTAGTCCATTTGAGCTCAACAAAAATATATGACTGGTTAAATTTTCCATGAATAAATTGTGGTTATAATCTACAGAATAATCCGTTTTTAAAGTTAAAAAATCAAACAGTAATCTATTTTATCATCATAGAAAAACATTTAGAGGATTATTTTTAAATCATCACTATGTTTAGACATTTTTAAATATCACCATTTGAAACTACATATTTAATTAACAAACTAAATATTAGGTTATCAAACTAATATTTATAAAGTGACAGAAATATATATTTTGACACTTCATATTTAACTCTAAGATAAATATTTAGCTAATATGCAAATTGCCTTACCTATATTGGACTATCAAAATAAAAGCTGGGTTTTCCAAACTCCTTTAAAAACTCATGTTAGAGCTAAATGCATATTTTGCTAAATATTTAGCTCCAAGTTAAATAGTTAAACAAACTTCATGAAGCTTAGTAATTAAATATTAAGTCATTTTTATAAATGAATGGTGAAAATATAATAATATAATCCAGTAGTTTATAATAAGCAGCTCGATAATCCAGGTAGTTTTCACTCTGTGTGTCGGCTGGTGGAGGCGTCCAATCAGCTCTAAAGTTCCACTTCCTGTCCTCGTCCAGTCAGCTCTAACGTTCTGCTTCCTGTCCTCCAGACTCTGCGGCTTCGAGCCGTTCTTTGACCCGCGAGGCGACCAGTACATGTACAGCCGCATCCTGAACTGCGACTACGAGTTTGTGTCTCCCTGGTGGGACGAAGTTTCCCTCAACGCCAAGGACCTGGTCAGTTCCTCACCTTTTCCAACAAAACTGAATTTTAAAGTCTTTGAGGACTCTTTTTATAGAGCCCCCTAGTGGCCACAAGTTGGAAAATCTTTATTCTTTTGCATTCGCTCGCAATAAATGAGCAATTTGTTCTGTTTGGTGTGCAGTTATAAAGATAACAGATGTCTAAAATTACACTGCAAAAACACAAAATATTACCAAGGATTTTCAATCTAATTTCTAGTTCAAATATCTTTAAAAACTTAAAATAAGACAAAACTTAATTAACAACAAACTGTTCAACAAGATAGGAGGTTCATAACTCAATAATTGTTTTATATTGATTTTTTAAAAATGACTAGTTTCACAGGCAGATTTATTGACTTAAAACAAACTCATATTTCTGGCTAAAATCTTGTGAGTTTTGTCTCATTTCAATACATTTGAACAAGAGATTAGATTAAAAATACTTGGCAACATTTTGTGTTTTTGCAGTGTACATATTAAAGAGAAACATATTTCTACATTCCTGATCTAAAATCGATCTATTAACTGAATCATGAACATGAAAACCGCTTTTAAGCATTCAGACTGAAAAATATAAAATCAAAACTGCTAATATCAAACAAGATATCAGTTTTGATTGGAGAAGAAAACTTTCAGTACTAAAGATGCTGCATGACGTAACTGAAAAACAAATCCTGCCATGTCCACTAGGGGGCAGCACAGTTTAACTCCTGCCTGCTGTGTGCATCCAGATGAAGATGAAATGTGTTGCTGGGTTTTGTTTCCTGTTCTTTACTGAAAGTTTGAGCTTTTCCTTTGAGAATCTGCTGCTGTTTTCCCTGCAGGTCAGTAAGCTGATCGTTCTGGACCCTCACAAGCGCCTGAGCGTCCGGGAGGCCCTGCAGCATCCCTGGGTTCTGGGCAAAGCCGCCCGCTTCTCCCACATGGACACGACTCAGAGGAAACTGCAGGAGTTCAACGCCAGGCGCAAACTTAAGGTGAACAAAGTTCATTCTGTGGTTTAATGGCTTTAAAACCCTTTAAGTGTTTTAAAACTCTTTATATATTTACAAAGTTAAATCCCACTGGGGCCTAGGAACTGATTTTTAAAGAGAGATAAACAAACACAATATATCTTCTAAAGAACAGGCAGTAAATAAACTGAAAATGTGAAATGAAAGCAGGAAAAACTGATATTGATGGTACTGGCGAGCCACCAGACTTTATTTTAAATAGTTCTTATGCAGGTTTTAAACTAGCTTCACATGCTAACTATGATGCCTGCTTGTGCTCCTCTGAATTAATGTAACTTTACATATTTTGTAGCTCAAACCCTGGTGTGCTGCTGCCTCAGGGCTCCTGTCTCCGGGTTCAGCATGTTTTCTGGGGAAATCGTGCTGCATGTTGCGTTTAATAATGCGTCACGCTGCGTTTCCGTCCAGGCTGCCATGAAGGCTGTTGTGGCCACCAGCAGGATGCACGAAGGATCCCGACGTCGCACCGACAGCTGCGAGATGCCTGGCTCAGGGACTTCCAGGCAGAGCAGCATGCAGCAAGACCCGCCTCTCGAGACAGCAGGCTCCGCCCCCGAGGAAAAAGAGGCCCCGCCCCCAGACCAGCAGGTTCCCCAAAACGACGAGCCCACGCCGGCCAATCAGAGCGCAGCCAGCCCCTCCCCTCCTCGTAGCCCTAACCCCCCCAGCTCTGAAGCTCCGCCCTCAGGCCCCACCCTCGTCAGACCGCCGCTGCGCGCCGACGGCCTCCGCCAAGCGTCGGTTATCCCCAAGTCGATGCTGGTCCAACCCCGGCTGCCGCAGAAGAGCTGCTCCGTCATCGAGTCGGTCCACCGAGGCGAGGCCACGCCGCCGCTGGGCTCGCCTTCCAGCCCCAACAACCTCAGCAACGGCTTCACGCCGGGGGCGGAGCCTGGCGCCAAGGCCGCCCCCTGCCAGTGAACGCTTCACAACAAGCCCAACAGCTGCGCCTTCCAGTCCTTTTTTTATTAACATCCCAGTTGGTGATCTGGGACAAACCAACTAACGTTTGTGTAAATTTAAACGCCTCACTGGGCTGCTTGGCTGCTAGCTAACAGCAGAGCTAACGCCAATGGTTGGTTTGGGGACCGAAAGGAGCCAAAAGAGCTAATATGAAACATGACTGGGTGCATGTTTGAGCATAAATAAGGCTTTTTGTGGAGGATCCTGAATGAATGTAAACCTGGAGATCAGGACAAAATGGAGGTTGAGCTTTTTTTCACACTTTCCGGCTCAGATTGAAGATCTGGGCGACATAAAAAGGGTTTCAGAATATATTTTCCTGTAAAACGTTCATGTAAACAGACAGCAGGGCTCTGGATTTCAGTTCTCTGGCTCTTCCTGTTAACGTCCAGAGAGTTTGGATCTGATTTAAGAACAACTTCCACTTTGCTCGTCTGATTGTACCGTTCTCCGGCTGCAGGACCACGGGTTTGGAAACGTTAACTAACTCAACCGTCTTCAGTTTATGGCTATTTTACGTTCAGCATTTCTCGGCTGATTTAGATCAATTTTGATGTTTTTACTCTGCTGAATGTGTTCAGTTGAGAGCTGGAGGCAAAAATACACAATTTTATCTGGTTTAACTCAACGTGACGCATTAAACTATCGGTCAGTTCAGGTTTGAGCTACAAAACAAAATTATGAATCAATAAGTCCCAAAAACCTGAAATCAAACCAGTTACTGAGGTTAAACTAATTTTCTTTTTAATTAAAACATTTCCATACACTCATGTTATAAAATATATTAATGAATGTTTTATTTACAATTTAATAAATTAAATTGTTACAATTAAAAATTAGTAAAAATGTATAAATACTGTATCAAACAGATGAATGAAATAAAAGAAAAATTATTTTGTTAATCATAGGTTATTTATTTATTGATGGGCTTTTATTTTGTTAAGTAAATAAATTTGAAATTGACAAAATAAATATAAACATATATTTATTTAGCTTTATTTCATGGAGAAATGTACATATTTGATGATGTATTATAATAACAGTATATTTTATGTCATTTTGAATGAAACAATTACACAGTAGAGTTCATAAAGCGGATTTATTAATAATATAGAAGTTACTGAGCCTCACCTTGTTTCACCAAAAACTGAGACACATTTAAGTTAATAATCCCAAAAACACGTCAGAAATGGTGCAAGCTTCCATTGAACGCTTCAAAACCATCAGTTTTAACCAACTCCACTAACTTTACCAGAAAACCAGTAAATCATAAAAGCAAAGTCATAATGGATGCGTACCTTTGGCTTTAGGGCTTGTTGTTTGAAAAATGAAGAAATTGACATTTCTGCTCCAAATGTTGGAACCATTAAGAGTTTGTCAACTTTCCTGCCGATGACGAGACGATGCAACCTGTAAACCGTCTGTTCGCCTGTTAGACGGGAATGGTTGCTAAGGAAATAAAATATTTTAATGGAAGCTAAATTGCTTTTTAAAGCTGTTTTTACTAAAGAGAATTTAGTTGAATTATTAAACTGATTTTATAGCATCAGATTGTTTTTTCCTGACACTCCCGGTCAGTAGGTGGCGGTAAAGGACCGTCGCCACCACCATTAAACATAGGAAGAAGAAGCCGGGCTGTCGCCATGGTGACGGATTGACGGTTGAAACTTTTAAGTGTTTAGCTTAGAAAAAGAGACCAAATTATAATATCGAAGACAATAAAACTAAACTAAAAACAGGAATAATTTCCTCCTTCGCTCTCAGCTGATCACCAACATCTCAGATAAACGGTTAATCTCGTTTCCTTAAAACATTGAACTCTACAGACCGAGTTATTCTCCTTCCTCTTCCGCTTCCTCTTCCGCTTCCTGTCCCGTCTCAACATGGCGGACTGATTGTATCTCATGAACATGGAGGAACAAGAAGCTTCTGGATTTCTGGAGTTTTCCAGCTTCTTCAACTTGCGCATGCGCATTCAGACTTTATGTAGAAAGAAGAAAAAGCGCAACGTTTGTTTTCTAAATGTTTCTACTGTTTACTGAAGACGCCTGCAGACTCGGCTCTGCGGCTGCATGACCTGATCGTGTAGCTCCAGTTTGTAGGTGAATCGTGTTTGTGAGCTTCGTAAAACGTGTTGTTTACACTTATCAGCGACATGATGCTCCTGTTTGCACTGTACATACTAGTTTAGTTAGTTCGGTTTTAGACCACTAATTACTGACATCTTTATGCTCAGCGTGAGCACAGACACGGTCAGGATTCAAAACTTCACCCAGAAAAAACACAAATGTAATGTTTGCTGAAAATCAAACCATTTCATCGGATCTGAAACCACACGCTCTACCTCGTTTTGTACAGGGGCTTCCAGAGAAAAACAAATCCACGCAGAAAGACAATGAGAGACGGACTGACCTGAAACTGCGCTTTGTCATGTACGGTGGCTCAGACAGTCCAAACGTCACCATGTGAGCGTCCTTCAGTGGGGTCACAGCAGGTTTATCTAACGTTAGCATTGTAGCTAACACTAGTACTTTAGCATCTATGCTTAGCTAACGTCAGCGTCTGTGTGAAGGCTGGACGCGACTTTAGCTAAACTGTTTTCTAGCTAAAATGTTTTTTAGTTACAAGCTAAACAGTTTTATAAAAAAGTTACATGTTGAATGCAACTTTAAAAAGTTGTAGGATTCACTGAGTGGAAGAAGGCTAAAATTAGCATGACAGCTATCATATCATGGACAGTTATATTTAAAAAGGTTATATGATGAACGTGACAAAATATCTTATCAAAATATCCAATCATATTTCTTAGGTCATCAGATTCAAACTACATGCATTTCTGGAGGTTTATTATTGTGGTGGCAGCAAATCAAAGTCCTGGTTGAAGATTTAGGGCAGCAGCCAGGTTGAGGGGGAACACATTCCTCTGTGCATGCAGGTCTTTACTTTGGTGGCAACCATAACTGAGGTCTCAAAATGAAGAACATTAGCAGTAGCTACATGATGTTGGCTATAGTCATTGTGATGCTAGCTCCTGATCTGATTAACGATGGTAACTGAGCGGGGACTAGCATGTCTCATCTGGTCACGTACTGGATTACCTGCTTCCTCTGTTGGCTGTTAGCACAGATAGGTTAGCATGAGCCTCAGATAGGCTAGCATCTAGCATGCCAAGGATGGTTGGGAAACAGTATCTGTAAGTGTCAGACATTAGATGCATTGGCATGTTCTTTTGAATTGATTTACTCTAATGTGACACCAAGCATAAAAATATTGTATAAACATAACATTTTACTGAAATTGGTTTTAATTGCAGCTTCTGATTGGGTGATTCCACCTTAGTTTTCACTACCTTGACCATCTTAAATTTGCTCTAGTATAAAAACATGGACTTGATTATTCTTCACCAAAAGCAGAATATTTAAAGCTCACTTTATTTGTAATAAAGTGTTTACTCACAAGGACGCAAACAAACAAACGGCCATCATTTGTGCTTCCTCCTCTTTCTGAAATGCAGCCTCACCTGAAAAGACAAAACAAGATGAGAACATGCAGAGAACTGGCATATTGATTTCACCACCTCAACCTCAGCTTCAGCTAACTGGGAATAACTGCTTATCACTCAATAATCCAATAATGTCTGATTATGTATTATAGACAGTATTAATCGGCGCTGCTCGTGTGAATGTGAGGGATGTTTTGAAGCTCTAGATGCTTCGTTTTGTTCTGCACCCGGCAGACATGTTTGTTTGGCACCTCATGATCCATGAAACCAGTACAGCTGCTGCAATCTGATTGGTCAAGAGGACGAGCTGTCTTCCAATTGGATGACCCGTATGCAGTTTTTCGCTCATAGAAGCGGCAGCAGTTCCCTCTTCATGAAGCCTTGGCTGTTATCCTACTGAAAGACGACTCCCAATGGAAAATATCTTTTACTTTTTATTCAGATTATTGTTTTTGATTCTGTCTCAGCTACCGTATATAAACCTGCTATCAAAGGACAAACTTCTTATTTAAAGAGGAACCAAACCTCCACACTCACATTTGCCCAGAGGCGATAAAAATGTTTTATTTTAAGCTTCGGTGTAAAGAATAAAATGATCAAACAGTCGTCAACATATGAGAAAAAACAGGAAGTTTCTGTGAAAGGCAGCAGCTACAGACTCAGGACTGAGAAGACAGTCCTGAGTCTGAGATTCTGAGCTGGAAAATCTGATCTGAAAACGTCTGAACTGCATCGTCTGACGGGATCAGTGTTCTCTGGCTGCTCTGATGAAGATGTTTTTATTTCACGTTTCAGTCACAGTTTGACCTCCTGAACAGCTTCAGGTCGTAAAGTTGGACGTTTTCGGTTCGGTTCCTCTTTAAACCTCCTGCTGAGAACAGAACCTGTTTGTGTCACGGCTGCATGAACCTGAACACCTGCACAGGTACGTCTGTGTGTGTAAACCAAACCCAGTCAAAGCATGTTACTGTATATTAGACCAACATCTATACTCTTCTGTAAAAACATGAATATTTTTGCTTCTATCGACCAAACTGGGCTAAACTGTAAACACTGTTTGTTTTGTGTTTGATGAGTAAAATGTACATTTCTTTTCAAATCTGAAGAATGACACACATATAAGTGGCTGTTCTGCATGTATTATTTACCTTCTGTTGGTCATATCAGATGAAATAATAGGAGCAGAAGGTTTGAATCCTGCAGGATGTTTCAGGTGTAAAAGTAAAGATTAGCTAATAGAAATCACCTCTTTGCTTCTCGGGTTCTTCCTTCAGTCAAACACCTTCAGTTCAGTTTATTCACATCCAAAACAAATTATTATTGCTGTTCTTTCCCATGACATTATATACAGTCAGAGCAAAACAAGATCTGCATTTCAGATGAGTCATTGGCATCTTTATAGAAACCCAAACGCAGCATTTCAGCACACATAGCAGCTGTTATGCACGGTGGTGGAAGTATGGGGATCGATTGGGGATCGTTTTAAGTCCCTGGATTTGGAAACTTTGGGGTTTCTCTGTGATTTTCTGTGTTTTTGCTGCTGAAATTAGTTCAAAACTTGGTAAAAAACAGATCATTTTTATTATTTCCTGATAAGTAAAAACTTAAAACTGCACTTTATGTTGAATCTATCATCTAATCCACACAGTTAATAATTTCAGATTTAAGGAGACAGCAGCAGTCAGTCCTCTGAGCAGACTCTCTGTCTATAAACGCCGCCATTTTGGATCGTTCCACACCAGTAGGAAGACCAGGGCTTCCAGGCTGCAGCTGACACCTCCCACACTGAGGTGGCGCTGTAGCCCCGATCTGACTTCATCCACGGCCCCTTGGCACCTGCTGATGTCACCGGCGTGTCATCGATCCACCAGAGGACCTGCTGGCTGGACGAGGTCAGTCCCTGCAGGAGGCACAGCAGCAGGCGAGGCGACTCTGGATCCTCTGAGGAACGTTTGGACGTTAAAATCTGAATGGACGGACCTGAAGACGTGAGCGGAGCTCGTTTTAAACAGTTTTCAACAAAATAGTCTGAGAAAATGGAGAAACATCAACCAAACGAACTACAATCTGCTGCTGAAGGTGTTCCTCAAGGTCCAATACTTGGCCCACTGCTTTTCTAATTAGCAATCATTACTGTGAGGATTTTATTGGACTATATACTCAAAGAAATCATTAATTTGTCACTCTGGTTATAAACTGCTGCCAAGCGCTGAACCCTGAGGAACGCCTAGAGCAGATTCTAGGTTATGTACTGAAAGACAATATTTCAATAATTAGCATTAAGTTCAGTTCCAGTTCAAGTTATTTCACAATTAAAGTGGATAAATATTTTGCAAAATGTAAATGTTTGCCAGTCGATCTTTTGCTTTTCATCAATATTAAGGAATATTCATTCTCCTATGTCTTGGTGAAAAGTTATTTTTGAGTTTGAACTTATTTCAAGTGAACTAAGACACATGAATTGGAAACTAATTAAAATAATATTTCTGTGTTATTGGTTTGCGTACCTGCTGTTGTGTTTCTCAGAGGAAGGAAATGCGTCGTTTCTCTCCGGACGTCGACCAGCAGGTGAGTTCCATCGCTGAACACCATGGAGAACCGGACCGAGCGCCGGCCAGGTTCTGACTGGACCGACCAGCACCTGCAGAACCAGGAGGCAGAGGATTATTCCACAGGCTGAACCCAGCAGAACCTCGTCGACCTGCGGATCCTCACCCGAGAAGCAAGACGATGAGAACCTTCATCCTGAAGATCAATGAGGATTCAGATCCACATCAGCAGCGATCCATGTCCAACCTCCTTCACTGCAAAAACACCAAACTTCACCAATGAACTTTGGAATAGTTTTTAGTGAAAATATCTTAGTACACTTGAAATAAGACAAAATAACTTTCAAGCAACTTATAACATGGGAAAAATGTCTTACTTTTTAACAACAGACAAAAGTGTATAACAACTCTGTCATCAGCATAAAATCTGACAAATAAACAGGATGGATGTCATTTCCAGCCTTGTTCACTGCAAAAACAAACATTTCCCAAATATTGTTGGTCTAGTTTCTGGTGTAAATATCTTAATACACTTGAAGGAAAAACTGACTTATAAGTGACATTTTAGTTAAATTTATGAACTTGTTTTAAATCAATTATTTCCCTTAAAACAAGACATTTTTCCCATTTTACAAGTGAAATTATCTGCCAATGGAACTAGATATTTTTCATCAACATCAAGGAATTATTTACTTAAACATTCTCCTGTTTATTGTTAGTTTTGTCTTAATCAACTGTACTAAGAAATTTTCATTAGAAACTTGACCAAAATTACCTGGTAGGATTTTGTGTTTCTTCAGTGTTCCTAATCCATAAATACTTCATAAATACTTCAGAAGCTAATTTTGGTTGTTTGGAGGAAATTTATCAGTTAAAACTACAGAAAATAAAATAGTTTTACTGTAGATTGAAAGCATAAATATTTTTATGCTTTTCATCAATATTAAGGAATATTCATTCTCCTATGTCTTGGTGAAAAGTTATTTATGAGTTTGAATTTATTTCAAGTGAACTAAAACACATGAATTGGTCTTTTTTTTACACAAGGACTTGTGTAAAAAAAAAAAAAGTGAGGAATTAGACAAAACTATCTGTGTAAACTTCAGAACTCAATATGAACTTGATATGTTTCATCTGTAAGGATGAGAAGCAGCTCAGTGTTTTCTGAACACATTCAAAAATCTGTCAAATGAAAATAAAACATTTTCCCATCCAGGTTACTGGGACCGGACTGATCGGTAAAAGTGTAAATAATATCTAGTTGAATAAAATTACCTAAGAACATCTTTCAAAACTATTTAAAAAACAATTAAACCAGCCAACAGTAATTTGGAACAGATATGAATATTTTTACCAAAGTTAATAAAGAAAAATACAGGCTCCATATCTTAGACACAAAATAAAAACATAATAAACATATTTTTCCTTTCAGTAACTTTGTGCATTAAACCAAGTTATTGTCTTAATTCATAATGAATAAACTCAAGTTTTATCCTGAGTTTATGAATAAACCTCATTAATTAAAGGTTAATTTAAAATGAATATGGATATTACAGAGAATGTTTTTATCCAATAAGAAAAAAATCTTCTAGTTTTCTGCATGTCGTTAAATATTGATGTTTTACCTGAGAAGCCTGTTGGCGTGGACACGCTGCGTGCCGCTCCTCAGTGAGGTCAGGATCGTCTGGTTCTGGGAAACCGACCCGTCAGAGCGCTGGAGCAGAACCTGGGCGGTCTCAGAGGAGACGGCCCGCTCTGGGATCAGATGGGCCGTTGGTTCCGTTGGTTCTGTCGGTTGGTGCAGAGAGAAAAACAGGAAATTTTCTCACTCATGTCGATTCGACTGAGAGAAACAAAAATAAAATGGGTTTTCTGTTAAACTGTCAGGAACACTTTAGAAAATGTACGTATGACACATGAAAGCTTGAGCTGTCCTCAGAGCGGAGATGGGATCAGAGCAAACAGAGAGCTTTACTTTCTCTGCTTGTTTAGTTTCCACCTCCACTGTCCTGGCTCTCCAGGCAAACCTTGTTCACCGACCTCCACCACCAGGATCGGGAATCAGCATCGGGAATGCTAATCCAAGTTTATCGCAATCTCAGCCCGATGTCCTCAGCCGGAGCGCCAAGGACTTAATTTATGCTGTCAATAAACTTTTCTAATCACTTTCTGTGTCTGAGTCTCTCCAGATTGATTTTACGTTTCTCACATCATTGGAAAGCCAAGATTCTTGAGATTCCAACTGTGTGCAAATACAATGCAGAACCTCTCCTTTTGTCAAAGCACTCAAAAATGTAAGTTAATATCCATCTTTTCACATCCAGATTAATGAACTCAAATAGTTTTATGTCCACAATCCAACATAATCAACTTTCCCTCAGCTGTTTCTCAGATTTCATCATAACTCCTTCATGAGCGTTTTGGTAAAATAAACTACAGATTTTAGCGTTTCCATGTTTGTGCTTGATTAGTAATCTTTAATTACTAAAGATCAAGTTTAAATAATACATCAAACCATTAATTTAATCTGTTCTACTAGTGGAAAAACTCACACATTTATTTTATTTGGACATGAGACTTTAAGAAGAAATTATGAGAACAAAAAATGTGTAAATACATTTATTATTAACATTTGTTATGAATCAGGGTCATAAACAGTGAAGTGATTTTTATTTCAAGATTCAGGAATAAATTTATCAAACAGGAGGCTTCCTCCACCAAATACATCCCATAATTTTGTAAAGTAAAACAAGCAGTGAGAAAAAAAAAACATCCTTCACCCATAAAAAAACATTTCTGGTTAATGTTAGCATGTTTGGCTAATGTTAGCATGTCTAGTTAATGTTAGCATGTCTGGTTAATGTTAGCATGTCTGATTAATGTTAGCATGTCTGGCTAATGTTAGCATGTCTGGTTAATGTTATTATGTCTGATTAATGTTAGCATGTCTGATTAATGTTTGGTTAATGTTAGCATGTCTGGTTAATGTTTGGTTAATGTTAGCATGTCTGGTTAATGTTTGGTTAATGTTAGCATGTTTGGTTAATGTTAGCATGTCTGGTTAATGTTTGGTTAATGTTAGCATGTCTGGTTAATGTTTGGTTAATGTTAGCATGTCTGGTTAATGTTAGCATGTCTGGTTAATGTTAGCATGTCTGATTAATGTTAGCATGTCTGGTTAATGTCTGGTTAATGTTAGCATGTCTGATTAATGTTAGCATGTCTAGTTAATGTCTGGTTAATGTTAGCATGTTTGGTTAATGTTAGCATGTCTGGTTAATGTTAGCATTTTTGGTTAATGTTAGCATGTCTGGTTAATGTTAGCATGTCTGGTTAATGTTAGCATGTCTGATTAATGTTAGCATGTCTGGTTAATGTCTGGTTAATGTTAGCATGTCTGGTTAATGTTAGCATGTCTGATTAATGTTAGCATGTCTGGTTAATGTTTGGTTAATGTTAGCATGTCTGATTAATGTTAGCATGTCTGGTTAATGTTTGGTTAATGTTAGCATGTCTGGTTAATGTTTGGTTAATGTTAGCATGTCTGGTTAATGTTAGCATGTCTGGTTAATGTTAGCATGTCTGGTTAATGTTAATATAGTCGTCTGGTCGCCATGGAAACGTGTTGCTCCTGGACTCCAATCATCCGTGCCAGAACCGATGAGCCCAGAGTTTTGGTTCTCTCTGCGGTTCTACGGCGTCGGGTTCTTGTTCTGCTCGGAACCATGACTGACGCCGCAGTAATAAACAGCCGAGTCGCTCCGTTCGGACCTGCGCAGCACCAGCGACCCGTTAGCGGCGGCGGTCACTTTCTGTGGGTTGACGCCGTCGCCGTACCGGACAGCGGAGCCGTTAGCGGGGCTGAGGCTCAGCAGCAGCGTCGGCCCGCGGCCCGTCGCCTTCCGGTACCAGCTTAGGGTGGCCGGGTCTGCCGAGTCGCCGGTTCCGTTGGAGCCGTCCAGCAGGGGGCAGTGCAGCGTGGCATCCTCCCCGAGTCCCACCAGGACGGCGGGCAGGGAGGCGACCCGGAAACCTGAAGAACAGAAACACTGAGGCTGATTCACTGCTGAACAAACTGACCACAAATAAAAACAGAAAACACCATATATGAGACATAATCAAGATAAAAACATAAAAAAATACAACAGAGAAAAGATCCAGTTACAAAAGTGAAAGAAATGAAGTTTTTAACAAAATGTTAAACTATAGAGAAATAAAAAAACAAATAAAAATGATATAAAATGAATGATTATCAAAAAATTTAATCGGAAAACATGTGAGAAAGAATTAAGATAAAAAAAGAAAAATAAAGAACATTAGATAATTTCTTTCCTTATGAGGCTAAATAAATAAAAAGTATTGTGTTCGTTTTTTATCAGAGGCAGCAAGTAAAGGTTGAACAAATTTTCAAACAGAAGAAAATAAAAGAGAACATTTGTTAGTCTGACATGCATTATATTATTATTTGACTAACTCCTCTTTACATTTCAGTCTTGCTAAATTAACTTACTTATTATTAAAGCTGGCAGTAATAATTAGTAACTTAGTAACTTGTGCTACAAACTGTCAGATATTCAAAAACATTTTTTCTTTTTTGTTATTGGTCCATAAAGATTCTGTGTGAAAAACTATAATATTTTAAAGTTTTCTATTGAGAGCTTCTGCACTGAAATAACAACAATAAATAAGAATAATCTGAGTGGATTGAAGTGGGACTCACCGCTGAGAGCGAGGAGGAAGACGACGACCTGCAGACGCCTCATCTTCATCGGACTGAGAGAGGAAGCCGATGCGTTTCCTTATGAACAGCAGATGTTTACATGAAACTGCTGACCATTATTATCCAGCTGCTGTTTTCAGACAAACTTTGCTCAGGATTTCCTGATGTTTACTGTTTTACTGAAACACCTGTTTAAACTGCAGTTAATTTAATCACCAAACGAGGAAAAGTCATCAACTAAACTGATTCACGTTAATTTGAAGAGAATTATGAAAATATTTTTGCTTCTGGCATTTAGCAAATAAAAATAATTCTAACAAAAAATAAATGTTTATCTAATTTAACTTCAAACAGAGAGAAAAGTTTGACCGCTGATACTTTCAAGGATTTCAATCAACCTGAACCTGAAAATGTAACATTAAAACCTTAAAGGACTTCTGGCATTTTAATTCACAAATATCTGAAAAGCTTTTTTCCAATAAATTTTTATGACTTTATAATCTGAGAACATCTTAGTTTTAATATTGAAGATTTATAAACAAGCATAAAAATAGTTTTTCTTTGCAAACAAACAACATAAAATAATATGGAGGTTTTTCCTTTTAAATTTGAAATAAAACTTGAAATTTCAGCTCCGTCTTGATGTTTTAGACACTGTAAGCAGGAAGTTGCATCAGATTCAGAGTTTTAATGTTGAACATTTAAAACACTTGGTGATTAAAGAATCCAAACTTTCCTTTGTCCTTCCTGTATTTGTCCAGCAGAGGGCGCAATGCTGCCTTCATTACAGTTCATTTGCTCTTTGCTGTTGAAATAAAAAATCATATTTTAATGTTCTCATTTTAAACTGAATCAGAGTAAAGAAGGCTGAATCTGTTCTAAATGAACCTTTTTACTTTTATAAATATGGAAAATATGAAATGCAACAGAAATATTTCCTCCATCTTAAGTGAGGAAATTAGTTAACTCTTCAATTATGCTTTACTTTTATATCGGTCTGTCACATCTCATGAATTTAACATTATGGATGTAACTTTCCTTTCCTATTCTGGCCCTAATATCCCATTGTGTTTTTATACTTATTGACGTAACTACTGTGGTCACTTTAGTTTTCCCACATATGTGACACTGGTCTGGTGTTTCCCGTGTGTCTCAGGTGACCTTGCAGGAGAACGGTTTCTATCCTGTGTGAGTCCTGCTGTCATTCTGTTATACTCAATACACCGTCTACCTGAGTGTGTGTGTGTGTGTGTGTGAGTGTGTGTGTGTGTAGGTGTGTGTGTGTGTGTAGGTGTGTGTGTGTGTGTGTGTGTGTGTGTGTGTGTGTGTGTGTGTGTGTGTGTGTGTGTGTGTGTGTGTGTGTGTGACAGGTTAAACTGCGTCTGAAGGATTTCTCATGCAGGTTACAGCTGCAGGGTTTCCCTCCTGTATGAGTTCTCGTGTGATTTAAGTTTCTGAAACTCTTCCCAGTTTTTGCCTTGACAAGTTTTGGGTTTTGAATCTCACCTGATCATGGAGTCGCCTGGTTTCTGACGCCTCTTCACGGCTCCATCAGAGCCTTCCTGTTATCCCTCCTTAACATCCGCAGGTTGTGGAAGATTTGTTGGAGCAGCAGAGATAAATCATCCAACTGCAGATTCAACATTCTTCAGGAAAACAGATCATCAGCTGTTCACTCTTCAAACGATGGATGTTAATTGATCGCTCTCTGAAAAACTAAAACAAGGAAAATCAGATAAAAGGAAAAAACTCCTTCTGTGTTTTCCTGCTTCTCTGATCTGGAAACGATCAAAATTAAACATGAAAATAGTTTATAAGGAAATTAAATCATGTTGTTAGAGAGCAGCATTATTTTTGAAGAAAGAATATTGAATCTTCTGAGCCTTGAGATTCTTATTATTTTGTTTCCCAAACAGTAAAACTCTACAGTTCACCTTTGACCTCATCTGAACACAGAGAGCTTCCTGTTTGGACAGAGGAAATGGCTCTGAAAACATCAGATATCATTTTAATGTGTTTTAAATTCCCTGTTTGGGACTGGAAACAGTGTTTCGTGCTGATTGCTGCAGCCGTTATTATGAACTGAAAACATTTTACCAGGTTAGAAATGATAAACTGCTAATGAGACTAGAACCTTTTCATCAATACTGAGGAATTATTTACTTAAAACAAGCTGAAAAGCTGTTCATAAGTTAGTTTCGTGTTATTTGATGAGTAGTAAGATATTTGCACTTGAATCTAAAGCAAAATGATTTGATAAGATTTTGTGTTTTTGAGATGAATGAGACCTGTGGAGCGTTTGTCCCGCTGGGTCTCCGTCCGCTGGGTGTGGCAGTCAGACGGGTCAGCCTGGAACACGAGGCAGAAACAAGCTCCGCCTCCAGCACAGGAGCTCAACTTGGTGTGTGTGTGTGTGTGTGTAGGGGTGTGAGTGTGTGTGTGTGTAGGGGTGTGAGTGTGTGTGTGGGGTGTGTGTGTGTGTGTGTGTGTAGGGGTGAGTGTGTGTGTGTGTGTAGGGGTGTGTGTGTGTGTGTGTGTAGGGGTGAGTGTGTGTGTGTGTGTAGGGGTGTGAGTGTGTGTGTGTAGGGGTGAGTGTGTGTGTGTGTGTAGGGGTGTGTGTGTGTGTGTAGGGGTGAGTGTGTGTGTGTGTGTAGGGGTGTGAGTGTGTGTGTGTGTGTGTAGGGGTGTGTGTGTGTGTGTGTGTGTGTGTGTAGGGGTGTGTGTGTGTGTGTGTGTGTGTGTGTAGGGGTGAGTGTGTGTGTGTAGGGGTGAGTGTGTGTGTGTAGGGGTGAGTGTGTGTGTGGGGGTGTGTGTGTGTGTGTGTGTGTGGTGTGTGTAGGGGTGAGTGTGTGTGTGTGTGTGTAGGGGTGAGTGTGTGTGTGTGTGTGTGTGTGTGTGTGTGTGTAGGGGTGAGTGTGTGTGTGTGTGTGTGTGTGTGTGTGTGTGTGTGTGTGTGTGTGTAGGGTGAGTGTGTGTGTGTGTGTGTGTGTGTGTGTGTGTAGGGGTGAGTGTGTGTGTGTGTGTGTGTGTGTGTGTGCGTGTGTGTGTTCCAGCTGCAGTTCAGGACAGACTGAGCCCTGCAGCGTCTCGTCTCTAAGTTTCATTTCTGCTTCAGGAATGTTTTCAGTTGCAGAGTTCATGCAGGTTCACGGCCAGAAAGCTGGGAAACAGAAACAGAAAGTTTCAGTTTCACACTCACAAACTTTCTGTGTGTGTTTGGGTGTGTGTGTAGGTGTGTGTGTGTGTGTGAAGGTTTCTGCGTCCTCTGTGGGTCTGATAACGTTGAGGCGGAGGAGGAGGGTGGGGTTTGGGGAGTGGTGGCTGTGGGTGGAGGAAGGGGAGGCGTTTTCCTCCGGTCCAGTTCGCTCTGAAGGGAAACTCCAGCTCACTTCAACCTGACGAGTCTCAGGGAGCAGCAGCTGCTCTCCATCCTCTCCGCTGAGCATCATGGGCTCCAAAAACTCCAACAAGGTGCAGAAAGTGGTGATGGGTCTGCTGGTGCTGTGGTCCATCGCCTCCATCATCATCATCGTGGTGTGGGCCACGTCTCCGGACCTGAAGGGCTCGGCCCAGTGCCGCGCCGAGCTGCGGGAAGCGACGGAGAAGATGGAGGGCGCCAAGGTGGTGTTTGAAAAGGACAGGCGGGCGCTGGAGGAGAAGGCGGTGGAGGCGTGGAAGGATCAGGACCGGCTGAAGGCCCACATCCTGCTGCTGCAGCGAAGCCTCAACGCCACCAACGTCACGCTGGAGGAGTGCCGGCTGAAAAACGTGAGTTTGATGCTGGCAGGGATCCAAAACCTGGATTTACTTTCTTTATGCTAAAAAACAGTCGACATTTTTAGTTTCATCTGTAGTTCAGCATCCAGGGAAGGACATAGGAGATTGAGGGTTATGGTGCCCAACCCTTCATTTTATTTACTGATGCAGAGAAACAGGCTGACTGGGTAATAAAAATAAATCTGTTTTTTCTTTCTTTTTTAAGAAGTAAGCGAGAACGAGCCCATGCTAAAGAAAATAGAAAAATGTAATTACTAGAATAAAATAATAACGTTTCCAGAATAAACTTGAAATAATATAAAAATAAAGTCTTGAGATTACGACTACTCTTTAATCTTCTAATATTATTATTTTCATTCTATCACAACTTTATTCCTCCTTTATTTTGACTTATCTTAATATTATTTATTTTTATTTTCTTGCATGGCGCTAATATTTTGTCACATAAAAGAAATTATAAATTACAAAAAATATTTTCAAAATGTGTTTCTTGTTTCAGGATAACAGCTTTTGTTTGTTTGATATAAGAATAAAATAAGAATATCAGAAGAATAAAGACTTCTGTTTTTGTTCCACAAAATTTACCTTGTATGTTTAGATATAAACTTTTAGGTCGTGAAATCCAAATGAAAGATATGACACAAACAAAATATTTTATACTATTTATTCTTTCTTCCACAAGATCTGTCAAACAAGTGGTTAAAAGTGATTAATTAAATTGAATTAAATAAACTGTTTTACTCCTCAAACATGCAGAATGTTTTTCTTCTCATCCAAAATAAACAATCAGCTTCTACATTTTGTTGATTTTTAATAACAGTGTTTCAGATTTTCCTGATGCAAAGTTTTGAATGATTTAACCTCATAGAAAAGCTTCAAGGTTTTCTGATCATTTCCTCAGTTTAACGTCACGGCCTAAAAAGGTGGGACCAAACACACGACCCTGAGGCGCTCCGGTCAGGAATTGACTCCTAAAACAGTAAAATTAACTATAATTTCACTGAAACGATCAAAGCTGAGAGCATCTGGGCTTCACAGAGTTTTCCCTTGACGCTATAAAAACCACTTCCTGTCTACTCAGCATTATCTTTAACGTGCAAATCATGTTGCAACTGGCTTCACGGTTGGTTTTTGGAGATAAATTTGATAAAATGCCAAAGTGTTTTATGCTTTGATGTATCTGAACTTGATAAAAATGATCTGGTTTTTACCAGGTTCTAATGTCATTCACATCCTTCCTGAAGTGATCAGTAAACTTCACAAATGACTCTGAAGGTTGTCGGTGCGAGTCCTTTATAAAAGGACAGACATCAGAGAAGCAATAGTTGCTGCCCATAAATCTGGGAAGGGTCATAAAACTGTTTCCAAACTATTTGTCGCTGATCCTCCAGCAGAGAGAAACATGGAAACAGCAGCGAGACGCTTCGCTCTAATAACAACATGGCAGCACGACTCACATCTGTGAAGCTAAACAAAGTAACGACATTTGGTCAGAAAACCAGTGGCAGCCATCTGACCTGGAAACGCCGCAGTTTGGAGGAAATCCTCTGTATACCAGAGTACAAGCTAACGCCAAACTGGGTCATCACTACGTTTCTGTCCAACTGTCCAAATAGAGAATTTTGAGAAAACTTTTATTTAAAAGTCGCGAAAAAGGAAAAAGGAAAGCAGAGTTTCTTTCCATCGACTGGTCTGGAGAAAATCAACGCAAAGCGAGATGTTGGCGCTGAAAGTTTGGGGTTTGAAGACAGAGGTTTAGAGTTTGTTCTGTAAACATGTTTCCCCTTCAGTTCACTAACTTTTTTTTTTCTTCTGAAAAACCACCTGAAGTGGATCGAAAAACTTATTTTCCAAAATTGAGAACATTGTTTTGAATTTTGCCGTTTCCATCAACCTTTTTGGAAACGGGTATAAAAACACAAACACAGCAACAAATCCAATGGCCTAGACAAAGTCCAGGCCTCCAGTTGTTGAGCCCTCGAGAGACTTGTTCATACAAAAACCTCAACAAACCAAAGCACTGAAGAGACCAGAGGGCCTGACCTTTGACCTTTGGAGCAAAATGTGTTTCTGCCCACCATTTCACAAACAGGGTTTGTATTTTGGCTTCGTTCCTGAAATAGGGTGTACTTTCTTTTCAGCATAGATGTTATTTGTTTCCGTGGCTTTAAAATGGTCTGTTGTTGAGCAGCAACCTTTCCGTCTGCTGCAGTGGAGTCCCGCAGGGCACACTGTTCGAAACATTTCATTTGGAGGCAGATATTTCTTCTTCGTTCAGATTTCAGAACAAATAATTGACAAAGGAGAAACTATTCAGCTTTGGTTTGGATGGGAAGAGATTTCTCTCAGTGCCTGAACGGCGTTGATTTGTGACGCCGCGAGAGACAAACGAATGTTGAAATGAAACCGTCAGCTGAATATGCGACCGGTGGTTTGAATTAAACAACCGATTTGCTGCCAGTTCATCTCTTTTCTGAGCCTAACTTCTGAAATGAAAGCCATTCTCCTGTAGAAGCAGATGAGCATAAATCAGGTTATTCAGAAACAGAAAGTGGATTCAGCAGCTCTCTCCGTGCTTCAGAAACCTCCTCCCTCCATCTTCCCTCCAGTCCTGGGACTGGGAGAAGGTTTCCCCTCCCAGCCGTCCCACAGTTTCGCTGCTTCCAGCTTCATTTTCTCTGAAGAGCCGGCTGGAAAAAGTGACTGTTGCCTCCTGCTTTTGTGGTTTGTCGTGACTCACTCCTCCTCTTCCTGCTTTTCTTCACCTCTGCTCCACTGCTTCCTTACTTTTTCCCTCTCAAACTTCTCTGACTGTCTAGTCAAATATTTCAGGATTTAGAAACCTCAGGCTCGCTGCCAGCACTGCTGCGGATTCTGGCTGCTGAACATGAATGTTTTCGAAGCAGAATGCATCGGATTAATAAAAACGCGTTTTAGAAAAACGCCATTGCGTAATGTTTAGTTTTTGGCACTTCAGCACAAAATATTCTGGATGTTTGTGCGGTTCAGAGGTCGCTGGCATTCCTGGAGGAATCGGCATCTGAAGAACCTAAAAATGCTTTGCTAGCGTTTTCAAAACATCCTTTTTTGGATCAGAAAAGTATAAAAGTATTTGCCTCTTGCAGATTTGTCTCTCCTTGCCAAATTTAAACACAAAGATAAGCTGAAGAAACAACTCAGGTTTCAACTGATGATTTCATTCATTAACATTTTCATCCAAACCAACAAACATAAATGACCAAATCAAACACCAATGTCCGTTTTGCACTTTGGGAAAATATGTTGTGAACTGATGAGACAAAACAGACATGCTTTGGAGGCTCTGCAATCTGGGGTAAAACTAACAACATTTCAGAAACAGAACAGAACAGTGGTGGTCGAATGATGATCTGAATGAAAATCAACTGTTTAGTCATCAGGTGCAACTAAAACCCCAAATTAACTTTCTGTGGTGGATAAACTATATAAATTAGTCCTTAAATGTGCTGTG
This sequence comes from Poeciliopsis prolifica, assembly GCF_027474105.1. Lineage (NCBI taxonomy): Eukaryota > Metazoa > Chordata > Actinopteri > Cyprinodontiformes > Poeciliidae > Poeciliopsis > Poeciliopsis prolifica. Next base: position 1,592,147 of record NW_026562377.1, read on the forward strand.
ACATTTTTATACAAATTTGTGTAAATGTTCTTGTCATGTTTAACTTTTGCAGGTATAAAAACGCAGCAAACTCCAAAATACACAAACACAAAAAATGCAAGGAAAGAAAATGGCAAACAAAACATCCAGTAGATGCTGAAACCTGCAATCGACAAAACAGATGCAAGAAAAAATGCTGCAGTCACAGGAAACAGAAGCAAAAGGGAAAATTACGCAATTAAAAAGTCTAAAATGATGCAAGCACTTTATGTAGCTGATAGGCACCCTCTGCTGGTCTGGAGGACTTCAAATGTGGAGCATTTTCATATTTGCAGCATTTCCCCTTTTGCTTCTCAGGTTGCAGATTTGTGTCTTTGGTTGCAGCATTTTCACTTGCGTTTCTTTTGTTTATTTAATTTTTTTGCTGCTATTTTCTCAGACTGCAGTGATTTCCTGTTGCATTTGTTTTTGCTGTTTGCTGCGTATTTTTGCCGGTCGGGCGTCGCGCTTTTAACCACATCCTCTGTGTCCTTCCTGTCAACGTTATAATGAAGGATGTTGCAGCAAAAAGCACAGAGACACATCAGCACCGTTTGTTGCATTTAAAAATTCTATTATTCTGTTTCTATCACAAGTTTTGGTACAAGTGAGCCAACAACTCAACAGGAAAGGAAAAACTCAACGACACGCGCGCCAACATGTTCAGCCGCACCAAGAATGGCGTCCTGAAGCTCTGGGCTGAGATTTATTTCTATTAATCATATCATTTAACGATAATAAGAACACGCAATTATAATAATAACATGGTTATTATTGGAAAATGACTCATTAAAACATGCAGGACTGATTTACAGTGGAAAAGCTTGGAGTGGCTTTAATTCATTCCCCTACAAGTTTTCTGTCTTCTATGTGAAACACTGACTTTAAATCTTATATTGAGTTTTTGTTGAGTTTTCTCATGCAGATATGTCCATCATGGCAGCTAAATGGAGAAATAATCAATAGACTTTGATTAATATTTTAAATTTCTGGCCCCAGAAAACATAAGAAACAAACAGGAAGAGATTTAAAACTGGATATTTGAAATAAAGCTCATGCATGTTCTGAAAAATCAGAGCAAAGCTCCTGTTGAATTAAATTAAAATAAAATAGTGCCAGATTTTTAATGCAGAAGTTTGAAACTCATTTCTGCCATGAAAAGGAAAATACAAGCCCAATGGAAATTTATAATTCTGAGTTTTAATAACAGCAAAAAGTCCTGATCTGTTATCTGTTTCTCTAAGCTGCTTACTTCAAAATCTCATAATTTGAAATTCTAACTATCTTACAATTATGACTTTCTATCTCATAATTGTTGCTCTGTGTCTCCAAATTATGGCATTAAAAATCATAATTATGAATTTAAGTTGCATAACCATGACCTCCTGCTGGGCTTTAATTTTTCTTTCTTGGCAGAAATGGCCTTCCATAGAGGCTTTAGGAGTTTTCATGCTGCGTTTTCTTGGTGATTCCTGCAGCAGCTGGTGGGACGGGAGTTACGCTGCATCGTTTCAAAGTTTTCCTTCGCTGCTTTCTGTGGCTGAAACCGCGACTGAGCAGTAACCAAACAGTAAGACGCTGGTGGGTTTTGCATCGTGACTCCTCAGATACAGAAGCATGAATTAGTTTAACATGCAGCAGGAAGTGTAGATTAATGTGAATCTGCTCTGATTTATTTTCTGTTTTTTCTTGAATGTTCAGGAAAGCCCCAGAAACAGCAGAGTCAGTTTTCTCCTTCCTGTCATCACGATCGAGCCTTTTATCGTTTTATTAAACGCTTTGCTGCCTTCTCGGCCCTGAGGAGAAATGTGACCCACTGCCGGTGCTGTCACTTCTTCCTCTTCCTCTTTGTGCTCTCGGTTGTGAAATATTTAGACTGAGTGAGATACTTGGAGCCGCGGTGTGATCTGCAGAGGAAGAGGAATCAGTCTTTATAATGATCAGCAGCTGCTGCTTCGCGCTGGATGTTTCCCCGTCCAGTCGGGTCTTTGTGCTCCATAAGGTCATCTCTTCCCCAACGTCTCCAAAAATATTATTTAATATTAGCGTTTTGAATTGGGTCAGTGCATCTATTAGAGCTGAGCAGAAACCACAGGAAGAACCCCACCTTGGGTTTGTTAACAGCCACTGAGAACGAAGTGCAGCTTCCTCTGCTTCACTTCCTGCTCAGCTTCTCTGAGAAGCAGAGGCATGAAGGATGTGAGGTATTTCTTTATCTGCATGCCATCAGGTTGTTCTTCAAGTAAAACTGCGCAAACCTGAAGCTTTTACAGCAAATTAAGAAACTTTTAAAGAGCAATTGAGCCAGTTTTTGTTCCAAACACAATCTGTGGAGAACGTTCATTAGTTTATTAGAGAAACAGTTCAGGATGTTTTAAAATGGGGTTATGTGGATCCATTCTAAGCAGCCAGTATCTTACCTAAATTAAGAAACAATAACTGCATTACATTTTTCCATATAATTGTGCAATTTGGCATTTTGACAATAAACGTGTTTTTAAAAAATGCATTTTAAAAAAGTCACATTTTTTGATAAAAAGTTTTGGCTCTAGAATGAGGTGGTGTTTTATTGGTTTATTTTGCAAAACTACAGTGGAAACATTTTGCATCACACGAGTCATGATCAACAACCGGATATTACTACTGGCAGAAACCATGAAGAAGAAAACAGGAAGTAGTTGGAGCTTCATGGCGTGGCATCACTTTTAATAACTTTTCACGTGAACAAACTTATTTACATTCTGTTTCACATTTAAGGAATAAACACAATTGCAATTTTTTATTTATCTTTCTGACAAAATCATTTGTAATGGAAACGCAGCCAGTCAAAGTGATGTGATTGAGAGAAACTGGTCCCAGTGTTTAACTGGTGTTACCTTCAGGAAACACCAAACCAAAAAACTGGTTTCATCTTTACTGATGATTTTTGACTAGTTCAGGTTGGGGACTGCGGATGCTTTAGATCCTCTATAACTGCATACTTTTAAAAGTTCAAACATCAAAAGTTAATATGCATCGATGCGCACGTTGGAAACCGTCGGAGCGCTAACTCAGAAGCTAACATCCAAAGGAAAATCAATGGCAATGTCAGCTTCAAAATCGGCTTTTTCTGTCAAATGGTTCAGATTTTCTAAAATTTTTTGCGGAATAGTTTTGTTACTTTCGCTGAAAAACTGGAATAGAAAACAGGAAGAGGCCAAAGTTGCTGTTTACGTGACATGGTGAAGGTTTTTTTTATTTTTACTAATATTCCAGTTGTTTTCTCCTGTTTTCTAGCTGCACTGAGGTTCCCAATTGTTTGTCAGTTTTCTGAATCCATCTAAATTCCCTCCAAAACACATCGATGTTAACTCTGCTGCTGTGAAAATGTAGGAAAAGACAAGGCAACAAAGGCTGCTTTCTCCCCTCCAGGCTCCCTGTAACGTGTTTTTCCCTCTGTGGGTGTTTGTTTCGTCCTGCAGGTCGTCCTGGCCGAGAACGTCACGGCTCTGCAGGACGACGTCAGGCTGCTGCAGCACAGGGAGGCCAACCTCACGGAGCAGCTCGGCCTGCAGGAAGGTAAAACCCTGTCGGAAAAACGGCATCGCTGCCATGAAAGGAGACTTTCTCCACTGGTATTCTTAGACGCGTTTCCCGCCCCCCGTTACCATACCGACCGGTGAGTCAGAGTAAATAAATACGACCCGATGGAAAAGCTTAACGAGGAGCAAGTTAAGCAGCGAGGCTCTTCTTGAGCCATGTAATCAAAACATAAAATGAATCGGTCTGCTAAAAATATAAACCGGAGGCTCTGATGGTTCATGTTTTCTGAGTTTTACATGAAAGGAGAAAATATGTATTTAAAGTCGGAGGAAAAAGCGACTCGTCGTTTACCAGGCATTACTTGTCCAACTCCAGCAATTTAACCCCCAATGACTGAGTCAAATACTTTTAATAAGCCTTATTAATAAGAAAAATACAACATATTTCTCTGCATGTTTGGAGTTGCCCAAGTGAGGGAACCAGAGCAGAGCCATTTGGTTTGGGAACCTCAGGGTTAAACGTTTATTTTAAGAAGATGTTGTGGTTCTGTTGGTGTCTTCGCACCATGACCTTCGGCAAACGCAGGAGCGCTTCACTGCCAGGACGATACTCAGCCTCTCTGAGCTGCGGTTCTGGTTAGGAAGAGGAGGGAACAGTTCAGCCCGGTTGGGAACAGAACCTCTTCTTCCACAAAATACCTACCAAACAAAAGCTGCTCTTATGCACGATGGGGTCGGTGCTAGTAGTGGAAATCAGTGGGGTCGGTGCTGGTAGTGGAAATCAGTCGGGTCGGTGCTGGTAGTGGAAATCAGTCGGGTCAGTACTGGTAGTGGAAATCTCAGAATAGATATCCAACATCTGTTTCCAGGTTCTTCATCAGTCAAACTTTTTGTTGAGTAAAACTTGGTCCAAAGCTCAACCAGAGTTTGTCGAAAAGCACAGGGAGAAACTCCATGATCTTTGGTCTGACGAGACCAAAATGGAGTTTTCTGGTCATCAGAAAGACGCTATGCTCGGCCAAAACCAGAGGTGGGAACCACTAACTAAAACATTCTTTACCCAAACTGTAATGCAAGACTCAAACACTGTAAAATAAATGCTGCAAAACATAAAGAAATCCCAGAGGACCAGAGACTTAGAGTTTCAGAGAGATTTCACTCTGAAGCAACTGGAAGCATCCAGGTAAGATGGAAGGCAACATGGTGGAGGTTCTGAGGTGGCCCAGTCAAAACCTACCACCATACGTGTGAACAGTGTCTGGATGTCGCTGCAGGTGTCTGGGTCAAACCAGCAGCAGCTATGGAAGTGGTTCCCGGCTCGGCCAGCTGAACCCGGTCAGCGCCGCGGAATGTGGGTTTTCCTGGGATTCAGTCATCATTACAAAAACCTGCGAAGGGCTCGGAGGGAGCGGCCCAGCACCGCGGTGCCACATGTCGCACAATCCAAAGTGGGCTTTCATGTCGCTGACCCGCCCTTCTTTCCAGGCTCCCTTCATTTTCTCCTCTGCCTTCTGAGGAAACTTCCAAAGAAAACAATCCAGCTTCACCAGCCAAACCTGACTCTGCTTTCCTGAAATTGTTGCCTTATCTACATTTAGTGGAGGCTGTGAGCTGACCGTCATGGCCTCCTGATGGTCAGCTACGCTGCTGTAGCGGCAGGACGCTAATGGGAGTGAAAATGAGCTTTTTTATTTGTTGCATCGTTAATGAAATGTCACATTTTCAGTTTTGCAGGTGGTTTCTTCCGTGACTTTATGGTGGATGCAGAACATTTATCAATTCAGCCGAAATGGAGTAAATAAATGTTTGTCTTCTGTTAGATGATTTCTTTCCTTGTCTGACCAAAGTCCTGCAGCAGCAGCAAAGGATTTTTTGTGAACAATTGTTCATGAAGGGGGCCTCCGGCCTGCAGTGTTTGGAGGAAGTGATAAATTCCTGCACAGTGGAGATATGAAAGGAGCATTGTGTTTGGTACTTTAACAGAAATTAATCTCTGCTTTATGTGGAAGAAACGAGTCATATGCATTGAAACATACACCTGCTATGGATCAAAAAACATCCTGAAAAGTCAGATTAGCTTCACACCCAGAATAAAAACACAAAGTATGACCTGGTCCAGCTGGTTCTGAACCAGATCAGTCGGTCAGAACTCAGGAACTTCATGACCTCATCAAAACAAGCCAAAGGAGTGGAAACATGAACACTGGCAGGATGCATCATTCCTGACATACCTGCTGATTACACCAGATCCAACACCAGGTCCAACACCAGATCCAACACCAGATCCAACACCAGGTCCAACACCAGATCCAACACCGGATCCAACACCAGATCCAACACCGGATCCAACACCAGATCCAACACCGGATCCAACATCAGATCCAACACCGGATCCAACACCGGATCCAACACCAGATCCAACACCAGATCCAACACCAGATCCAACACCAGATCCAACACCGGATCCAACACCAGGTCCAACACCAGATCCAACACCAGGTCCAACACCAGATCCAACACCAGATCCAACACCGGATCCAACACCAGATCCAACATCAGATCCAACACCAGATCCAACACCGGATCCAACACCAGGTCCAACACCAGATCCAACACCAGATCCAACACCTGATCCAACACCGGATCCAACACCAGGTCCAACACCAGATCCAACACCAGATCCAACACCTGATCCAACACCAGATCCAACACCAGGTCCAACACCAGATCCAACACCAGATCCAACACCAGATCCAACACCGGATCCAACACCGGATCCAACACCGGATCCAGCTGAAACAGCAGCAGCGGAGCATGAAAACAGATCCAGGTTCAGTTAGTCCCTGTGTTTATAACTCCTGTTTAATTCTCTATCCTGACCTGTCTGACATATTGTAACAAAAACAAGAAAAACCAAGTTTCTACCAACATCTACACCAAGAACCACTGAAGGAAACAACGCTACTGAAGACACTGAGCGCAACGTCCTTCATCAAACGTAAATAAATGGAGTGCTGGCAGATTTTAGTGGTTGTTGCATTTCTTTCGCCATTTTTCCTGCTCGCAATAAACTTGCACATTCATTTGCATTTACCCAAAATGCCGTGCGTTATAGTCTACTTGGCTTTCACATATGCATTCAAAGAATTCACTGCACCTGAGCTAAGAATAGGTCTGTAGGTGGATCATCATCTTCCACTTCTCAGAGATTGGATTCCAACATCCTCCAGCTGGTTCTGTGGGATCCCATGTCCTACCTGGTTCTGGGCCAGACAGGACAGTCTTTCTGGGTCTTCCCAGGAGTCTCCTCCCAGTGGGACAAACCCAGAAAACCTCCAAAGAGAGGAGCCCAGATCTGCTCAGATCTCCCTCAATGCCGATGCAGCATCTCTGCTTTGAGCCCCATCACTGAGGTGGAGTCCAGCCCCCATGGAGAAAGTTCAGATCAGCTGCTTATCTCTGGGGAGATGGGAGACAGTCAGGGGCTTTGGTATGACAATGAGATATTTCTTGGCTTTTCTGTGTCACTTTTTGCTGGCATCCAAAACCAACATGGCAGAACTGGAGTTTAGTCATTGATCCTGCTGGTGTGTTTGTATGTTCCTGGTATTAACTGGCTCTTTTCTGTGCATCCTCAGAGCGCATCGAGGCCTTGCAGCACAACCTGACGCAGGCTTTCCATCAGACCGAGTCCTGCTTCAGCCTGAAGACGGCAGCTGAGAGCCAGATGGCAGCAGCTCAGAGTCAGACCAAAGCCTGTGAATCCAAGCAGCAGTACCTGGAGAAGCAGCTGTGAGTCCATCCTGCTGGTCTCAGTGTTGTCTGTAGTCAAGGTTTTCGTTCTGATTCGGTTTGTGTTTCAACAGTCAGAAGTGTAAAGCTTCTGAATCAGAAGCTCCTGAGGTGAAACAAGAAGGCTCCTCTGCCTCATCGTCTCCCAGCTCCGCTGCCGCGCCCCTTGCTGGTATTCCCGCGCTGACGCTACTCATCTGTGCTGCTCTGCATCTCATAACCTGTGAGTACCAACAGCTCCTCTGACAATCACTCACACACGATGCCAAATCATCTCTGCTGTAACAGAGTGGGCGACGCCTGGATCTCTTCAGGATGTCGGCTAAACATGAACTACAGGAAAGTGGAATTGACAGAAAGTAGGGAAGTAAAAGCTGAATTTAATGTTTGAATTTACTGATATAACAGCTACATACCAACTTTTGTCAGATTAGTTTCAATTTACATGAGATTAAAAGAGTGGAAGAGTCACAGCATCACCTGCTGGCTGCATGTTGTTACTGCACTCATAAAGAAAACCTCCCTAAGATCAACCTGAAGCTCAGCTATTTGTTCCTGTTTTCTATTAGCACTAGAAAACAGCTTTTATTGGTATATTCATGAAGGTTGTGCCAGTGTTCCTGGTGTTTGTTGATTTGTTAGCTCCTGTTTCCTGTTGTTTTGAAAACTGAACACAAATTCTGTAGACCGAAGATCTTGTGAAGAAAGTTTGACCTCATGTCCAAAACGTGAATTTGCAAGCAGCTTTTTCTGTTTAGGTTTTAACTTTCCACCATGCTGGAAAAATTCCCAGATTATTGGAAGACGTTTCTGTTGGAGAAGTTTCTATGTGACAATGGTTCATTAATGGTAGCGACCACATTTTCAATCAATAGGAGATTTATCAAAGAAAGTAACGTTTCAACCATTCTCAGTTTTTCTTGGACAGAAAGTTACATAACTATATAAAATATTGAGCTTCTCTTTGGTTGGATTCAAATTTAAATCTAATATTATTATTATTGTGAACATGCAGATTTCCAGCATCTGTTCTTCAAGACAAAGTTTAATTTCTTCCATAAATAAGAAATTAATGAAAGCCGTTAACTGGAACTGTTTGGGTTTTGTCCAGGAGTCCAGAGCGGGTCAAACCCACGGCAAGCACAGCGGTCCAGGAGGTTCTGGACCAACATGACTGCTGTACAAACCTCCTGTCTGCACAACGGGTTCGCCCTGGAGACGCTGTCATACGATGGACGCTTGGATAGACTTTTATGCTTTTCATTTGCTTTCATCTCTGGATCTGAACCAAGCTTCGCTCCTCTTCCCCCAGCAGCGCCTGGGTCCAGATCAAGACGTCAGAACTTATCCACGCCAGCGTTTATTTTCTGTAAGGCTTCAATCCGGCTGAGACGGAGGAAAGGGATTTACTGCTGTCGCCACTAAATGTCTGTGTGCTTCGTTTTAATGCCACAATTACTGCTTGAAACCTTTTGTCTCAACTTTTAGATGTTATCAAATTCTGGTTGAAATTACGGCTCAGGGTGGGATGTACTCATTTCAAAAATAAACCTGGGCACTTTCTACGTACGTCTGTTTTCTTAGTCAACTTAAAAGCTGGCAGCATGATGTAAACAGATCCATGTCACAGCACAGAAGATGGCAGCGATTCAGGTGTCGAAGTAGAAAAGATGTTTCTTATCCAAAATCTTGCACAACCACTTTTAGCAACAATAACTAAAGTCAATAAAAGTAAGGAAGCATTTGTGGTTTAAAAGTAGTTTGTTAACTTTATATCAGATACCTTAAAAACTGTTAGCTTAAAAACAAACAAGCATGAAAAGTTTTTTTAAAGTTTATTGTTTGGTTTGTACAGCATTTCTCTGAGCTCTATGCACACTGCAGGACACTGAAGTCACACAGCGTCCCTCTGGGACATCCGCAGAGCTTCCCGATCCTCGCTCCCTTGCGCACCGCACACTGCTCACCGGCGTCGCACTGGCAGCCAAACAAACACAAAACACACACGTCAAACACGACCCACCAAATTACATCATTATAAATGACACAATAATAAATGTAGTTATTAACATCTGACAAGTTCTCAGTGAGCAGGAAACATGAACCCTGCAGGCGGTGTGAGAGACGCATCAAATGTTGCATGTTTTTTGTCTCTCCTGGCATTCCATACCTGCACAGGACAAACAATGCTTAGAAACAGTCTCACTGCGCGCTCAGATTCAGGTTTTGAGCAACAATAGAGCTCAGAAAAGTGACCGACTTTAGTCTCACTGGAGAAGTGCTGTGTTAGGCAGCCGGAGGCGGTGAGGCAGGTGAGGCGGAGCTTACAGGTGGAAGCCAGCCGAGCTTCTTCTCCGACGATGGCAGCTGTTTGTTCTTCAGCTTCTCCAGGACTTCCTGCAAAGCTTCGATCTGAGGACGGACAGACGCTCTTATTGATAACGTCTTCTGATGATACAGCAGGAATAAGATCAACTAAAATACATTCTGTTCTTTTGAAATGTCTCTTACAGCCCAGCCTGTAGACCTGACTGATCCAACACAAAACACTAATTTAACAACAAAAACTATTTTAATAACTTTGCTTATAAAATAACAGATGATCAATAAGTTATTGATCCATTAGGAATAATAAACATTCATAACATTGAAAAGATCCAAACAAATCTTGCTAAAGAAAATGACATTCCTGTTCAAATTAAGAAAGTTACAAACCGGCTCTCTAAAAATTGTTTCCATTAAGTTTTATGATGGAAACAAGTTTGGTAATTTGAACTAATCTAAAATAATAGAAGTTTAGTCTCATTGACTTCAGGCAGAGAAATAATACACCGTCTATGGAAACATCTGGTTTTAACTGTAAATGTTTGTTTGTTTTTAATTTAGGCTCTTAATGAAACATTAAATTGAACTTTATGCTTGATGTGGACTCACCAGCTCCTTCTCCTCTTCGGTCTTGATGATGTCATACTCGGGCGATCGCTCCTCTAGCCGCTCGTCGCAGGAGCCCAGCGCCACCAGCAGCCAGCAGGAGGCGCTGAGCAGCAGCATGCTGGCGCTGACCATAGTACTGACCGATTCAGACGCGGTGGAAGCTGAAGGCTCTGAGGTCGGCGGAGCTGCGGCGGCCTGCTGGACGCCGAGGCTCCGTCCGCAGCGTTTATACCCAGCAGGAGCGGCTCTGCCGTCACTACGGCAATATTTACCCCGTAACCAGGCAATCAGACGGCTCACCTCAGGGGTCAGCGGAGGTCAAGAGCTCTGCTCCATCAAACAGGAAGTGACGCGACCATTTTCACCTTTTGACCAACATGAGATGTTTTCTGTGACGCTGCGATTCGTTTGAAAACGGGAGTCTGTTGGTCCAAACTGGTTTCCTGCCCAACAAAAAGCTCCTGGTTTAACTGGAGGCAGCTGGACTTGTCCTGTTGGACAATCCCTCTGTCTTCCTTCAAACACTTAATGTCTTGGAAGACGGAGACTTACGGAGGACCGATCCTGCCAAAAGTAGTGGGAAAATAAATAACTGGCTTTATAAAGTACTCAATGTGCAAATATTGAATTAAAAAGTAAGAACTTTCCCAACTTATTTGATTAAACTATGTAAAATTAATATTCAGCAGTATTAATGTTGCATCACAAAATTTTCCACTTTATTTTGAGACAAAATAAAAAGTGAAAGTAAATAAGAAAATCTTAAATACAAAATGTGTATTGAAATAAAAATGAAAGTAATAAAAATAATAAGTTTAAGTGATGCTAAAATAATACTTCTGAAAATATCAATTTAAAGCGTAATGTTTAATTACACTTTAAATGAGGGTCGTTCTAAATTTAAAAAAAGAAGAGTAAATTTCGCCAAAAAATTCTAAAATTTTGATTATTAAATTCTTACATTTTTAAGGAAAAAACCTGGAAATTTGAGACTGAAAAGTTAAAAATTCACCAGAAAAAAGTCAGAAATTTATCTCAGAATACTTCTGAACAAACAAGGACATTTGTGAGTTTGATAAGTTGAAAAATTTCTAAAAATGAACCAAATACAAAAAAATAACATTTTGAAAATAATCTTTAAAAAAAAACACTCCAAGTCGTGTTTTTTATGATTTTCTAGTGGAATTTGTTTTCTCTCCACAATGGCCCTAATATGTTGCAGTAATTTGCTTTGTGCATTTGCCATTTTGTTTGTTATTATACTATCTTACTGTTCGACTTTCTTATTGTCTAATCAAATAAGTTGGGAAAGTCATTACTTGTTATATTTGTATAAAACATTTGGCACATTATTGTGTTTATTGAGGCTTTTTGCTCTACATTTATTACTTTTGGCAGGATTAGCCCTCCATAGACACTCATGTCTCAGAGGTCTAATAAAATCTCAGACAGAATCCTTTTCTCCTCAGTGGATCTCAGACATCAAAGTTCAACGGATTTTAACACCTATTTTCCTATAATTTAAGACTTTCAGGTGAAATTTGAATAATTTTTTGGAGATTATGTCATAAAATTAAGATGAAAACATTTCATACTGTGCGACGTGGATAAAATTAGCAGATCTGATCGGAGCCGTAAATCCTTTACCATGTGAAAAATGGAGATGAAGCTCATGGAATCAAAAATCAGACGTATTTGAAGCGTCTCTTTAACCGGAGCAGCTGGCAGGAAGAGCCGCAGCTCCGCAGGATCCGTCTGTGTCACCGTTTACGTCAAAGCAGCCAAAGTCGGTCAACACGCCTATGTGGACTCCTCCTGTCCACCGGCAGCTCAACCCAGACAAGCAACGTCGTTATCGTCTTTCTTTAATACCAAAATACTTCAGATTTATCAAACATCTCATTTTCTGCTACAACATCCAGTTTTTAACACACACAGACTCAGAAAACAACCACATATTATTTTAATAACTCTGAACAAAATTCCCTTTTTCAAGTCAAACATGAACAAAAATATATATTTTCACTGATAAAAAATAAAGAGATAATAGAAAAAAGCAAAAGCAAACTGCAGCTTTTTGTTCTCTACTATGAAAAAAGGAAAATCTTCCTGTGGAGTCAATATTTCTGAAGCAGCTTCTGCTCTATTAGAGGTTCTGGTTTGATCCATTTACCTTATCAAGAGAGAAAAGAGCAGGAAGCCACAGACAGAATCAAGTTACCTTTCAAAATAAAATAGATCATATCTTAGCTCATCCTTTGGAGAAAATCCACCCAGAAATAGGAGTCATTTGCAATCCAGTTTGGGAGGAAGTGATCTACCAAAAATCAGATTCAGCTTTCAACTGGAGCCAAATCCAGTCAAACAGTATTTTCTTCCATTTCTGGATTAATCCAAACTCAGCTGGAGCCAACAGGAGCTAACAGGAGCTAACAAGAGCCAACAGGACCCAACAGGAGCTAACAGGACCCAACAGGACCTAACAAGAGTAGCCAAGTCAAAGTCAGTAGCTGCTATCTCCTGTTTCACCACCAGATGTCAGTATTTGTTAGAACAGCAGGGTTAGTGTGTGTTTACCGGGTCTTCCTGTGTTCAGAGGGATGTTTAGTCTTTGGAGGGCGGTGAGGATCTCTGCTGAGCCTGAAACACAAACACACGAGTCCAATCACTTTCCTCCAAAACTCAACGAATTGTCTCTGAACTGGAGTCAGAACCGTCTGGGTCCGACCCGTTTCTGACCAGGAAGCTGCCGGTGTGGAAGCCGCACATGTACCACAGCATGAACATGTTGGTGACGGCGCTGACGTCCTGGCAGTCGCCCGCTTCCTTCCCAGGGAGCGTCCAAGCAGGAGGGAAAGGAGGGACAGGAGGGACAGGAGGAGGGACGAAGGACAGGGGGCTCTGAAGAGCAAACAGAAATGAAAACAATAATAAAAACCAACAGAAGCTAATTCAGGTTCACTGCAACACAGACTGCTACAGAGATCTTTCCTGCCAACAGCTTCACTAGCTATAATAACTCTGAAGAATTTTAATTCATTTAAATTACATTTAATTTCACTTTGGGATCAATAAGTTTTTTTTCTTTAGAAATGAATTGAATTTAAGAATGTATGGAGGACTGATCCTACCAAAAGTGGCTAAAAATGTAGAAGATAAATAAATAGCTTCTTAAAGTAATTAATGTGCAAATATTAAATTGAAATATACAAAATAAGAATTTTCCCAATTTATTTGATAATACAGTGTAACAGATTAGTAATATTATGTGTTTTTCAGGCACATTATGCCATTTCATTCCACAATAAAGTAACTATGTTCACTTCATTAATCATAAAACTCAAATATGACTCAAAAAATTATTTGTAATTTATTTCCTTCAAATTGGGAATTTTTAATCCAGGTGTGTCCAAACTTCAGGCCCCTGATCTGCTTATGCTGCATGAACAGAACTTTAACATAACAGTTCTGAGCTTAAATATTATTTTATCACTCAAATCAAATCAGTTTTTATTTCCAGAATGTCATTAAATCAGAGAGATAAGACGTATGATTCTGAAATATCATTTAACATATTAGTATATTACTGTTACTATAGTAATAGGAGCTGTAATATTTGAACATTCATGATATTGATGTGGCCTGAAATTCACTTCCCTGCCAAATTTTAGCAAAATGTTAAAATGTACTTAAATTCCCCAAACGTAACAAAATTAGCAAAATACTAACTTCAATGCTGACAGGTTTAAAAACCGAAGAGTGAGTCAGATTTACCACTGATCCGATCTGAGGAGGAGGAAACGGAGGGAAGAAGATGTTAGTCGGGTCTCCTTTCCTTTTCTCTGCGGTTTCTTTCTCTGCTGTGTTCTCATTCTTGGATCTCGCTTTCATCTGAAAACAAAAAGCCCTGGTTGTCAGAAAGAGGCTGCTAAAAGCTGCCCTGTTGGGTTTGGATGGTCGTTACTGTGAATGAGATGAAATGATATTGAAAAATCCAGATCAGTTATCAGTGACAATGTGGCTGATCCACGAAGGCAGATCTATTTAGTCTAGATCTGCCTTATTATTTATTTTACATTATATCTAGAATTCCCATTCGTACTTTTTGAACCTTTTCAAAAGGTTTGTTACAGTTTATTTTAGCATTTCTTTTGTTTTGTCAGTTTCTGTACTATATACCTGACATTGGAGTTCTACTCCTAACTGCACTGAATGAACAAATTAAAGATGATTTTATGTGTTTCAACGAACTGCTGAAGCTGTTGGAGCATGAAAGGCACCAAATAAATGTGTCATTTATTAATGTCTGTGTTTAAAAACAGAAACGTTTTTCTGGATCGGAATCAGCCGATACTAAACCTCAGATATCAGAAGTGAAAAAGTGGATCGGTGAGTCCGTAACAATCCGTCCCAACCAGAACACCGACCATGTTTGGATCGTCTCTCGGTGCGGACGTCCTCCCTCGTCCTCTGTCTCCTTTGCTCTCGTCTCTCCTCCATCTCTTCCAGTCCAGGTTGCTGCTGGGAGGACTGGGAATCCAGCTGCTGCCCTGCAGCACCAACAAACAAAGCTTTAAGAGGCCAAATCCATTTTCCCTGTTATTCTGCAGGTTTCACCTCAGAATGCCCGACATTTGGTTGGACGAATTGTTTTCAGACATGTACACTGCAAAAACACAAAACCATACCAAGTATTTTAGTTGAGCTTGTAGCTCAAATATCTTTTCCTACTTCAGTTATTGACACAAGCTCCTACAAGTTTACTGAAATATTTGCACTGGAACCTAGAGAAAAATACTAGTTCTTGGTAAAAAGAGAGAAATGAGAAAAATGATAAATTGAGTTTGTTTTCATTTTTCATACAAAAAAACTGATTTATTGCTCATTATGCCAGGCCTTTTTTACCTGAACTCTATGAAGATACAGGAGTAAACTAACGCAGCGTTACCTTGGTTATGGCGGCGGCTCTGCTTGGGCCGCGCAGCTCGTCGGGATGCAGCAGGCTGCCAACGTCCAGCTCCTCCTCGTTGTTGTACTCGTCGTAGCGAACGCGGCAGCGCTGATCTTTGACCCACAGCACCACAGCGGGGTAAACCAGGCCGTCGGCCGAGTAAACGGCCCGGCAACGCGACCCGGGCTTCCAGTCCTGAAACAGAGACACACATTAAAACACCATCACTTACAATGTTAATATTATCAACAAACAGTCTGCAGAAAACTGAAGCATCTGGTCTGTTTTTCTGGTGTCTGCTGACAGCCAATCAGAACGCTGGAATCCACCTGATCTACACCAGCAGAGATGCATTTCCTGCTGTTGAACCTGACCTGAAGCTAACGGCTAACCTGAGGCTGTGAGTTCTGCGTTTGCTCTGTAGCGCTGGGACTCCACAGTGTGCTCACGGCCATGTCCTCCTTGTTGCCGTAGACACTGAAGCGAACCCTGGAGCGCTCACCATCAGCCGCCACCACCGTCGCCGGGTAGCTGTTCCTGCTCTCCGACCACGCAGGCCAACACGGAGCGCCCTCCTGATGGAGACATTAACCTGATGAGACCCAACCGACTGAAATGAAGGACAAAAAATATTCAACTTTTTGATGATTTCTCATTCTTTAGATGAACCTGTGTTTGACTTTTTAGTCTTTCAGAAATCCTGAAAGAATCTCAGTGAAATCAGGCATTCATGGTTCAGTTCTCATATAAATGCTGTTTTATTACTATTATTACCATCACTGCCTCAGTGTCTGTCTGTCCGTCCAGCTTTTCTTTTTCTTCCTCCTGCTTTTCTTTCCTGTCCATCTCCAGCAAAGCTTCAACTTCTCTGAGCTGCACAATTTAAATGAACACACACACAGACACACACATATTTATATATATATATATATATATATATATATATATATATATATATATATATATATATATATATAATAGATTTAGTTTATAAAGAAGCAAGGCCAGACATGAACCTGAGATATTTCAGGAGTTTCGCTCGGGGTCGCCTCGGTGTCGTTTACCGCATCCACGGCAGGAAGCTCCTCCTGTGGACCGAAAACACCCACCGTTACATCCGCTAAAGACCTCCATAAACCCGGAAAAATGTCAACAGTTCACCATCTCGACAAGTCTGCGACGCTGAAAGTGGAAAACGAATTACGGGAGGAACGGCCGCCATGTTTGTTTTACTAGCCGTTTAGCAGCTTGTTAGCTCCTTGGCTAATCCGCGAGGCACTTGGATTACATTTTTCCGTTGCCTTTCAACTTCCGTTTTTATTGTATTTTATTTCGTTTATGTTTTCGTTTTTAAATATAAAATTATGTTAGTAACACAAACCAGCTCCACGACTTCGTGAGAAACGCAGTTTTCTGTCATTGCTGCCAATGAGTCAGACACTGTCCACCATCACAGCTTCACAGCCACTAGCTAAGTGATGAAGAAGGACTTCCGGTCAGGCAGTTCAAAATAAAAGCCGACTCTTCCTTCACTTTGCTGTGGATAGAACGCAGTTTATGGAAACCCGTTGATGTCCAAATTTAAGCTTCCCTATGTTTTAAGTAATTTATCTTTCATTTAAAACGACATTTTTCCATTAGCATCAACCAAATAAGATAAAGTAAAAAGATTTATGTCTATATGTATATATTTTCTTTTTCTGAAGAATAGTTAAAATTTCAAAATAATTTGCTTCTCAAATAGTATTTGATTAAAAAAAATAAAGAAAATTAAGTTGCGTGCAAATTCTGGTTTTTGAAAGAGTAACATGAAAAAAAAACAAACATCAGGAATAAATGACAAATTAAAGTTAAAGAAAATCTTATAACAGTTTTTTTTATTGTATAAAATGTATCTACATTTGTGTAGGCTAACAAACACTGTGAATAGCATCATTTATACTTTGACTAACACTGTATAAAACTTGGTTAGGTTATTTTCTAGTCAGTGGAATCACTAAAGTCTTATGTCTGGACTTTGATTAGGTAAAAGCAGTGGTTTGCTGGAATTGCCATTTTCACCACTAAAGACCTGCTAAATATTTGCTTTTGGTACTTTGTTTTCTCTTTTTGGTTGAATAAAGAACCAACAGCAAAAGTCTGAATCAACTGAATCTGAAATTGCAAATTAAATTTGCTAGTTGTGGATTTGAACAAATGAGGAAGGAAAAGAAAGATCAAATATTTGTAGTAAAGAATAACAGCGCCTGTGTATTCTAGCAGGCAGTTGAACAGACACCTAACCCCAGACTGTGGAGGATAGACATAAAGGAAGTTCAGGGTGTTAATGAGATGTTTGGAGAGCTGAGAGCTGCAGGAAAACCAGCAGACTGAAGCCAGCAGAGCGTAAACCAGCAGGAGGTTTCAGACTTTGAGTTAACGGAGCCGTCAGAAGGTTTATGGCACAGCTCACTGACAGAGAACAAACCTTTAACAGAAAGGTTGGAACAAACGCTGATTTAAGCTACCCTACACATTTGTCTGTTTAGTTTTATTTAGCTGGATAAAATCAACTTTTTGTGAAGTTACATACAGTAAAACAGGAGTGTCCAAAGTACGGTTCGGGGGCCATTTCTTGCCCTTGGAATGAGTCTGTGCGGTCCCCAACTGCACTTTAAGAATCATACAAATTTAAATTGATTAATTTTATTTGTAATCAGGGTAACATAATTTTATTACAATGGAAAATGTTCATTACAACACAAAGTATTAAACTTTTTATGACCATGTTTTTATAATAAGTGGAATTACGTTTATCCAGATCCTTTTACTGGGAAAGTCACCTTTCTCTGCATTTACTTTCTTAATTAAACTCGACTAAATATTGGAAGACTTTCAAAAGACAGTAATCCAAAACCTGGTATTATGCCATAATTAAATGTTTTCAACTGAGTTTAGTTTAGTTTTTAGTAAAAATATCTTATTGCACTTGAAATAAGACAAAACTAACTTCAAAGTAATTTTTCAGCAAGATATTAGAGCTTGTTTTAAGTCAATAATTCATTAATTTTGCTGAAAATGCCAGATTATTTCACTAATGAAAATATCTTACTATAAACTAATCAAGCAAAAGATATTCAGCAGCAATGTGGTAAAATTGAGCTTTTTGTTCTCAGGTCACTGCTTGTCCTTTCTTTGGAAACCCTTGAAGAGTTTATTTTTAGAAGAAAGTATTTTTAGTTTCTGAATTTTAAAGTTCTGAATATTTTAATAAGCTGCCAAAAAAGAAGATAAATGTCGGCTCTGGCAGATGAAGCTTTAGAGTTAAAATCATTAAAAGCTTCTCAAAACAAAACCTGCTGATCCTGACACTTCTTGTTTGAGTGAAACTACCGATTGATCAACACTGTCATGTGATCAGCTCTGATTGGCTGGTAACGAGCCTCATCACTCTGATCACATCAGAATAAATGAGATTGATGGTCCCCTCATGGTGGAGATTGATGGTCCCCTCATGGTGGACCATTAATCACCTGTGAGCATCAAAACAAAATTAAATCATTTTTAAAAAGTGGGAGACGGACCAGAACCTTCTGACACCACTGGGGTCAAGCCTGTTAGAAAACGGATGGATGGAAAAGTTTCTTTGATTGAATTAAAAAATCTGCAGACAAAAAAAGAAGTTGGACGGAATTTTGAGAAAGTTTGACTCGTTACACATATTTGTTATTAATTAAATATGAATTTATTCCCCTTTCACCAAATAAATTGATTTGATTGTTATTCATATTGATAATTCTACACTCAATAAAAATATTTTATCTGTTCTTCTCTGTTTTATGGAATATCTGCACAACATATCTATAATAATAACTGAAAAACTATCTTTATTTTCATTATGTTAAGAAAAGGACTTCCTCTGGTGTTTATCATTTTTTCCCAAAGATTTAAAAAGCACTGGATTTTATTTTCATTCTGTTTTATCGTGATAATTCCTTTAGGATTTTATTGTTGGTTTTTATTGCAAATAAAGTTGCAAAAATGTCTGGCTAATAGAAAATGAATAAATAAATTAAGAAAAACCTCAATAATGAATAAAACTAAAGATTTGTAGGTTTTTAACTGAGCCAGCAGGTAGTGCTATAACACAATCTCTGCTCGCAGCCATTCTCTGCAGGAACTTATAAAACCTTCACGTCACAGATATAAAGATTCACCTCAAAACAAAGATTTTAGAAAAACCAAATATATTCATTAGTTTTAAAACATGTTTGGAACGTGCAGATGTTTAATTTGTGATGAATAAATGTGCTGATCAGGTTATAAAAGGACTTTTGTACCGTGAATGAGTCATGATGACTCATCAGGAGGAATATTAGATAATCCTCTGAAATATTCACTTTATTTTTTTTGTCTTTTTAAACACCCAAACACGTGACTGTTCTTTATTTCAAGAACTGAATCATTTAGATACAATAAGCTTCTTATTTTATTATTTATTAAGTTTTGAATCATTAAGTTTTTTTATTTTAAATAATAGCCTGGGAAAATACAGAATTTTATTCAAACTTCTTGCAGAAACTCTCTTTTATTCCAGCAAACTGAAACTATATATTAATTATATTTGTTTTTGATGCTGTGCAGGAAAAAACTCCTGAAATGTCAGTTTCTCTGATGACTTTTCATGTGATTTTCATGCAGTTTCATTTTCATTTCTCAAAAAACCTCAGAAAATATGAAAGAGCACCAAACGGCTCCTGATGACCCATGAAACTCCCCCCAAATCCCCCCAAACAGAACCTTCCCGCCGGGACTCCCCCTGCCCGGTGCTGGTTCTGCCCAGACACGTCCTGCAGCGCCGCAGCCTGGCCGCTAGAGGCAGCATGCGACCCGGTTCGGGCAGCCTGCATGCGGGACAGAACCAGTGCAGCTCAAACGCACTCATTTATTTTATTCAGAAAATGTTTTATTGAGGCTGTGATCACTTGACCTTTGACCTCATGGTAGTTTCTAATCCTAAACATGCAGCTGACTGGCACGTGTTTATCACCGGACCTTTGCAAATTCTGTATTGTTAACTATTGCACAACCGGCGTCATCATCATCATCAACATCATCAGCAGCAGTCCGTTATCCAACCCGGCGGGCGCGTGCCCAGCGCCCCCTCCCCTCCTTGTGTCTGATTAGGTCAGGTGTGCACTTTGATCTCGCTTTGGGGATTTTTTTTTTTTTTTTTTTTTTTTGCACCTTCTGGTGCAAAAAAAAGTTTCTGGGAGCAGAAGGAGGAAGATGTGGAAATTCCTCCAGTCAGTTAGAAAACAGCCGGTAAACAGAGAGAGAGAAAGAGAGAGAGAGAGAGGAGGGAGGGAATGCGGGGGATTCTCCGAAACCACCCACGTGGGATCGCCGGTCATCAGCACCGCGCTCAGCCAATCAGCAGCGCGCTGAAAATTCTCTTTTGATCAGCACGGACCAATCACAAGGCGCTCTGCTGCGCGCGGCTCCCCCCGCTAAACTGCTGATATAAATAAGGGAGTTCCTGCTGTCAGAGGCACAAAGCGACTTTACTCCCTACCGGACTGGACATTTATCCGAATCAGAAGCACTTCTGTTCCGATCTGGATTATTCTGCCGAGCTGTTTGGACTTTGCTTTTTCTCTTTGTGGAGTTTGTCAGGACAGCGAGCGCTGTGGATTTAATTTATCCTTCTAACCTGGAGCTGGTGGAATACTATTCTGAGTTCAACATGACTCTGGAGGAGGTCGTCGGAACCAACAGCACCGAGCAAAAGTAAGCGCTTTGGCCGATGATGCACCAGGATGCACAGATGTTTAGACGTTGCTGTTAGACATGTTGAGCGTTACTGTGCGCGGTTCTAACCGCCCCGCTGTCTCTGCAGGATGGAGACGGTGAGTCAGGCTGTGGAGGAGCTGCTGGTCGCGGCGCAGCGGCAGGACTGCCTCACGGTGGGGGTGTACGAGTCCGCCAAGCTCATGAATGTGTAAGTTAAAGTTCAACATTGATGTGTTTCTGAGGTTTAAAGTCAACATCTTTCTGGGTCTGTTGTTCTAACGTTCCTCTCCTGGTTCCGCTGCAGAGATCCGGACAGCGTGGTTCTGTGTCTCCTCGCCACGGATGAGGAAGATAAGGATGACATCGCGCTGCAGATCCACTTCACGCTGCTTCAGGCTTTCTGCTGTGACAACGACATCAACATCGTGCGGGTTTCCGGCGTGCGGCGGCTGTCGCAGCTGCTGGGGGAAGACACCGAGGACAGCAACGCCAAGGAGCCGCGGGACCTGCACTGCATCCTGGTCACGGTAAGTCCGCCTCCCCGGTCCTCCCGGAGCCTCTTCCTGCCTTCCAGTGCCGTTTGACTCGTACTTCCGGTTGTTTGTGGGTCCTAACGGCTGGTTCCGTGTTGTTTGTGCAGAACCCTCCGGTGCAGCCTCTGCAGTGCCAGGCCCTGCAGCACGTCAGCAGCTTCTGCGAGCAAAGCCGCTGCAGCAACCAGTGGGTCCCCTGCCTGGAGCTGCGGGACGGCTGACTGAACTGAACTGAACTGAACCGAACCGCCGTGCAGCGGTGAGAAGGAGTTGGATTTAAGCGACCCGACCTCCTGAAAGATAGAGGGGGGGGGGGGACGAGCCAGGACCGAACCGACACGAGCTCTCCAGCCGCGTGATGTGGGTCGACCGGTTCTGAAAGCCGGACCTAGACGTGTTGGAGCAGCTGAGGAAGAGGAGGAAGAGGAGGCTGTTTTCAGGAGTCAGCACGTGACTGGACTGATGAATGAGTGGAGAAGAGACGCACGTGGAGACGTGAACGGTGCTGCAGGTGTTTCGGCTCACCTGTGCGCATGCGCATGCTCTTGGACTTAATTATGAACTTTCAGACACATTGAAGTCATATGTTCATATTCATCAATGTGTTGACTCGATCTGATGAATAAACTGTTGAATACATTTACGATTCCTGAGTCATTCATCAGCGTGTGTGTGTGTGTGGGGGGGGGGGGGATGCTAAAGATGAGGCGCAGGGGCCATTTGTGGTCCTTTGAGATTGTATCCATTCTGGTCCTAATCCAGATTTTATTTTTTTATTTCACCAAACTGCTCATGGTAATTTGCTAAAAATAAATAAAAACAAAGTGATGCAAATCAGAATTATCTTCAAATGGAAACAAAAACTTCCGTATTTTTCATAATAGATCAAACTTGCATATACTATTAGATCTACATTTTGGATTCATTGCAGAAAGTTAGCAAAGTTGCGGAAGCTATTAAAATTCCCAAACACAACGTTAGCATCAGTTTGAAATGCACATTTCAGTTGTTCAGTAAACCCCAATGCTCTCCAGTAATTCTGGATTTTATCTTACAGAAATAATCTTTTCATCAGAATCAGCCTGTAGGAATCTGAACGGTAACACTGGGAGCTGATAACACTGTAATAAAATACCCCTCTCAAAACAAGTAAAAAGATAGAAAACAGAATGTTTTCAAATGTTATTAGTGAAAAAAACTGCCAATGTGGGAAATTTTCAACTAAAACTGGCTCCTTTCTGAAAAGTAACATGTAAGTTAAATTTGTCTTGATTTAAGTTTACTGGCGACTGCATCAGTTCAAATCAATTGATCCACTCTTGGTTATTTAGTTTGGAGCTGAATATACAATAAGCATTAACGCCGGTATGATGACGTCAGCTAAAAGCTCAGAGCAACTATTTGACTACATTCCACCAGAAACAAAAGACAAGTTGCCTTTATTCAAATACAGAAACTGTTTAAAGTCAGAGTGAAAAATGGAGCTTAAAATGTCCTGAATGTGGATTTCACAGAGCAGATCTGCTCACAGCGAGTCTTATTCACATAAATGCCATCATCACTGTTACTGTGGAGGCTTCAGGCTGTTCATACATCAGCCTCATTCTGAGAACATCAAGCCAATCACAGAACCACGCGACCAATTAATAGAAACACCAGAACAAAATGACCTGCTGTGTGAACGTATTTTATTTCATCTTTCTTTAACCAGGGGAGTTTAGAACAACAGATTATTTACAATATTGAACAGCAAAGAGCAGCTGTGGAGTTCAGGAGTTTGAAACATTTCTCGGTCAGATTTCACTAATGGGAAGCTTTCTTAGCTCATGACATCAAGCTACACATAGCATCGCTACATCGCTAAAATGATTAGCGAAACTGCAGAACAAAAGCATCTTTATGAACTGAAATCCAGCCCTCCGCCTCCTCAGCATGATCCAGCTAGATCATGCTGCAGCTTCTCAGCGGCGTGGAACCAGCAACCCAAATCCATCCATCCATCATCCATCCATCCATCCATCCATCCATCCATCCATCCATCCATCCATCCATCCATCCATCCATCCATCCATCCATCCATCCATCCATCCATCCATCCATCCATCCATCCATCATTATATTTCTACTGTGGTCCATTTGGAGCCTCTATAAAGTTAGCATGATGTTCCTCATGCTAATTTATCAGCTAAAGTCTCAATGAGCTAATTTGTCATTTTTCCTCTTTAGTTTCACCACTTTGTGATAAAAGTAGGAGCAAAGAACTGAACGTCATCACTTCATCTCGTCACCGTCTGTCGTTCTGCAGGGAAAATATTTCAGTAAAGAGGAACGCAGACCCCCCCCCCATCCTCCTGTGTTTTTGTGAAAGCTGCTGGGCTGTAAACTGAAGCTCACTGAGAACAAACAGCATTGGCCTTGCCCATGATGTCACAGTGTGATGTCACATCCTGTTAGCGGCCAACGGGAATTCTGCAGGACTGTTGGTTTTGGCGGCCGGCCCGCCCGACCTGGCTGAGGCCAAACGGGTCCACGACTCTTGTGAAACACAACAAAGTCCTGGAAGTGATGTGGAGTTTGGCTCAGCCAATCAGCTGCAGCGACTCACAGAGGAAACGATCTGTTTCTGCAAACACAACCGGAGCAAACAGTCCTCTCCTGTCCTTCAGTTCAAACCACACAACAAATCTGCCTTTTGTCATCCAGACACCGAGGAAACCTGGAGTTTCTGGGGGCTGCTGTCACGCGGCAGGCCCCTCAGCTCCGTCCTCGGCACCCAAATCATTTACAGTTTTCTGCTTAACGGCAAGTTTGACTGAACCCAACCAACATGTTCACTGCAAATACAGCAAATCTAATTTCTGTTTCCAAGGTTTTTATGGGCCTTATTTGAAAGTAGGCTGACAGGAAAGACATGCGGCAAAACAACTTGATATTAGACAATAATTCCTTAATAATGATGGAAAAGTAAAAGTTCAACAGCAGATTGAATCACTTTACCGGTGAAATAATCTATCAGTGGAATTATTAATCAATATTGAGGAATTATCGACTAAAACAAGTTCTTATATCTTGCTGAAAAGTTATGTGTGAGTTAGTTTTCCTTATTTTAAGAGTATTAAGAAATAGAAACTAGATTTAACTACTTGGTAAACTTTTATAATTTTGCAGTAAACAAAACTAGAAATTTTGTTTCACCTTGTTTATTTTCATAGACTTTTGTATCCTTTTATGCTGATGACGGCGTTATTAAATTTTTTGTGCGTCATTAAAGAAATAAAACATTGTTTCCATATTTTAAGTGAAATAGTCTACAGTGGAACTAAAACTTTTCAATCAGTATTCAGGAATTATTGACATAAAACAAGCTGCTATAAAAGTTACTTGTAAATGAGTTTTTCATGTATCAGATGCAGTTATGTGTTGGAATTGGAAATTAGACTAAAAATGTTTGGAAAGATATCATTCAGGTTCTGTTTCTCTTCCCTCATTCGGCTCCGGATGGCGTCAGGATTCCTGCGTTCACGTCTCAGACGTCCTGTGAGGACAAACATGAACCCGTTTTCCGTCTCTGCGTTTGGCTGCATCGGTCAACGCTCCCGCCTTGTGACGCAGCCGCCTTGTGACGCAGCCGCCTGGCCCGCGTGCGGACGTGTTTTTCTCCGTGACGAAGCTTCTGTGACACTGTAACCCTGACATGTTTACGCCAGAGCTCAGCTTACAGATGCTTCTCATTTTCACACTTCTCATCTGTAAAGTTTCACTTTTGAAAGTGGAATTGGCAAGTGATGAAAAACCTTGAGAAGTCTCTCAGTCTTTGGCTTCACTTTCTGTAAGGAACGTATTTCTGTAAAGAACGTCTCTTCCTATAAACCACGGGTCTCTTTGTGACTTCTCTTTATAATCAAGGGAGTAAACAAAGAAAACTCGATGAGGAATCGTTTTCCTGACAGAAACATCTTCAGCATGCAAAGCTTTTTCTCACAGAATTGACTTTTTCTGCTTTCAGCCATGTGGAAGCTGTAAGGATTTGCTATGCAGGTCCAAACGTTTGCAGAAGGATGTGTTGCATGGTAATAGAGTAAATAGTGCAGGCAGAGCCAGCTGGGCCGGGCCGGGCCGGGCCGGGACAGGCTGTCTCAGCCCAGCCGCTCACACCCTGAACGCAGCGTGCGGCGGGCGGAGCCGGTCTGCTGCACGCAGGTGAGTGACGGCAGAGCAGAGGTCAACACGCCGTCTCTGATGCCATGGGAGGAACCACCGGCTGATCACGTTACACACCCACTGCGTCAGGGTGTGTGTGTGTGTGTCAGGGAGTGAGAAAGGGAGTTCTTCAATTCTTTAATCACTAATACGGTAGAAATGATTGGAATGTAGATAAAAATAGTCTGCAGTGGAACTAAAACTTTTTATTTAGTATTCAGGAATTATTGACATAAAACAAACTGCTAGGGGAAGATTTTTTACTGGAGCAAAACACAAACAGAGATACTTGGATAGTAGTTAGTAACTAATCATTATGCAAATAATCCTGTTATTTACTGAGTTCTGCAAATAAGCTTTAGTTACTTAGTTACTTTCAGAGGTGGGTAAAGTAGCCAAAAGTTTTATTCAAGTAAAAGTAAAAAGTTTTTGGTAAAAAGTCAACTTAGGAACTGATCAAAATTACATCATTAGAAGGACTGAAATATAAAGATTTAAATCCCCACAGTACCAGAACCGATCCAATATTCACTAAACAAAACGGCATGAGGCCGAGTTTTTATGTTTTGAGCAGAAGAGTGAGGTAAACAAAAATAAACACCTAATGAGTGAAAAGCCAGGAAATGAAAACCAGCAGAGCGCGGCTGGCCGTCCGTGTTTCCATCCTCATCGTATTGTTGTTGATCTGGTCGTTGCATCGTGGAACCATATTTCCAGCCGGCTTGAAGAGCAGGGAGGAAATGCTCTGCAGGAGCGTGAATGGAAAATGCAAATTGTTGAACAGTTCAATTTGCATCGGTGAAAAACATGGAAGGTGGACTAGGTTGGTCAGAACCTGGACTCCAAACTGAGAAACATCTGGACAGCAGCAGGGAGCTGAAGGAGAGTCTGAATTTAAGATCTGGACCTGAGTGACCGTGTTCCTGAACGCGTTTACACAACAGTCAGCTCATTGTGGTGATCAGAACCGACCCGGTACCGGCTCCATGACGGAGAACGTTTTGTCGCTCCAGAATAGCAGCTTTATTTTGGGCCGATAAGGGAACAAAATGAGCTCAGTGTGTCACTCCTGCAGCTATTTCTGTTCAGCTCAGTCCTCCAGCAGCGCGGAGGCTGCCGCTGCGTCACGTCGCCGTGGAAACGGCTGACTGCGGCCCATTGGGCCGGCGGGACCCGATACGTAGGGAGATCCTGCTGCTGCGTCACTGACCATGTAAGGCTGAACCTGGAGCAGGAGAGGATGAGTCAGACGGAGGAAGAGGAGGAGAAGTGATGAGCAGCCAGCCGGTGAAGAGGCGCATTTCTGCACAATCACAACATTTTTACACCATCAGAGTCTGAGAATATCCAACTCTGGTTATATAACAGAACTGAGGCTGAAAGGCTGTCAAATCATGGCTACATTAAAAAGCACAGAGACAGAAAACATGAACGATTCAGAAGCAGAAATGTTCTTTACTGGAACTGAACGATTTTCATTTAGTGTTCATCAGTCCAGTCCTGTTCAGGCCGATTTACTCCCACTCCAGGTATTTAATCCCACTCCAGGTATTTAATCCAGGTCGGTTGGGTTTGGTTGAAGTAAACTCTGCTGCGGTTCGAATGCCAATGCGAACACCAACACCAACAGCTTCACAGGGCATTCTGGGTAAATTAAACCAAAGCAATGCATTAGCCTAGCACTAGCAGGAGAAATGACTTAGAGGAATCCAACCAACTGAAACCTGACCCACTCCAGTGTTACCAGTGTTACCAGTGTTACCAGTGCTACCAGAGACATAAAGTCGTCTTATTCTGAGGGAAATTACCATCACAATTAAAATAAGAAGTGCATTGATGCGCTATAGTGACTCCAATGTTGAATGGCTCCTAACAGGCCGTCACAGCTTTGAGGCGTCAGATGGAACGGATTCATCATCAGACGGAACGGATTCATCAGCAGACGGAATGGATTCATCAGCAGACGAAATGGATTCATCAGCAGATGAAACGGATTCATCAGCAGACGGAACGGATTCATCAGCAGATGAAACGGATTCATCAGCAGACGGAACGGATTCATCAGCAGACGGAACGGATTCATCATCAGACGGAATGGATTCATCAGCAGATGGAATGGATTCATCAGCAGATGGAACGGACGGAATGGATTCATCAGCAGATGAAACGGATTCATCAGCAGACGGAACGGATTCATCAGCAGATGAAACGGATTCATCAGCAGACGGAACGGATTCATCAGCAGATGAAACGGATTCATCAGCAGACGGAACGGATTCATCATCAGACGGAATGGATTCATCAGCAGATGGAACGGACGGAATGGATTCATCAGCAGATGAAACGGATTCATCAGCAGACGGAACGGATTCATCAGTAGATGAAACGGATTCATCAGCAGATGAAATGGATTCATCAGCAGACGGAACGGATTCATCAGCAGACGGAACGGATTCATCAGCAGATGAAACGGATTCATCAGCAGACGGAACGGATTCATCATCAGACGGAATGGATTCATCAGCAGATGAAACGGATTCATCAGCAGATGAAACGGATTCATCAGCAGATGGAATGGATTCATCAGCAGATGGAACGGACGGAATGGATTCATCAGCAGACGGAACGGATTCATCAGCAGATGAAACGGATTCATCAGCAGATGAAACGGATTCATCAGCAGACGGAACGGATTCATCAGCAGATGAAACGGATTCATCAGCAACGGAATGGATTCATCAGCAGACGGAACGGATTCATCAGCAGATTTAACGGATTCATCAGCAGACGGAACGGATTCATCAGCAGACGGAACGGATTCATCAGCAGATGAAACGGATTCATCAGCAGATGAAACGGATTCATCAGCAGACGGAACGGATTCATCAGCAGATGAAACGGATTCATCAGCAGACGGAACGGATTTATCATCAGACGGAATGGATTCATCAGCAGATGAAATGGATTCATCAGCAGATGGAACGGACGGAATGGATTCATCAGCAGACGGAACGGATTCATCAGCAGATGAAACGGATTCATCAGCAGATGGAACGGATTCATCAGCAGACGGAACGGATTCATCAGCAGATGAAACGGATTCATCAGCAGACGGAATGGATTCATCAGTAGACGGAATGGATTCATCAGCAGATGAAACGGATTCATCAGCAGACGGAACGGATTCATCATCAGACGGAACGGATTCATCATCAGACGGAATGGATTCATCAGCAGATGGAACGGACGGAATGGATTCATCAGCAGACAGAACGGATTCATCAGCAGATGAAACGGATTCATCAGCAGATGAAACGGATTCATCAGCAGATGAAACGGATTCATCAGCAGATGAAACGGATTCATCAGCAGATGAAACGGATTCATCAGCAGATTTAATGGATTCATCAGCAGACGAAACGGACGGAATGGATTCATCAGCAGACGGAACGGATTCATCAGTAGATGAAACGGATTCATCAGCAGACGGAACGGATTCATCCATTCCTACACTAGGAAATGAACATTTCTTAGTGTTCATTTCTCTTTCTTTATTTTCCCGGTCATGGCACAGCAGACTATTCAGCCAATCAGCTGTTGTTCTGAGGCAAACACAAACACGTCACTCGTGGCTCAAGCTTAGAAAAGCATGATTGGCTGTTTCAGGAAACAGATGCCTTCAGGGTTCTCAGAAAAGTTGGGACAGTCAACCAATTTCAACCACACATCAACGAAATGGTCAAATTATCGTATATTTGCCCATTTTTTGGGATTATTTATCGTACAGAGGCAGAATTATAGTAAAAATATGATAATAGTCGTAGCCCTGGCAACCTGGACCGCTCCATTGTTGTTTGCATTTTGTGAAGCAGCGCCCCCACAGGCGAGGAGGGAGATAATTGTGTCTTTTGTAGACACGTTTTATTCATCCTCTCTTTATTCCTGACCGTGTTTTTACTAACGTTGGTGACGTTGTCATCCCAACAACTTTACTCCTGTTTCCCTTTTTGCTGTTATTTTGGTTAATTGTCACATTGATTCACTTTTTTTCTTCCTGTTTATTTTTTCATCTGTTCTTTTGTCTTTTGACCAGTTTAGTGCGTCTTGTGGATCTCTGTCTTGTTAATGTGTTCATTTGCTCGTTTAGCTCGGTGTGTCAGTTCTTCTGCATCTGCTGCTGATTCCCTCCTGATCTGAGCTTTCAGCAGCTGCTGCTTGGCTGATCAACCTGTTAAATTGCAGCAGTGAGATCCAGTCATCACTGCTGAACCTTGAAAAAGCCCTCAAGATGAGGGCACAAAGCGCAGCCTGCGGTTTGTGGGCGGAAGGTGTGTTTGTTGTGTTTTGGATTGAGAACACACCTTTTTGTTCCCTCTCTCACAGCCGGCGTAAATCCCGTCCCTTTGGGAGTTTTGTGAAGAATTAAGACTCGTCTGATGTGTTCATCATGAAAACCTTCATTTGACTCATGAATGTGGGGCTGCTGCTCCCTGTCAGAAATGCCAGGAATGTCGCTCCTCATTCTTCCTTTGCTTCCTGTTTCTAACCTCTTGGTTGCATTTTGGCCTCTGAAAAAACAAACTTGTTTTTCTTTAGTAGAAGCTGTTTTATAAACCGATCTTCTGAATGTTTCAGAAGCTTTTATTAGATTGCAAATGTCAAAACTTTGTTGATAATCTACCAGTGTAAAAAAAACACAAAACTTTTAAATATAAACACAAGAAATTAAATTTCTTGTGTTTATAACACAACAAACACACCTTCCGCCCACAAACCGCAGGCTGCGCTCACACATAAATCAGTTTGTTCACATAATAAGTCACTTAAAAAACTTGTGCCTTTAGTAGCATCCTGTTGTTGATCACATGACTTGTCCAGTGCAAAAAAACAGATTTCTATTTCTATGAAGCAAATTTACTTTCTCAATTCCAATTTGCACTTTTGAGTTGAATGAAATGAAGCTGACAGCTGTTGTTCGATTATGAATGTGCAGAAAACCTTGTTGTTGTTTGGCTAGTATTGAAAAACCAAATTTTGGTGTTAAACATTAAACATGCGATTAAGTTTGTCAACATCATAAGTTGTTAGAATCACCAGCTACTTCCTGTCGTCTTCTTCTTTGTGGTTTTCACCAGTAGTAACATTCGACTGTTGATCATGTGACTCGTGATATGACAAAATGTGTTTCCATTATAGTTTTGCTAACTAAACCAATTTTCAATATATTAGTTGTTTGTTTTTTTTTTACTTTCCTTAATCAAATTTCAAATTCAAAATGTCAAATTTGAATAATAAATGGAAACACAGCCACTGCTGAAGCCGAAAGACTTTAAAAAGAAACCAGCTCTGGTCAATAAACCCAACATTAAAAACCCCATTCTGCTCCACGATTGGCTGGCAGCACGTGATGTCAGCGTGTCGTCAGGACGACGCTGCAGATTAGACTTCGGCCTCGGCATCTCGGCGCTCTGACCTCCGGCTTTCCGCTCAACCACAACCAGACAACAACAACCTGGGAGTTCAGGAACACGCTGTGACACACCGTGTTTACTCACAGGAACCAGCCAATCACAGAGCGGCAGCAGGAACACATGACCATCAGAAAACATGCTGTAAACATGTTTGGGAATCGGACGTCAAAGACCAGTCGCCTCCATGCAGGAGACACACACTTCCTCTGCAACAAACTCGTCATCATCTGCCAACAAGCAGAGGTTGAGTTGGTTTGTTGCTCTGTGTTCATGCAGTGAGAGGCAACAGGACGGGTCACTGGGAGGAAGACCGAGCAAAAGCAAAAACAAAAACATGGGTTTTTACATGAGTCTGAATAAAACACGACTCTGACAACAAGTGCTTGGTCATCACCTGCTGCAGAGGATCATGTGACATTGCTCGGCCAATCAGCGCTGCGGGGAATTTAGCGCGCGGTAATCAACGATAGTCATAGTTGTATGTAGTGTTTTTTTTTTCAATATTTTAATCCGTACTAAACATGTCCAGCAAAAAAGAGAGTGATCAGACGAATATACATCGATCTCTGCAGCAGGTGACAAACTGAAGGCCAACAGGAAGCTGAAACTAGAACTTCCTCTGACAGGCGTATCAAAATACATTTATTTAAGACCTTTAAAACTAAAGGTGTTGTTGAGTTCAAGCTAATTTTAGTCTCTTCTTTCAGTTGTTAGAATGGCATCAAAATTAGTTCAAAAGAGGAACTGCAGGCTCCCTGGCAGGTCAGTTAAAGGTCAACATGTCCAAGGTTTATGCAAACATCATGATGATGATTAGCAAATCAGAGAAGCTGCAGATCAGATGGGTGTGATTGATTTCCCGAGTGATTATTGGATAAAGTTTGCAGAAAATAGAAACTTTTCCAGGTTTCTATAGTTAAATTATATTTTCTGACTGAGTTCAGTTGAGTTCAGCGTCATGAACTCAAACCAGAAATGAAACCACTTCCTGTGTGTTTCTTCACACATCTGAACAGCTTTGTGTGTTTTCAGACCCTTTTGAAGACCCTGTGCTGAATCCTCGGTGCTGCAGTTTCTCTTCAGCAGGTCCAAAGTGTTTTCTGGAGCTCAGGGCCATGCAGTGTGTAAGCAGAGCTGTGTGTGTGTGTGTGTGTGTGTGTGTGTGTGTGTGTGTGTGTGTGTGTGTGTGTGTGTGTGTCACTGGGGGTATTAGTGGGGATTTACTGGCAGTAAAAGCAAAAGCTCACTTTCACTCAAAGTTTTTCCTGTCGCAGACTCGATCAGGCTGATTAGTTTCCATTTCAATGTTTTTGCTGCTCATTTCCACAGAACTGTGACATCATAGCAAAACCAGGCAGCCAGTCAACCTTTGGTCAAAATGTCTGAATTACAACTGAATGAACAGGAATAAACAACCAACACACAGCTTTCCACTCACCAAAATCAAATATCTATCCCTTTTTAGTGAAACCATTTCCCATTGGACGTCAGCTGAAATCATTTCCAGTTGAGTGTGATTTGGTCTGAGTTCAGCAGATTACAGCGTCATGACGGCGGATTAAGCAGGTCAGATTAGAAGTAATGTCACAAACTTTGAACACATCAAAACGCTGCAGAAAGATTCAGACTGAAGTTCACAAAAACAAACAACAAAAAGCTTGTGTTAGAATGGTCTAGTCAAAGTCCAGATGTGCAAAGCTGTCTAAATGTCACCAGAGCTGGATGCTACAACAGAGTCTTAGGGCCATTCCAAGAAAATAAAATTTATATATAAAATTACAAGAACAAAGCCGTATTATGAATTTATTCCCTGATATTTTTGTACATCTTTCTGCTTTTTCCCCACAAACGGCTAATAATGAAAACTTAGCCCCTCATGTGCCATGTTTTCTGTTGCCATGGTAACAGCACAGCAGACACATTGTTTACATGGTTGTTCAGTCAAACCGCTAAGATTCTGGTGCAGTTTGTCCTGAAACCAGAAACAGAACCACTTCAGAAAGTTTCACTCCAAGCAGCTTCAGGTGTGGACCTGCTAGCATCATAAACTTATTAGCTTCATAGACTCGTTAGCATCAGAGACTAGTTAGCATTATGAGCTCATTAGCATCAGAGACTAGTTAGCATCATGAGCTCATTAGCATCAGAGACTAGTTAGCATCATGAGCTCATTAGCATCAGAGACTAGTTAGCATTATGAGCTCATTAGCATCAGAGACTAGTTAGCATCATGAGCTCATTAGCATCAGAGACTAGTTAGCATCATGAGCTCATTAGCATCAGAGACTAGTTAGCATTATGAGCTCATTAGCATCAGAGACTAGTTAGCATCATGAGCTCATTAGCATCAGAGACTAGTTAGCATCATGAGCTCATTAGCATCAGAGACTAGTTAGCATCATGAGCTCATTAGCATCAGAGACTAGTTAGCATCATGAGCTCATTAGCATCAGAGACTAGTTAGCATCATGAGCTCATTAGCATCAGAGACTAGTTAGCATCAGCGGATTGTTTCTCATGACCGCCCTCATGCTCATGGCCCTCATGTGCCATGTTTTCTGTTGCCACGATAACAGGACATTGTTTACATGGCTGCTCTGATATGAGCCGTTCTGATGCTGTTTACCCGTTCTGACCAGCTCAGAGGTTTTTCTGTCCCGTGTCTCAGCCACTCACTCGGCTCCGACTCCAGATCAGTTTTTCCGAGCGGTGGGAACGTGATGGAAGGAAAAAGTTCATATTTGCTCTTCCACCGCAGCTCTCCGCCTGTTGTTTTTCTCCCACTCTCCCTCCTCTGTCGGTGTTTTCTTTCAGACCTTTCTCCACCTCCTGGAGGAGTTATATTTAGCCGCAGTATTTCAGGATTTTCCCACTTTGTTCTGTTTCCATTCTTCCTCACAACACTTCAGTTACAGCGTGGCGTTGAGCAGAAGTCCAACTGTTACTGTGTCTCTAAACTGTTTGGGATTCCTCCTCCTCAGTCAATATTAGGTAGATTTTATTTATTTTGCGTCTTTCACATGTCAGAAACAGAAACAAATAAAAACAAACTTCATGTAAGCAAATTAAATAACAGGCTAATGAGTGAAAACAAATAAAATATTGTTTTAGTCAGAGAAGTGGGATTTAAACATGGCGACACCCAAGTAGACGCTGACAAACATTAGTTTAAAGGTGATCTATTTTTCTTCCTTGAACAGGTTAGGATATTTTTATGGCCTATACAAAACCCGTTCACAGCAGCTTTTGCACAAAATCATTTTTAGATACTGTTAGGTTTTAGTCTCTTTTAGGGGTTTTTGCCACTTTAAATCCAAATAATTTGCTGCTGACCAAATCCGCATCTCAACTTTTACACTTGCATGTAAAAATGGCTGCAAAAAGGCACACAATTATACAAACATTCATCTTTGAAAAGCAAAAGTGGCGCCTCCTGCACAACCGAAAAGAACACAGCAAGTGGTTTCTGGATGATAAGTCAAAAACAAAACACTTGTCTTCCAGCAGCCATTGTACAGAGCACACGGAGGTAAAACCAGCTGACCAAACATGCTGGAGCTCAGCTTGAATTGCGAGGTAACGGGACTGGAGTTGCTAGGTAACAGAGGAGTGCCTGTTGAATGTCACTTAACAATAGGAAGGTTTTTGAAACAGCTTATTTTTTAGACACCAAAAAACATAAATTTTTTGCCATAAAATCAATGATCTGAGTTTTTTAAGCATCTGGGTTGTTTTTGTAGAAGCAGTTGAAACCCTAATGAAAATGCAAAAATGTGAAAAATGGGAATTTTGCACAAAAGGTCCAATTTAAGTTTACTCTCCATAAGCAAAAGTACTTTTATTTCTTTAGCTCAGAGTTTCAGGCGCTACGTGTAACTTTTACCAGCGTGTTTTGCAAAATGAACAACAGCTTACTGTTTACCCAAAGAGCGGCCATCTTGAAATGCTAACTATGGGTTTCTGAGTGGGACATTTGACCTGATTTTTCTGTCTTCGAAGTTTTAATTTCCAAGTTCTGTGGACAAATAGAACTTGTGGGTAAACCAATCAGCATCAAGAACGGAGCTCTTGGATTGGCTGCTTAGCAGAGTAGCATGCAGCTAGATTGCAGTTAGCATGCAGTTAGCATGCAGCGAAGTATTTCACCTTCCCAAGCTGCAATGTTTTTCTGTATTTTTGAAATGATTTATGAAAAATATAAGCCAATAACTGGATTTTCAGAAATGCATTTTTGATCACTTTCCAGAAAATATTAAGATATTAAAGTTTGAGTGAAACCTATCATCATCAACGCAGTCAGAACTAATGCATGTTGAAAACTTTGCATTTTCCAAGTTTAAAGTTTGTAGATTTCAACAGTCACTGCCTCTGATCGGCTCTGTTTGCTGAACTGAACTGAAGCAGGCTTTTCCTTTGACTGAGCTATAAATATCTGCTCTGGTTGCCGACAGTTATTTTTATCCCAGCTGAGGCTAAATTTACTGAGCCGGGCGTCTCCCCACCGTTCTGCCGCAGGATGCCCCTCCCCCACCCGTTTCCAAACCAAAGAGCTGAGGTCAGTGAGTCTGACAAATAAAAACGCAGCTTTGAATTTGAAACGGGTCAAAGGGAAACAGATTGTATAAGGAAACACATTGTGTTGGGTGGGTGATAAATGCGTTCTGCATGTCCAATCACAGATAATTAGAGCCTGAAAACAAAAAAGCTTTAAATCTTGAGGGATTTTCTGTGTTTGAGTTGATCTGAGTGGCCAAACAAACAGAAGCTGCTTCTGATTCAACATTAAAGGAGAAAAACGGGTCAGAGCTCCTCAGTAGCTTCATCTAAACACCATCACAGAGCCTCCTTTCTCTGCGTCCAACAGCCCACAATTACAGGCCATGTGCTGAGGTAACCCCCACCCGCCCATCAACCCCACCCACCCATCCAAAACCACCGTTTGATGTCAAACCCAGCGTCCCCTCCCTCCTGCTGCTGCTGGTCCAGAAACCGAGTCCAGCGCTGGAAACACCAGCTGAGTGCAGACCGGAGTACCTGGAACCCCATTTCCTTCCCCTGGAGCTCAAACGTCCGTTTAGTCGGCCATGTTTACAGACAACATTCATGGCAATAAGCACATTCCTCAACATGATGGAAGGAGACACAAGAACAACTGTTTTAACCAAACAAAATACAATAAAATAAAATAAAGTGATGAGGATTAGCTGTTAGCTACTCCAACTGAGGTTAGCAGGCAGTTAGCTAAACTAGCAAGGCGTAAGCAGAATTTCCAAGTAGTTAGAATAGTTTGCAGGCGGTTAGCTAAAGTAATCATATGCTAACTCTGTTAGCAGAGTTATGTTTTCTCCTACATATTATGATGTTTCTAAGTTATTTAAGTGCCCAAAGGTCTGTATTATCATTATTATCATTATTATTAGCTAACTCTGCTAACAGAGTTAGCTAACTCTGCTAACTATGTTAGCAGAGTTAGCATATAAAAAATGGAAATTTGGTTTTCATAATGGAAATTTGGTTTTCATAATCTGTCAAACAACACAAATTACGCAACATCATAAACGTTCATCATGAAAAAGGAAACCAAAATGTGATCTGAAATAGTGTGTACATTTATTCTTACCCTGGTTTCAGAGTTTGAGGCAACATGGCAGTGTAAGCAGCAGTTAGCAGCGTTAGCAGCACTTAGCAGCGTTAGCAGCAGTTAGCAGCGTTAGCAGCAGTTAGCAGCGTTAGCAGCAGTTAGCAGCATTAGCAGCACTTAGCAGCGTTAGCAGCAGTTAGCAGCATTATCAGCAGTTAGCAGTGTTAGCAGCAGTTAGCAGCGTTAGCAGCAGTTAGCAACATTAGCAGCAGCTAGCAGCACTTAGCAGCGTTAGCAGCAGTTAGCAGTGTTATCAGCAGTTAGAAGTGTTAGCAGCAGTTAGCAGCGTTAGCAGCAGTTAGCAACATTAGCAGCAGTAAGCAGCGTTAGCAGCAGTTAGCAGCAGAGGGTAGAAAGTTTTTATCCGTCTATTTTTTAGCACAAATGATCCCTTGTGAAACTTTTTTCTCTCTTTTAATCCAGAATTTTTTCTCAGTAATAATAGGTAAGATAAAAAATATAGCAGAAGTAAAATGTAGGGATATTCTATGTTCTCCTCCTGCAATGATGAAGTAAATGCTTCTCGTCATGCTTCCTTGTTAGGTAACATATAGTCGAGTTTAGCATGTAGACACTGATCTCATCTCCCATGATTATGTTGCATAACATGCCAGGAAGTGATAATCTCACCACGTTGTAGCGTCTCTGGCCTCAGAGGCCACAGGTGATACCAGGCTGCTGAAAACAAGCAGGAAGCTCAGATAACCTCCTGCTCTGATAAGGCTGCAGCTTCTGCAACTTTATTTTGTTTGGAGGATATGTTACACGTTCCTGGAATCACATCTGAAGCAGTGGCGTTTATTTGAAAGGTCCTTCATTTTCTGTTTTGATGTCTGAATCAGATGCATGAAATGTTTTCAGACTCAACAGTAAAAGCTAAAGAAGTGAAATGAGACATTTGAAGCAAATTTGACCATTTCTGAGGAGCTACTTTGAGTTTTCTCAGAGAGGAAAAGTTCAAAGCTGCTTCAGCTTTCAGTCTCATTTTGAACTGAGAAACAAGTTGAGTCAGTTGGTTTGGTTTTATTTTATTCGGCCTTTCAGTCGGTGGATTTCTTGTTCAGGCTGCTGTTGGTATCAGTTTCTCTCAATATTCAAATGTGAAGAGCAGAAGCTGAAGCTCCACAGCGGATCTGGACCTTCCAGTAATCCTCCAGATACAAACGAGGCCGGACTCGGCCGGGTCCGTTATCAGCTGGCCGAGGCGTCGAACCAACCGGGATCCAATCAGGTGCAAAAACAGAATAAACACTTACAGAAATCAAACCTTTTCAGACAGTCTGAGTGGAACTTTAAACCGCATTTCTGCAGGAACATCCAAGCACTTTTCAACGTGAGTTTTAACCTTTTCCAGATATTTGGAGATAAAAAAGGGAGATAGTTTCAATTCATGATTATATGACATCATTTGCTATTTACTATTACATCTTAAATATAACAGAATTTTACACTTTAAACCTGAAAACAAAAACACTTTTCCAGCAGCTCATTTTAAATTGATATTCCTTCATGTTGATGAAAAACATTTTCCCACATTACAAGTGAAATAATAACTAAGATATTTGCACCAAAATACTTGGTAAGATTTTATGTTTTGCAGTTTTAGTAACTGACTAAATGAGCTACAAATGCAACTTGAATTTATTGAATGTTTTTTAAATAGAAAAGTAACAGAGAAGTAAGTACACCCCCTAATTTAACAGCTTACTGGTCAGGTGTTTCACTTTGTCAGTCAGTCACATGTTTATTGTCTTTACACTGAATGTTTGTGATTGATAAAATCTAAATAAAACCATGTAACTTTTAACGCTTTGAGGTGTAAATGTGTGTCTGATGCGTCGCTGTGGCGGGTCAGCTGACCGCAGCAAACATGGCCGATCAAAGAGCCCAGGATGTGAATGTGAATGAAGCAGCGGC
Organism: Poeciliopsis prolifica; assembly: GCF_027474105.1. Lineage (NCBI taxonomy): Eukaryota > Metazoa > Chordata > Actinopteri > Cyprinodontiformes > Poeciliidae > Poeciliopsis > Poeciliopsis prolifica. Next base: position 1,630,897 of record NW_026562377.1, read on the forward strand.
TCAGCTGGAAATGTGCTGCAGTCAGGTGATGATGGGGGGCGGACTGTGCCTGAGGCCCCCTGTGGTGAGGCCCTGCAGCTGACCAGAGAACCAGGCGCTGAAGAACCACAACTCCAAACTAAAACGTATCCGACCAGGAAGAAGCTGATCAAATCATTTAATATTTAAAAATATAAAGTCAAATGGAAATGTTGGTATTTTGAGGACAAAAATGACAATAATTTATACAAGCAACAAAAAAAAAGTAAAAACCTGATGAAACTGTAACAGAAACTGCAGGTCTGAGTCTGTCTGCTGACTTTCTGGTTAAAACTTGTTTGTTTTTCATTCAGTGGGTAAAACATGCAGAAAAGAGCAAAATACCTTAAAATAAAATCACTCTAGTAAAAGTGAAAAATACTGTGGAGTAAAAATACTGCTAATAGCACAGAAAAAGTTACTCAAGTAACTGAGTAAATGTAACTAGTTACTCCTGCAGCAGGAAAAGGTCAGGAATCAAAGGAAACCTGGACAAAAATCCTCAGAGTTGAATCAGAAATCAGACGTTAGCATGAACACGACCAGCAAGTGTGAGTGGCTGCAGCGCGTCTTCCTCTTTCCTGGAAGTCGATTCGGTTCTGACGGGTCGGTTCTGACGGGTCGGTTCTGACGGGTCGGTTCTGACGGGTCGGTTCTGACGGGTCGGTTCTGACGGCGCGGCTCACCGGCGGAGGAGTCAGAGGAAAACCACAAACCGACCAGGAAGTTTCCACCACAGAAAAACGGGTTTTAAATCAGGGTGTACAAACTTTTTGTCAGATCAGAAATAAATAAACGAAGCTTTAATTTTAATAAAATGAGTAAACAAATCTGTTTTTTCAAGCAAAGGGAAACGTAAAACATTTCATGTAATTAAAAGGGCAGAATCAAAATAAACTCTTTAATAATCTTTTCATCATGTCATAATGTTATTACCCGGAGTTTTGCCTTCACTCTTTCATCCATGTTCTTTGTTTTAAATCCTGTAATCTCCATGGCAATCATTCGGCCGGCTTCCTGAAATTGGGCCTCTGCCTCTTTAAGAAGCTCCTGCTCTTTCTGAAGCTCCGCCTCCAGGAAGTCGTCCCAACAAGGCTCCTATTGTAAACCTTTAACGTTTTCACCAGCGCCGCTCTGAGCAGCAGCTGCTATGATGAGCTCAGCAGCTGTTTGCTCATTTCTGCTGGCTAGTCTGAAGGAGCTGAGTGTGGGAGGAGCTTCGCCCGGAAGGCGGAGCTAGGTCCGCCCAGGTGTTTTGCACAGCTGAATGGTTGCCATGGAGATTAAAGGATTAATTTTATAGCATCAAGGAAAGACTTTTAAAAAGTCTTTTTATGTAACACTGTCCCTTTAAGAGCTATTGTAGCTAAATTTGAAGTGAGTGAGGGACAGAAAAATGATGCACAAAGTTAAAGTGAATAATTGTTCTGTAAACGACAGCAGATCATTCACACACACACACACACACACACACACACACCCACACACACACACACACACACACACACACACACACACACACACACACACACACACACACACACACACACAGACAGCATGGACAACTTTCTACGGGAAAGAACCAAAAACGTGCAAACTGTGAACTAATGTAATGACGCACAGACAGCGGAGGACAAATTATGTTTTTCTTTAATGTTGTTATTTTACAGGCGGAGCTTTAATGCGCCTGAGATCCTGCAGCGTCAGTCAGAGGAGAGCGGCGCGTTTCCTGCAGCTGCAGACGGTTCTGCTCTTCAGATCGCGCCGCTCTGAGTTCGGATGTGATGGATGTGGTTTCGGTCGGAGCCACATCAATCTCTATGACTGGACCCGCCGCGTGTGTGTGTGTGTGTGTGTGTGTGTGTGTGTGTGTGTGTGTGTGTGTGTGTGTGTGTGTGTGTCCATCAGCGCTTCGCGGTGACGCGCGTGGCAGGAATTACTTACCGATGTTAACCCGCCACAATCAAAGCCCGAGTCTGATGAGCCCGTGGCGCGTTGAGGAGCCTGAACGCGCCTTTCATCAGCTGACTCACCGGCAGCAGCTGCACGCAGGCGGGCAGGCAGGCGGGCGGAGGCCCCGGGCCCCGCGGGACCAGGGCCCGATAAGGCGCGGGTTCCTGGGAGACGCTCATCAAAGCCGCGGTTCGGATGTGTGAGAACAAAGTGGAGCCTGACGAGTGAAATCCACATCAAGCTTTTCCTCTGGGCCACATTTCAGTCCTGAGACGCAGCTCTGGTTTGAACAGTTGTGATTCCTTCATGCTGTCTGCAAACACTGCAACACATACAATCTATCAAGTATTTATACTTTAGTTAAATATCTCAGTAAACGTCACATTAGACGAAGCAAACGTCATAACCTTTCAGCAAGATATAAAAACTTGATTTTAGTCAATATTCATGTTTTTCCTATGTTTCCATTTGGTCTCAACTTCTTAGAGCTTAAACAAACACTGAGTTCATGTTTTAATGTTTTCTGGTGTCTGGAAAATGAGCTGTTCCAAAAACGTTGCAATACAACTTCAGGCGCTGCCCTGTTAGCTTTCCGCCGGTTACAGGGCAAAACGGGCTGGGAACCCAAATGGATTCCCAGCCTGTTTGGTCAGTTGATCTTACTGCTGTCTGCGCTGTACAATGGCTGCTGGAAAAGAAAAAGTGTGGTTACCATCCAGAAACCACATTCCACATTCTGGTTGGTTGTGCAGGAGGCCCCACTTCTGCTTTTCAGAGATGTACACTTGCATGTCTGTGCATCTGTTTGCACTCATTTTCACGAGTGCAAAAACAAAAACACACAGGGACTTGTCCAAACCCACAGTGGGTCCTGGAGGGCTGGCATCCTGCAGGTTTCAGTCTCCCTGGTTTAATGACCAATGATGGCTCAGTAGGAGAATACAACATGCTGGGAAGGTTGTTGGTTCCACCATCACCTTTAGACAAGATGAATGAACTGATGTTCCTCACAGCAACAAACTTCTAATGCTCAACCTCTAATGGAGACATTTAATGAAGCCAAAGCAAAACCTGCAGCTGCGAGCGTCTAAATCTGAATTTCAAAATAAAACAAACATTTTCATGCTCTTCATTGGGAAAGGCCGATTCAGTCACCTGGTTGGAATATTTGAAAATTGATGAACAGCAAAGACGTCAAAACTCCAGATTTGAGTAAAAATGTGTTAAATTCTCAGCTGAGCAGAGAATCATTTCTAGCATGAAAACCTTTTCTAATCTGATGTTTGTGTTAATTAAAGGTCAGATTTGGTTGCGTCTCTCTGAAAGTCGCCTGTTTTTGCTGAAAACAGGTTTTATTATTCTCGGCTCTTCAGCTTTTCCAACGTGACATTTTGAATCACTGATTGAGCCTCAGACAGTGAAACCTGTCAGAAACCTGACTCACTTTCTGCCTGACAGCCAAAACAAAGGAAAGTTTTTATAAAAATGACTCCATTTCTGCTGCTTGTCTGCGTTTCTGCCTTTGTTTCTTCGAAGCAGAGATCACAGAGCCGCTTCCCGCCACCTGAGCTGCTCAGTCACTTCTCACCCTGTGAACGTGAAGCCAACCTTCGCGAGGCCTTCAGGCGCAGCGCTGAGTCAGGGCCGACATCACTTTCTCACCCGGAGGCTGAGTCAGAGCGCCGAGGGACGGATTTGCATCTCTCTGCTGTGAATCAGACCGAGCTTCACCTTTCAGTCACTGCAGAGACAAACGAGTCGAACCCTCCGTGGGATTTTAATCACTTGGGTTGTGAAACGCTGCGACTGATGTGTTGTCGTTTGCATGCTCAGCTCCAGGAGGATTCTGGGAAGTTGCCGCGCGTGAACAATTTAGTCTTGGCTGCTGATTATAAACTGCTGCAGTCAAATCATTTCCAGATGATAAAAATTCAGTTTAGAAAAAGAAACATTGTTTTCTGTGCTAATTCATGAAGGTTTTGTAGTTTAACAAGGTGTTTGCATCACTATAATGGCTTAAGTTTGGAGTTTAAAGTTAAGGTATAAAATCCTAATTATACCTGCTTTATCAGCTTTGGGTCATTTAATGCAGGATTTGAACTGATAAGCCGTTGCTGCGAGGTGTTGTCCACTTCCTGCTTTTGGAGCCATTTCCTGTCGGCATTCAAACCGAACCAGAGTTCTCTTCAGCCGAACCCAGACCCAGGTTTGTAGGCGGATCAGAACCGGAACGAGAGAAAGTCCGGTTCGTTTGCGGAGGAACGAACCGGACTTTCTACGGATGGACTGGAGTTTGATTAAATCTGCCTGAACAGAGTCAGATCCACTTTCATTTTGCAAACTGATAATATTTATTCGTTGTTCTTAGGGCTTTCAGATGATAATATGTGGAAGATAAACACATATTATCCTCCATATTGACTGGAAGCAGCCATGCATTTGCTACATTTGCTGCATTTGCTGCATTTGCTGCAGAGTTTTATCACCTTGCATGGAAACGTGATCATGCTTGGAAACGTTTTTATGCTTTCTGGTCGTAATGTCTTCCCTCTCGGCTCTTTGAGGACATGTTTTTATTTTCCTGTTGTCAAAGCCTCTCAGCAGAACTTCTCCTTCTTCTGGGATCATTAAAAAACTTTTTTTCTCCTGAAGAAAGTTGCAGTTGTTGTGTAACCGTCTGCGAAGGAACATCTGCCGTCTGCCCAGATGTTGGAGTTGTTTATGTGAGCGGCCCAGAGTCGAGTCGTCCTGCTGTTCAGACGGTTGTGTGATTAAAGCTCAGATCCTGTCTGGTTCTGTGTTGTGTCTGTCCGGCCCGGTTCTGCCGCGTCTGACTCATCGGGTCTTTGCTGAACTCTCACTATAAGCCTGAGTCACAGAAAGACGTTGAGCCCGAGTTGTTTTCAGGAAGTCCTGATGTGTTGCGGCCCACAGGGAGGGAAGAGGGAAGTCCTGCCTCACGTCTGCAGCTTCAGTTCTTCTGAATATTTTGGGTTTCTGCGTCTCAGACACATGAACATAGAAGCTGCTGACAAAGTTTGCATACAGTTTTCATGCCTCTGTGTCAGAACAAGAATCTAGACAACGACTCAGTTCTTCCACCTTTTCTACAGTTGTGAACTTGTTTCCTTTTCCTTCCTTGTTGTGTTTTATCCAGCTGTCATGGCGGCTCCTTCTCTTGAAGGTTAGCACAGCGCTAAAGCTGTGGACGTTATTGATACGTTTGCTCATGTGACCAGAAATCATGCAGCATATCAGTAAATTATGAACAGTTTTCTGTTTTAATGCACTCTGTCGTTCTGCAGTGATGTGTTAAAAAAGGAATAATTTTATAGTGGAAAAATTGCAACATAAAACACAATGTTACAGAAAGCAGCATAAAATGATCCAAATTAACAAGCAACTGATTAATTTGACAAAACATACAGAGTGTTTGTATAACAGACTGAAACACCTGATGGTCTGAAGTCGAAGCTGCTGGCAGGGAGGATCAGCCGTAACGCCGCTTTGTGCATCTGGACGGCTGCTGAGTTCAAATGTAACTAAATGCATAAAATAAATAAATGCATTAAATAAATAAATGCATTAAATAAATAAATGTGATGAAATTAGCAATAAAATTGAAACATTTGCATGTTTTCTCGGTTTCTCTTCAGTTTGGGGTTTTGGTCCAATTCTTCATTTTTGGTTTTGGATATTTAAAATGTTTTCCAGTTAAATACTTGTTATAATTTAAAGTGCAGTCGCCTCTGATAATGTGATTTTCCATTATTGCCACCATGTTACTTGACAATATTATATTATCGTTTATCGTGATAAAGCTGAACAATTTATCGTCCAGTAGAATCGGCTTGGAGAGAAAATCTGCAGGAATGAAATTGAAACATTTCAGAAAGTTTTCATTTCTTGCACAGAACATGAAGATTGATTTAGTGTCTGAGTGGAGAAGCTGAGGTTCTGACCCAGCAAGAGCTGAACTGGATCGACTGACAGAAACAGAAACGGTTTTATTAAACTCTGCGCCTATCGCACAACGATGTGGTCGTTTGTTCCAGCTCCGCTCCACAATGGCTCCGCCCGTCTGCGCCTAAATCAAACTGCTCTGGCTCCAGACGTGTGGTAAACCCAAACTCCAGACTTTAATCCGTCGCTGCAGAAACCGGAGGGGGACCACACAGACGCTGCAGACCGGATTCACACAGTCTGACTCCTACACAGCATTTACAGACAGTGATTCAGGCGTCTGAGAGGTGTTTCCACCGGCAGACTTCTCCCAGGAATCATTTGCTTTAACAGATATTTTAATCTCCAGTCTGCTCAGTTTTCCCTCCTGCTTTTTTTCTGTCTCAGACTCAGTCTGGGTGTCTCTCTGCAGATCTCCCTGTTAAACTGTGTGCAAACCAAACGTCGAACACACTTTCCTCATCAGTCTGCACGGCTCTGCAAGCAGCAGAACCTCTGCATAAAAGATTCTCTGTTCCTGGAAGAGCTGCTGCTGCTCTGCTCCTGCTGCAGCTCTGCTCCTGCTGCTGCTGCTGCTCTGCTCCTGCTGCAGCTCTGCTCCTGCTGCAGCGCCGCTCCTGCTGCAGCAGCAGCTGCTTCATGACGGTTTTCTGGGTGTTGGCCCTGCCATGCATTCCTGCGTCCCGAGCAGCCGGACAGGAATGAGAGGAACGCAGCAGACATGTGACAACGCTGACAGTGCAGGACTGTCTGCAGCAACGCAGAGCTGAAAATCAGACCGTTTATGATCAGCAGCCCATAAAAAAAAATCTGTTTTATGAGAGATCCATTATTCACAATTATGTTGTTAGCAACAATAATTATCTTCCTAAACTTTAGCATGTTAGCATTAGCATCAGCGTCCAGCAGACGAAGGTTTTCAGGCTTGATTAGAGGAAAACTCTCTGATCTGTCTGGAGAATCTGAGCTTTAATATTTCAACACACCAATGTTGGTATTGATGCCTAATTGGGTTTGTTTTGATCATTTCTGTTCTCTTCTCTCCTTTTTCAATAAAAAGAGTCCAAAGTGTGGCCTGGGGGCCGTTTGTGGCCCCTAAAATGACTTTGATCGGCCCCTGACCAAAAGTCAACAACAGTAAAAGTCTGGCCAACAGAACAGAAAGTCAGTGTTGACAGAGAGATGTTTTAATTGGTTTGTTTTCCAGGGGAGGCAGGAGGCTGCAGCTGCTTTCATGGTTTGGATTTTTGGGTTTCAAAAAGAAAACTTATAAAACCTGACAGATTAAACCAGACAGGAAACGTTTTTACTGCTCTGCAGACGGAGGGGAAGATGTGAAGACAGGATCGGTCAGAGACGTTTCCCCGGGGGGTCACAGAGGTCACGTCTCACCCTCCTCTTCCTCCTCTTCCTCTTGGAGAGCAGCAGCTGCCTCTGCGTCTCCCAGGTTTCTGGGAGTTTGTCGTGTTTGTGTGATGCTCTGCCGCAGCGGATCGCTCTGACCACGTTCCGCCGTTTCATCTGAGCGTTTCAGCCGAATGCTTCGGGTCGGGTTCTGTTGCGGACTCTGGTTCTGGATTCTGACCCGGCGGATCCCCTCTGCAGCTGCTGACCCGCCGCAGGACAGGTTCACACCTCCAACCCTGGAGAAACGGCACAGAGGCGTCGACACACTTCACCTCCCAGTGACCCGCAAATAAAGACGCCGCCGCGACTTTAAATGAAAACCAGCAGCAGATCCAGAAAACACGTCTGTTTTTGTGTCATCTTTAGTTAACAACCAAATAAAAACCCACAATACAGAAATAAATGGGTAAAAACAAGTAATAAGAATCACAAACAGTTTTGCTGAGTAAAACGATCATATCGTTAAATATGTGCAAGAAAATGAGATAAACATGGAAAATGATCAACTGAATAATAAGATTCACTACAGAGTTTTAGAGCCAAACTACTTAGAATAACACTTTTTAATTTGTTTCAGTTGTATGAGAATAAGACAAATGTTAAGTCAGATTATTTGAGAATTTCATCACAATGAAGTCAAATTTGAATTAAAACAAGAATAAAAGTTGTAATATAATAATTTTATTCTTGAATAGATTCAACTTTATTTTGGTTATTTAATTTGTTTTTGTCTGATTTTTAATTCTTCATTGTTTTTTGCTGGAGTTGGTGTGTGAGGAGCATGGGCTGGCCGCCACGCCACACCACGCCGTGCCACGCCGTGCCACGCCGTGCCAAGCCGCCGCCACGCCGCTGCCGCCACGCCACTGCCACGCCACGCCACACCACGCCGTGCCAAGCCGCCGCCACGCCACGCCATGCCGCGCCGTGCCAAGCCGCCGCCACGCCACGCCATGCCACGCCACGCCATGCCAAGCCGCCGCCACGCCACGCCACACCACGCCGTGCCAAGCCGCTGCCAAGCCGCTGCCACGCCGCGCCGTGCCATGCCGTGCCACACCACGCCGTGCTGCACCACGCCATGCCGTGCCACACCACGCCACACCACGCTCAGGCCTCACAGGGGTCGCAGGGTCATGACCTCCTCATGTTCAGACTCCAACATGTGGTCGTTTACCTGAGGAGGTGAGAAACGGTCCTGAACCTCAGGGAGGCCGCAGAGGTTGCGACCTCCCAGAACTCCCAGTATGCTGACTGCGCACCCAGCAATCAGCTGTCTGCGTTTAACACACACACACACACACACACACACACACACACACACACACACACACACACACAGATGGAGCTGTCATCTGTGGCAGGGAGAAGCTTGAAAAGATTCAAAAAGCAGAAATTAGGAGGAGAGCGAAGGGAACCAGTACAAACTGTTTCATTTCTTTTCTCTTTACGTCGTGAACTAAAAGGTTTCAGTCTCTGGATTCCACCGGCTTCGCTCTGTTTACTCTGCGCTTACTTTGGCTAATCTGCATTAAAACCAGAAGCGTGTTTGCAGCTCAGACGTGTGTTTTGCTGCAGACGCTGCTGGGAGGGAAACGCTGACTCAGCGCCAGACTGCAGAGCACCTGAAGAAGACGGTCATTAGCTGCAGCTCAGGTGAAGCGACCTGAGCGTCTGCAGGCGAAGCCGTTCATTTCCTCATGATGGGATAAAAATATCAGCTCCAGTGTTGAGTGGAAGGAAGAACTGCAGCCGTTTCAAAGTGTTCAGGATTTTTCTGAAACCACTGATTTTGTAGCAGCTTTAAAAAAAACAAAAAAGTTAAAATGTGTGCTCATAACCTTCCAAAAAAAGGATTTTCAAATACTAATTTGAATTGGATTACTTGAATCAAAGTGGCATTTTTTTGATCACCTGTTTAGTTTTTTCAGTGCAGAATAAAAATAAAGTCAGAATGTTTGTTATTATTTCTTCTTTGGATGCAGCAGGGAGAGAAGAGCAGAGAACGTTTTGGTTTTGTGTTGAGAAGCAGGAGTTTCATCAGATTCATCGTTTGGATGTTTATGGTGCAGAAATGATTTATTACCTTCATGTATTTTCATGTTTGTGATTCATTTGGGGATTTGAACTCTTCCTGGTTCCACTGCAGCTCGGTTCTGGTCCCGCGGCCTCCGGCTGGCGTCACACCGCGCTGCCATTTGGACCGGGGCTATTTACAGCCACGGCTCGGTTCTGACTCAGGAACCGGTTCTGGCAAAGTGTTTGCGTGAGTGTGTGGGTCGGTGGTTCGGCCTGTTTACGTCTGTCGGCTGCAGGCGAAGAAAGAGAGAGAGAGGAGGAGAGAGAGATCCACTGAAAAAAATAGTCTGACTTTATTCTCAGAATTTTGACATAAATTTTAGAATTATAGAATTTTGTGTAAAAAATGTCACAATTCTGGGTCCAGGTCCAGATCCAGGTCCAGGTCCTGGTGTTCCTTCAGACTCTGCTCTGCTCATTGTCTCCTCTCTGCAGGGATTCGCCTCATCATGAGTTTTCTCAACGTGCCGCTAATGAAGCATGGAGAGACGGCGTGATGACATGGCGGCGTGATGACATGGCGGCGTGATGACATGGTGGTGAGGCGGCGTGGCGGTGAGGCATGGAGCTTTGTGATCCTCCATCAGAAACATTCTCGATGCCTGAATGTTTCTGATTCACCTGCTTCATGTTGGATTTAAAAAGTTTAAATCCTTTGCAGTCTGACAGCAGAACTTCACGTGTTGATGTCGTTCCAACGATTAATTGTGATTATTGAAATAATCCTCAATTAAGTTAGTCATAAAATTGCCAGGACTTCTTAAGTGGTGGATTTAACTTCATCTCCTGTGAATCAGCTTCTGCATGCGATCAATAATTATTGCTAATGATTATTCTTACGCTGTTTGGTGATCAGCAGAAATATTATTTTATGAAACGTTCGCTAAACCAATCCTCTTATTGCATTTTAGATCATAGCAATCAGTTACTGAAATAATCAATAGCTGCAGTTTGTTCCACAAATTTGGAACAAACTTCCAGAAAACTGAGAAAAGCCGAAACCCTGAGATCCTTAAAATCTGGACCAGAACCAGATTCATGAAGCTGCTTCTGAAACATGTTGATGTTTTATGTTGGTTTCTGTTTAACTGCCTTGTCGCTGAAATGTTTGATACAGTTGATTGATTGATTGATTGATTGATTGATTGATTGATTGATTGATTGAACAGCTACAGACTGATGGAGTCCCGTTGTTCCAGCGGTGATCAGGATGTTTCTGGCTGTGGCTCCGTGTGGGGAAGGGGCTCGGCGGTTCGATCCCCGCCCTGTGGGACGGCAGGGAGTGTCTGTGGCGGCGCTGGCTCGGCTGTTAATGGGCTGCAGCGCCGCACTGGGGAGGGGAGGCCTGCTGATGGGTGGGGGCTCCTGGTGGGTCTTTATGAGTCTATTTTTAGCTTTCGCTCCCTTTAAAGTCCAACCAGCTGAAACAGGAGCTGGCTGTGTGGCTGCAGGCCGTAAGTAGGGGTTTGATCTAATAGTCATTAGACGGATGAAGTCTCGCTGGGATCTGGTCTGCTGGATCATCGCCCCGTCGGTGACCCGGTTGGTGACCCGGTTGGGCCCAGAATCAGCTGGAGAACAGATGGACTCACATTGGGCTCCAGAGGACAGACGAGTTCATGATCAAGTCCTGCTAAAATCAAATCATCAACATTTAGTTGACTTTTCAGCAACAGGCTGCAGCTAAAACCACAGAACGAAGAGCAGCAGCTGCAACTTTAATGAAACAGGCTTTACATATTTGATTAAACCATCTTGGAACAACCAGTCAGAGCCAGGAGGCGGGTCTTAGCGCTGTCAATCACCCCTCAGTGTGGCACTTAGCAGCGAGTACATGAAGTGATGGACAGTGCTAAGCCCCGCCTCCTGGCTGTGATTGGTTGTTTTTGATGCGTTTCTTCAGACGGCAGCAGCAGCTCAGGGAGGAGATGATCTTTTCTCAGATTATCTGTTTCATGTTATTCTGACATGGTGACAATTTCAACTAATACGAACCAAACATTTTTATAAAAGTTACATACTGCACCTTTAAGGCGAGCCAAACCAATAAGAAACAATCACTACAAGGAAAAAGAACAACCTCTATCCTCTATTTCTCAATAAAGAAAACCTGTTTGGGGCCCCCTGCTGGTCAGGAGGACTCTAAGCCGCCATCTTGGTTGACAGCTGACGAGTTGTTTCTGCCAACATGTCGTGTTTGATTGCCTCTCTACTGGATGGAGCTCCAGAGGTCAACCTGTAGTTGTCCAGGTCTGAGATCTGGAGAGTTTGGGTCGGAGGTCCTGGTCTGGATTTTCTGGGTCGTCCTAGAAGAGTGAGAAGTTTTAGGTTTAGGATCATATTTAGAAACTAAAAATCCTCCAGATGAACACTTCCTGAGTCTGATTGAAATGTCATCAGAGGGACAGGAAGTGCTCCTCTGGCATGTGACCTCTGGACTCTTCTTGACCTCCTGCTGATCCTCCTGCATGCCAGGAGCTGCTGGTGGTCTCACAGTAAACCGTTAACTATGGGTCAAAGGTCAGGCGGAGCTTCTTACACCTGATCTGATGACTCAAGTCGAGTGACAACCAGCTCTGCCTCACAGAGCCTGCAGGTTACAGTCTGGGATCATGTTGACTAAAGGTGCATTTACACAAAATGCTGCACGCAAACGATTCAGATGTGACTGTAACTTTCTGCATCAGTCAACAGATTCATCAAAACTCTAAAGTGGCACCACAGACTACATGACAGTCATATTATAATTGTTTTGCAGATGTTTTCTGGCTATAAGTTCATATTTTTGGTGTCTGGAAAATGAGCCGTTTCAAAATCTTCCAGATTATGACATCACAATCAGAGTTCCAGCACTGCTTTTACTGCTGTATGCGCTGTACAATGGCTTCTGGAAAACACAAGAGTTTTAATGTTGACTCACCATCCAGAAACTTACTGCACAGTTTGTATAATTGTGCATCAGTTTGCAGCCATTTTCACTTGTATGAAGTGTAAATGTTGAGCTGGGGGCGCACACTGATACACACACACACACACACACACTGATACACACACACACTGATACACACACACACACCAAGAACGGCTGTTAACCACCAAAAGCCCTGTTTTTATCGCCGTGGTAACACTTATAACGATCAGTTAACGAGCTGCATTTAATCAGAAACACCTGGCTGCTAATTTTCTATTCAAACTCACGGAAATAAAAGAGAATAAATTCAATCTTTTAAAGTGGTCAGATGTTTTATTTTTGGAGGAACAGAATATTTACTGAAGATCCTGAAACAGGATTTGTGTCTTTCTTTCAAATTACTTGCTACATTTATCTGAGGTTAATAAAATAATTCTTAGTAAAAGTCGTTCTTATAATAAAAGCCCGGTTATAAGAAGATGAATACTTTGTCTTGTAATTAACACTGTAAGAAAACTATGTTCTTAATAACTTTACTCGGATTACAGATGTAGCCCCTGGTTGAAAAAAACATGCACTTAAGGCCTTTTAATATTTACAAAATATTTCCGAGGTTGGTTTTGTGTAAAAATGAAAAAGGGAATAAGGAGAAACATGCATGATTGTTTTGTACATTTTAATCCGAGTGATTAAATGGATTAAGGGAGAAGTACTGTTGTAATGTGAGAAATAAAGGGAAAACCGTTTTACTGAATATTTTTTTACTCTTATTGAGTAAAGTTCACTTTTTACTTTCACTTCAGTTTTTGCACTCGCCTCCCTTAATGATCATGTTCCTGCTTGTGCTTCAGATTAGCATCATTTTCATCAGTGACTCACGAGGCTTTTGGAGTTTCCTGACCTTTGACCTTTAGCAGTTTGACCTAAGCCTGGGCAGCTGAAGGAATCCGTGACTCAGCCGGCCTGAATGCCTTCTCGCCCCGCCGTTAGCATGCTAGCTCAGGCTAATGTATTTTTAGACGTTGGTTTGTTGTTATTCTGCGCAGCTGCAGCTCCAAGAGCAAAGACACATGCAGGCAGAAAATGTGCAAAAGTTTTAGAGCAGGATTCATTATTAACGCAAAGTCACAACTTTCAAGCTGTGGTTCTGACTGTAACAGAGTCCAGTTTGTGAGGTTTATGTTTGCTTACCATAAACTTATTTTTTTTGGAAAGAATATGGATGAAGTACAAGTTGAGAGAGACTTCACTGGGTTAGAAAGTGGTTTGATTAGAATCCATCATTAAATCAACAAAACAAATTTGCAACATTTCTGGAAATACAACAACATAAAGTTGCTTTTGAATGGAGTTTGAACAGCAGCTCTGCTGAAGATGAAACCAGGTGAGCGGCGCCTGCAGGTGTGATGACCTCACAGGTGTGACATCAGCAGAAGGCGGGTGACGGTCGGGTTTGTTTGGTGTGTAGAAACCAAATAAAACCTTGTGATTCTGACCTTCCAGAAACCAGCAGAACCGCGCCGCAGTCGGACCCGCCGCAGTCGGACCCGCCGCAGTCGGACCCGTCGGGCCGTAAACAGCCACTGATCCGGGTCCTGCAGGGAAACGCCGGGCTGCAGACGAGCTCTGACTTCAGACATGCAGAAAAATGTCCAAACTATAAAACCCAAAAGCTCATCTGATGTTTTAACTTCCCAACTTTCTTCCATCTGCTTCGTATTAAAAGCAAACTGTCGGTTCCACAGACACCCACATCCTGGGATTTCCATGCAAATTCATGCAAACGTGGGTCTTTCTCTGGATCACTGAGGGAAATCACCGGGGAATCTCTGGGGTCAAAGGGCACAACAGTTTTACACAAGCAAACAAAACATGAATTCAACCAGGAAGTTGTTTCTGTTTTTCTCCACTGTGTCAAATCTTTGAGCGACTTTTGGTTACGTCAGACTCACCGGGTCTGACAGCAGCTGAAAGGCGACATGTTTTTTTCAGCTGGTTTTACCTTAAAATTGTGCAAATTGAAATTTCCAAAACAAATTTGCTGGAAATTCACCAATGTTGAAAAAAACTACACTTTTTTGACAAAGTTTTTGCAGTGCAGTGGTGTGATATTCAGCCGAATCAAATTGATTTATTTAGCAAAACTGCAATGGAAACAAATGAGTTACATAATCAACAACCCAATGTTACTACTGTAGGAAACAACAAAGGAAATGACAGGAAGTGGTCGGAAAATGTTTTTCAATGACTTGATGTGTGAACAAACTTATTAAGATGTGATTATAATATATATATATATAATTTGCAATTTTTTTTACAGAGGAGTGGTTCTGGAGTGGTTCTGGAGTGGTTCTGAGTGCAGGTGGGACTAAAACAACGCTGGGAAGGTTCAGAACATTTTTTCAGACCGAAATGATTCAGACATGCAGTCAGCCATTGTCTTACTGGAGGTGTTTGGACTTTTGTCCTGTTTGTCCTGCGGAGAGTGGGCCGTAAAGACATGAAGGAGGACAGGAAGTGTCCTCTGTTCGCAGGACAAAGCCTATTGTCTGAGTCCATGTGAGGAAGGCTGCGACCGAGGCCGTCTGCCTTCACGGCGGGACAACAATAAATGTCTGGACGGAGTTTGAGGAAAGATGGTGGGGCTCGGTTCTGACCCGGACAAAGACAGGAAGACATTATGAGATGAGACAGACATTTGGTGTCTCACAGGCTTCAGAACCTTTCAAAGTCTGAAACGTCTGAATCGTTTCTCCAACATCATTAAAAAAGCATTTGAGATGTTAAATGTGGAGTTAGATTGTTTTTAATGTCTTCTTAAAGAGACGGATCACTGTTTCTTTTTTCAGGAAGAGTAACAGGAAGCAGCCGCAGCGCCAACCTCTGGACGTCACGTCATCCTGGAGGAAAACGACTTTCATCTGAATCTGCAGCTGCTTTCTGCAGAAACTCAAACTTTATCAGGCGCCTCAGTTCACACCAGAAACGGCTCCTTACTTCCCTCTGAGTTCATTGGTGCAGAACATTTCAGGAACAAAACAATTCAAAGTGCTTCATGGAAAAACCATCAAAGCGTCACCAACAGAAACAAGCATCAAATTTATCATCAACACAGAAAATTTGTTTTATTATTGTGGTTAAAAAACAACTTTAAAAAATCTTGATTTAAACAAAATCAGAGTTTCAGCAACTTTCTGGAAGTTTGTTCCAGATTTGCAGAGCATAGAAGCTGAATGATGCAGAGCAGAACCAGAACCAGAACCAGAACCAGAACGACATTCTGTAAGGCATACTGGGGCAAAAAGAAGAATAAAAAGAAATTATTTTCTTTAAAAAAAAGAAGAAAAAATTCAGAAAATTTGAGATTTTAGAAAAGGAAATGTATCAGTTTGAAAAGTCTAAATTTATCTGGAAAATAACTATTTTCATTTAACTTGAGTAACGTTTCAGAACAAAATAAACTTTTACTTGTACTTTTGCTTTGCTTTTCACTTGAATAACAGTTTTTATTTTTTACCCACTGGATGAAAAAAACATCCAGTTTTTGTTAAAGTTTGTGCTGATTCAGAAATTAATTTATGGCATAATTATGTCAATTATTTTCATACCAAACATTTTGATAGACGATGTTTTAACAACCAAGGTTGAGGAAACTTTTTGCCACATACTTTTGTACTTTTTTACTTTTCCTTCTTCTTGAGTAAAAACTCTGAAGTTGTGCTGCTCCCATTGAGTAAAATGTCTAAACCGTAAGTTGCTAAACTTTGATCTGTTTTTAACCTCTTGAAACGATGAAATATCTGAGAAAATGTAATTTAGTTCAGAGTTTCTGTTGGCAGCAGATGGTAAAACGAGTGAAAGGCTGAAAAACAAAAGCAGTGTTTGCTTCTTCCTCAGAGCTGCAGAGAAATGCGTCTCCAGCACAAACACGCTGCAGAGTTCGCTCTGCAAGCTGTCGTCAGCACGCCGACGCTGCCTGCTTGATTAAAAACACATGATTGCTTCCTAATTGGGCCCCCGGCCCCGTCGGCCCCCCGTCAGGGTCCGCTGGTCCTCGGTGGACCAGCTGCTGCCTGTCTGCAAATCCCTGCAGACGCAGACAGAAACAGCAGCGGTGACGCTTCCCCAGGGAACAAAAACAGCATCATGTTCTCTCACATCCATCTGCAGCTGCATTCATTTTTTACTTCAACTAAAAACATGCATCTTTGTGCTTTCAAACAGCATTTCTAGTTTAAGCTTAGAAATTAACTGTCACATAATAGTTTTTCATTTTAAAGGGCCAACATGTGCTTTTCAGTCACATTGTACCAATTTCATGTCTCATTTTTGCACAAATAGACAAAAAAACATTTTTATTCTATGATTTTGACTGTAGTTTCTATTTTGATGTTTGTTTTTTACTCATTTTACTCATTTTAGCCACTTTGGTTTTGTTTCTGCAGTTACACGCCGTCCCATCAGAGCGTTTGTGACCAGTTCAGGGCTTTGATGGGACGTTATGAAACTGAAGAGGCCAACAGGTTAAAGGTCAAATGCAATGTGCACACATGACTGACTCAAACTTAAAAACATGCAAAAAAAAGCAACAGAAAAACATTGCAACCACTGAAAAAAACAAAACAAAACAATCTATGAACAATTAAACAAATTGATGCAACCAAAAGGGAAAAAACATGAAACTCTCCACAAACCTGAAGTCCTCCAGACCACTAGGGGGAGTGTGGAGTCGCTAAAATAACCAATGTAAATATGCTGCTGTTGCATAAACTGTGAAAAGTATAACTTAGCATTTCCTTCTTCCCACTGCCTTTTCTCAGGTTTTGGTCCCATTTGTTCGACTCCCCCTACTGGTCTGGAGGACTTCTGTCTTGTCCTGTGAGTTTGCAGCATTTCACACTGACTTTTGTCAGAAACAATGTAATAAATTTATGATTTTAATGTTCATTTTAAATGTTAACAATTTTCTTTGGGTCTGTGGAAAAAGAAAATTGGTGATTAATGTAATTATTTTTGGTGAATTTCATTTTTACAAATGCAAATTTTAATCATCTTTGCACTTTTTTTTTGGTTTGGTCAAAAACATCAAACTTTTTTTATCCACTATTTCCAAAAGATAAAGGACTGAATATTTAATTCTTGTAATGTCTGTTTTCTGTTTAAGGCTTTGAGTCTTTTATTTCACATTCTGCTTCTCGTTTTTCCTTTGGATGAGTCAACAGAAATGTTTTCTCAAAATGTGTGTTTTTCTTTTCCATTTGTTTTGTTTGTTTGTGTTTCGTATCAACAAGCTGCATTAAAACTTTCAGCTTTTCCAGTTTTGAAGGCAAGAAGCTGTAAGGAACGTCGTGTTTCTGTTTTATTGAAGTGAACGTCTTGTTTTTTTCCAGCATCTTGTGCCACACCCAGACTCCGCCGTCCGTTTTCTGCAGTTGCAGATGCACTTTCTGTCTTCTCTTAAATTAGTTGTATAACTCTGCTACTGATAAACTGCTCAGAACACCGAGTGCCTGAGCAGAGACGTGACGTGCCGGAGCTTGTGGCTCCTGCAGCCCATAATCAGGAGACATTAAACAACTGTGGGCATCTCTATGAAAACTCTATGATTTAAGTTGTAGACAAAGGAAAAACAAATGAGATTTTCTCATTGGAAACAGTGCGAAGCCTCTTTTATCTGCCTGACAGGTGATGAGTTTACAGTCACCACTTTATGTGTGCAGGATGAATTTTAGATCATTTGGGTGAACCTCAAACGTTCCCCAAATGAGCAGCTTTGAGTCGGATTTCATCAGGCTGCTAAACATGTTCCTGGGTTTAAATGGGAGATTTCAGGCTGGAAAAGCTCCCAGAAACTGAGGGATGGAGTCACGATGGACTTGGAGAATCTGAACGAATCGGAAATCAATGTGGCACAGAAGTATAGGAGGAAATTATGCAAATAAATTCACTTAAATGTCAAAAGTTTTTGCAATAAAAGTTTTTTTGGTATCACACAAGTCACATGATCAACAGCTGGATGTTACTACTGGAGGAAACGCCAAATTAGACGACAGGAAGTGGTAGGAGGATGACGGATTGTTTTTGTTTTAGGGAAAATGTGAAGCATCCCAACTCAAAGAAACATTCACTTCATTCCAACATGTTTCATTCATTACTGAAAACATTTGCTGCAGAAAACAGAAGGGAAGTAAAACAGGAAGTAGCTGATTTTAGATAAAACTCTAATCATTACATTCTTCATTCAGAAGTTTTTTCTCTTTCCAAACAAACAAATCCCAACCAAAATGCTTTTCTGTTGCAGCTTCCAGCATCTGGTCAATGTCAGAAGCATGGGCTGTTGCCATGCTCACAGCCACATGGTCCACGGACATAAACACGGGAACAAAGTCTTCGTTCTGGATTTGTGTCGAACGTTTTCAGGCTTTTTACTCTGCAGTTAACTCTGAGTTGAGGGACTGAACAGATTTAACCTGCAGGAATGTTTCCAGATTTTTGCTCATCTCAGTTTCATTTCTTTGTTTCCACTGCAAGTCGTTTCATTCACATTTATTCCTTTGCATGTTTAGTTTCTAATCTTCCGCTATTTAGATGTTTTCTCTTCTGCTTCCCTGTGTGTTTTGGACCATTGGGTTTCGTTTGTCTCCCTTCATCAGTTCCTCCAGCCTGCCGGGTTTTGTTTCCTCCCTCATCACCTCTTCCCCACTTCCTGTTATCTTCTTCTTCATCATTTCCACCAGTAGTAACATCCTGTTGTTGATTATGTGACTATATGATGCAAAAACATGTTTTTATTCCAGTTTTATTAAATAATAATATTTTTGGATGAAAAACTGAGTTTGTAGTTAAATCGAAATGTCAAATTGAAACTTTTTGTTATCAATGTGAAAGCATCTATTGATGTTAAAAGTTTGTTGTCTGTGAATATCTGCAGTAAAATTCTCTTGTATAACTTTTGTTTTGCAGTCGGTTTAATTCATGTTTAGTGACATAAACTCTGCAGCTGCATGGAAATATGATGAAAATGTCGTTTAGCTTCAGCGTGAATGTTTTATGTCTTCTGACCTGAGGATGGGTGCAGGCTGCTTGTGAGGCCCGCAGGGTCACATGTTTGGCTGCGACTCTGATGTCACGTAAGAGGTGAGAGCGGCTCTGCCCTGCTGCAGCGATGCAACAGGAATACGCAGGAAAACGCTCCACAGAGAAAGGAGAAGGGCAGCGCCGAGCTGCAGGGAGGGTCAGAACACAACGGACCGCCGAGAGCAAGGCGGGAAAAATCCCAGCGCGAGAGGGAGTGGGTTTGATTTCAACGGCTCCGAATACCAAGCAGGGCGGAGGAAAATTCCTGCTCTGATGCAACGTCCTGCAAGGCTGCAGACTGGGACGCGTCGGCATTTTAGAAAAACAACCAATAAGAAACGGTGCATGAACTGTAAAGCAGGCATGCAATAGTAAATACACACTTTGTTTGTGTGTATTTACACAAAAAAAGTGTGTATTTTGTGTGACATTCATTCTCATTCATTCTCAAAAGCATTTCTTTTAGGGAAACACTGTCAATTGTAGATCAGGAATAAGAAACATTCAAACCAAAAAGTTGGGAAACGTTTCGGTTTTTCTCCTGTTGAGACAAACATGTAATCTGTTTCAGACCTGAGATTAAAGCTTTTCTCTAATTTTACTCATTAAATAGTGCAAGTTTGATGTTTTGCTGAGAACAACAGGACACCATGACACAGGAAGGGCAGCGAACAGCCCGGGTGGCGGCTCTTCCTGCGGGACGATGCAGCGGGACGCAGCCGGATGCCATGCAGCAGCAGCAGCAGCAGCGGCAGCAGCAGCGGCAGCAGCAGCTGTAGCAGCAGCAGCAGCAGCGGCAGCAGCAGCTGCAGCAGCAGCAGCAGCAGCAGCAGCAGCAGCACCAGCAGCAGCAGCGGCTTTCCGGAACGGCCTGTGCTCAGGCTCAGGTTCGAGTTTCAGCAGAACATGGAAAGTGGAGGAAAGGTCAGTGTGGGTGTCTGACCTTTCAGGCTCAGGCGGTTTGTGACGTTCTGCTCCTGCCTGTCATAACATTGTTTATGATGCGGATCATAAATCTGTTTGCACAAAACAAGCTGCAGTGAGTTAAACCATTAAATGCTGGAACTGAGCAGAACAAAGAGCTGTTATTGTTTTGCACAAACGGTTTGGCAGAACGAATCGAATCAAAAGATAAATGTAACTTAATATTCATGCATAAAAAGTTTTCTCAGATTAAAAATCCCTCAAAAACCTGTAAAATTACTAAAAACAACTGAGAAAAGAACAAATATGAGTGAAATCTGGTTCTGGTTTACATTCTGCATGTTCAGACGAGAGAACAGAAACAGAATTTATAATTAATTAAAGCAATAGAAAACTAAATAGGAAACAATAATAATAATAATATTTTGCACAAGACTGGAACAGAAATCATGAGAATGAATGTCAGAATAATTGGAGGTGATTAAAATTTATGGTTTTTAAATGCATGAACAATAATTCATGCATTTAAAATAAAATGCTCCTGAAATAAACAAACATTTAATGGAGTCATGATGCAGGTTTTATGAGAAAAGCTCATAAATAGATTCATAAACATGAAAACAAAGGATATCATCAGTATGTTTAGCTTCATAAATGCATTATCTGCTTTTTCCCTCATTAATTTTGGTTTTTATTGATTTAGTGAAAATGTCTCTGTGACTCAGAGGGATTTCTGCTCATTCCTCACATTCCTGCCGTGTTTCACCTGCTGCTGCTTCCTGTGGAGTTTCAGTAAAACATTAACCTCAGGCCTGATGTGGATCCTCAGAACCAGAACCAGGTCCAGAACCAGGTCCAGAACCAGAACCAGGTCCAGAACCATCCAGGAGAGCGTTGGTTGGGTTTCCTGGTCCGGTCCGGTCCGGTCCGGTCCGGCACCGAGCTGCTGGTTTTACTCCTCTCCGTTGCCAGGGTTACAGACGAACCTAACTTGGCACGTTTTTCACTCCCTACAAAAACCAAACAGATTTATTTACTTTTTATTTAAATGTTTTTTTTTTTACTTCTGTCTCATAAATTTTAGTTGCAGTTTGTTTCCTTCCTTTTCTTTAAATCATGTTTAGAGTTTTATTAATTTACATAAGATTGAAAAAACACAAATATTCATTTTGTATGTGAAAATAGGATTTTTAGAAGCCATTTCATTTTCAAACGGTACATATCAAAAAACACCCAAAATGATTTTATTTAAATAAATAAAACAAATCTTTTTTTTTGCCTAAAATGCAAAATCAGCATTTGTTCAGTGGAGCAAATGTTGAATCTGCAGCTAAATAATTATGTTTAACAGTGAAAAGCTCAGTACAGATAATCTGGAGATTATTTCCTGGATTAACAGATTAATATTGAATAACAAAAGGTGATCAACATGAGATTTAAATTTAAAACAGCAACATTTATATCTTGAATGCAAAATGTTTAATATTTTTAAGTTTTAGTTTAATTGTTGTTCTTTTTTCCCCAAGTGATTTTTTAGAGAGTTAAAATCCAGTTAATGGTTAACTGATTGCTAAGTTATTGATTCATTATTAATCCGATTAATAATTTCAGCCCAAAAACAAACACTAAGAAAACAGCAGAAAATCCATGAAAAGCTCAGAGTTAAAGGGAATCATGATCATAACTCCAATAAAACCTTTATTTTAATTACCAGCCGCCGTTTATCACATTAAGTCGTCTTTTAAAAACTCATAAAATCTTTTATAAGCCATGAAAACTTCAAGACGATGAATGAGGGAGAATTAAACACACACACACACACACACACACACACACACACACACACACACACACACACACACACACACACACACACACACACAGCACTGACAATGCTGCATGTGACTCTGTGACTAACCAATCACATGCCGGCGCCGCGTCCCGTTTGGACTCAGAGCCTCTGCAGAGCGGCTCATCTGAAGGTCCAGTCACTCGACTTCAACAGACCCATTCACATGAGAAAACACGCTGATTTCATTCTGACGGCTTGTTTTCAGAGCGACAGAACCGAGTTCACGGCTCAAATCCTGGAAACGCCTCGCAGTTTCAGTCTGATTAAAGTCGCCCTGAATGTTTACTGGAAGGAGAATCAAGTTTATGAATAACCTGAAACCTCAGCAGGAGCTTTTCTGATTGGCATCAAGGAAATGATTTATCTGTAAAAAGAGCAGATCGACGCCCCTGAAGGGGACGTCACACAGTAAAGCATGGTGGTGGCTGCATCATGCTGTGGGACACAAAACCAAAAGATTTACATCTGCATCTTCAGCTGCAGCTGCAAATTATTTTCATTTATGGGGGTAAAAATGTTTCCACGTCATAATTCTGAGCTGCTTGGTCATAAAATCCCAGCAAAACAATAAAGTCTGAATATTTTCACACTGAAAAACATTAGAAACAGGAAATCTGACCCAAAAGGAGCAGAACTGGAAAAAAGGGCGTCTTGGTGGTTGAAAGGCGAAGAAATGAAATTTTCCTGGTATAAAATGTTTCACCAAGTGACTCATCATGTGGCGTTTTGTGAAATTTACAGAAAACTTTTGCCAGATTATTTTAAGTCCTGTGAAAAAGCCGCCAGCTGCAAATGCTGCAGAGCCATGAGAAACACAAACACAGAGAAAAAACTCAGAAATGTTCAAATAATCTCAATCATTTTCTGGAAAAGACAAGAAACTTTCTGAGTATGAAAAGTTTGAAATTTACTAGAAAAAAATAAAAACTTAATTTCAGAACTTTTCCAGAAAAAACTTGGGAATGTTTAAGTTTTGAAAATCAAAAGTTATTTGACTTTTTTTCTAGAATATTTCTGAGATTAATCTCAGAATTTCCTGTTTTTTCAAGCAATATTTTTATTTTATTTTCAGAATGTTCTCATTTTCTCCTATAATACACATAAACACAAATATTGCAAAAAATTTTGCAAATATTTCTAAATCAGCAACAAAAACTGTGATTCTGATTGTAAAAATCACAGAAACAATCTCAAAAGTGACAGATCAAAACGTTCATTATGATTTAATTTGAAGTATTTTAAGAAGGCAGATATTTACAGCCTAACATGATATTGTAGATTTTTTACATGTGCTGTAGTGAAGAAAAGCAGATCTAGTTTCCAGTTTGTTTTCAAATCAATTAAACAAATTTATTTTCAGTTATAAGAACAGAATTTGGCTCACTTTCTTCCTAAATGTTTTCTATTTTATAATGCAAGTAAAAGACGATTCTGCCTGTTTTCAGTGAATAAACACGGTTTTACACATTTTGTTCTTCTTTACATTCTCCATTTTAAGAAAACTACAAATTAAAAGTCTCCATCTTCATCTACAGGAAAAATATTTATCATTTTTGAATTTCTGTCGGGGGCCGCACAAAATCAATCCACGGGCCCCGAATGGCCCGCGAGCCGCACTTTGGACACCCCTGCTGTGTTTCTGAGCTGAGGTGAGAGAAGGTCACTCTGTGACCTTCCAGATGAAAGTGAAGCCAGAAATCAGTTGGTTTACACATCATCGCCGCGGGAACAAAGACGGAGTCTTGTGACTGTGGGTCACATGACCGTCAGCCACGACTGCAACACACGGCTCAGTGTTCCCAGGGCAACATGCGTGTTCAGGGATCACATGACGCCTCAATGAGGCCGTTGACGCCCCACAGAGCCGCCTTTATCCCGCCGGGCCGACCCCGGGGTCAGCGCAGGACCAGCCAATCAGGCGGCTCGTCTGACGCCGCCTGTTAAAAACACAGCAACTGGCGGCTTTTATTACTTTTATTTTGAAATTCCTGGATTCTTTAAATTCAGCAGACACAAACACAACGGCAGCTTTTGTTTCACAAGTTTGACCTTAAAAATCCAAACTTTCTTTTGTCTGATTGTTATTTTTTGTTATTCACATAAATTATTGTCATTTTGATCCTTTCACCTAATCTTTATATTTTGATCCGTCTGATGATGTCATGATTTAATTAAATGTTTTAATTGAATACTAAATGACTTGAGTCGACTCTCTGAGTCTCGCTGCTGTTTCCTGCACAGTTCGGGTTTTTTTCCCGGTTTTCTATTTTTAGCTCAGAAAACCTGTGAGACTCTCAGACTATCTCACAAAAACCTTTTATTTGCTGAGTTTGAAAAAACTGCATGTTTCACTACAGTTGTTGCCGTTGCTGTGGCAACGTTTCTCCACCAATGATGCTGAAGTCCATCAGAGACCATTTGCTGCAACGTTTGTTACATTTGCTGTGGTTCTGATTCACATGGCAAACACTGTAAAAATACAAGATCTTACCAAGTCATTTTACTCTAGTTTGTAGAGGAAATGCTTTAGTTCACCTGAAATAAGACAGAACTAAGCTACCAGAAGATACATGAGCTTGTTTGGAGTAAATAATTCCTTAATATTGATGAAAAAGCTCCAGCTGATTTCACTGAAGGAAGATTAGCTTTTTGAGTGGAGTGGCGTTCACACGCAGCCAAACCAACTAGAGCTGTTCTCTCCAGAAAGAGTTTGATGAAAGCAGCCCAAGCCGGGCGTCACTGTATCCAAGCAGAAACTTTTATTTTCTGAGGTTACATGTTTCACTGCCTCTGTCACCACATCAGCAATGCTAAAACCTTCAGAGTGAACGAGTAAAAAGATGCTTTTCACAGGCAGCAGGCAGGTTTCCAGCAGAATGCCTTTCCAGAGTGAGAGCCAAAATAACTGGGGTGTGTTTATTGTTACACATCAAGGGCAAAATGGTGTCTCACTAAAAAACCTGTAAAATCAGCAGCAGGGGAACTTTATAGTCTGGAGTTTCTGTTTACATTTAAAATCAAGAAAGAAATTCAATTTGTTCGTTTTATTAATCATGACATATGATCTGCAAAACTCTTTATATTTAACTTCCAAACAGCTTCTGTTTTACAGTGTTTTCCCACTTGATGGTCCAGTGGATTCAGTTCCACTGGAGACCAAAGTTGCTCCATCTCAGCTGCTGGTTCTGAGTCAAACCCTGGGAGTAACCTGTTCCCCTCCTGGCCTGTGGGGGCGCTGCACCAACAACCACTGCAGGAAACGACACCAAAACCACAGAAGAAGACAGTGAGAGCAACATCGTTCTTCATGAAATGGAGTGGAGTCAGATTCCTGCAGGATTTCTCCTGCTTCTTTGGTGAAAGACGATGAGCCATTTCTCCTGATAGCGCTGAGCTAACATGTATATTCAGGTTGTATTTACCCAGAATGCCGTTGGGAACAGGCGATCAGTTGGTTTAGATCGTCTGAATCAGATCATCTCCCTGAAAGCGTCTTGATCTGTGATTCTGCAGCCTTTGTGAAAGTCTTTGTTTTATTTAGACTCTTTATGTTATAAAGACAAAACCCACCATGATGCTGCAGCTTTGTAGATTGTTGTGTCTCTTTCTTAAGTACTTAACGTTTATCTTACTCTATAAATTTATTCTCTTCCATTTATCCATTTGGAAACAGATTTATGTATTTGACAGACCAACTTTCACCTTTAAAGCCTTTTTTTGCCCACTGTCGCCTTTTCCTTGGAGGAAGTGCAACAAAGTAAAGATCTGATGCTCACTCCGTTCTGCAAATGAAGTCAGTTTAAATGAATCATGTTTTGTGAGGAGTGAGGCAGTTCACCAGGCAGGCTGAGGGTAAAAACGACCCCATTTAGTCCAACAGAGCCTGAGGCTCAAAGTTCCAGTTCACCTGAAATCTCTGGGAAACCAGAGACTGGAAAAAGCGTCGGAGTCAAACCTCAGACTTGGTTCCTAGAAGTGAGCGTTTGGAGCGAAGCTTTCTGTTTGGAATAAATCTGGGCTCCTCCAGCGGGGCTGCAGGACGGCGCAGAGAGAATGTTTACGCCTGCTTTGGTCAGAATGGGGCTCAGCTCAGGGATTTCTAGGAAACCCAGATGGGTTCAGAGTTTTCCTTCTGTGCAGCAGAAAGCTCTCTGCTCGCCCAGCTGCACGCCGCTTCACTTTACACTCATGTTTGAAGAACCCAGATAAAGCAGAAGAACAGCAGTTATCATGTTAAAGGTTCGAAATGTTCTGCATGAGACAGAGGAAACTCCTCATGTTTCTACTGAGACGTTTCTGAGCTTGAGACACAAAGCAGAGTTTATCCTGCACTGCAAAAACTAAACACCACCAAGTAGTTTCATCTCGTTTCTGCTGAAATAAGACAAGATTAACTAAAACTTAACTTTTCTACAGGATTGTCTGAAGTTAATAATCTCTTAACATATTAGTTTCTTTGGTGGATTATTTTACTGAAAATACAGTTTTTCCATATTTTAAGTGAAATAATCTGCAAGTGGAACTTATTATTTTTCATTATTTACTAAAAACAATCGGCTACTTTCTGCAGAAAAGTTATTTGTAAGTTAGTTTTGTTTTATTTAAAGTGTAATAAGATTTCTGAACTAGAAAAAATCCCTGCTCAGACTTTGTGTTTTTGCAGTGTAGTTAGCTTAGCTCTTAAATGAGCAGCCTGTTCGCTCCAAAGTGGGTTCTGTGGAGCAGTTGTGTTGAGTCAGTATCTTATCTGGTAACTCAACCTCTAATCAAACTTTGCTTTGCAGCTAAAGTGTTTCTGCTGTCAGATTTATGCGCAAATTTTAAAATCTTTGTTTAATTCTGCAGCTTTTCACAAAGAAAACAAAGCATTTCCTCAGAGTTGGATCAGTGACGGACACGTTCAGTCACAGATCCAGATGTCACACACGCTGCCATTACTCATCGCTCAGACAGGAAGCGCCCATATAAGGAAACTGCTGTAACCTGGATGTGAGCTGAACGCGTCCAGGAAAGTGTAATCGTGAAACAACTCTGCATATTAATCAGCTCTGTTGTTATAAATGAGAAAATGAGATCATCTGGTTTCTGAAAGATGTCCTGGTTTTTACAAACACTTTGCAGGATGTTGGGATAAAAACTAAGACGGAGGAGTTTTTAAGAAATCATGATCTGATCAATATTTTTCTGTCAGTGCTTCATGTTTTAAAAGGAGAAAGTTTCTCGTTTTTGATGAAATGTTAAACTTTTTTCTGCTGCAAATCAGCCTGACATCTCTGAAATTCATCATTTAAATTTGTCATTTTGTCAAGAATAAAAAAGGAAAACTTGCAAATATGTCAAGACTTTGTCAATATTCCACTCATGTCAATTTTTTTTGAAATTGCAGTTGATTAACATGATAAGCCTTTACAAAGGGTAAGGGCTATTTATTTTTAAATTTATTTTTTAAAATGTCAATTTGCTCAATCTTACAGGTAATGAAAACGCAGAATCAGTCTTTTCATTTTCCTCAGTTTCTTGGAGGTGAAAACATTTTGCAGCTTTTCTTCCTCAAACGTTTAAAGGAAAGTAAAACGACTCCAGGAAGCTGAAAGTCTGCCTGTAAACAAACCGCGTTCCTGTAAACGCTCCGGCTGGTTTATGTTGCATAACCAGGAATGATTACTTATCAGAGCTTCATGAATGAGGACACACACTCTCATGGGGCGCCGTGTGTGTGTGACAAAGGAACCAGCGGCTCCTTCCTCTTCACTTTCCCTAAACTGGACAAAGAGCTGCTGAGGAATCGCATGTCGGCCTGCCAGACGCCGGCCGCGCCTCCGCGCCTTCCAGGCAGGAGGAGGCCTCAGCTGACCTGCTTCCAGAAAACCTGCAGGAAAACACACACCTCCATCACAGAAAACACACACCTCCATCACAGAAAACACACACCTCCATCACAGAAAACACACACCTCCATCACAACCAGCAGGAAACACACACCTCCATCACAGGAAACACACACCTCCATCACAGGAAACACACACCTCCATCACAGGAAACACACACCTCCATCACAGGAACACACACCTCCATCACAGGAAACACACCTCCATCACAGAAAACACACACCTCCATCACAGAAAACACACACCTCCATCACAGAAAACACACACCTCCATCACAACCAGCAGGAAACACACACCTCCATCACAGGAAACACACACCTCCATCACAGGAAACACACACCTCCATCACAGGAAACACACACCTCCATCACAGGAAACACACACCTCCATCACAGGAAACACACACCTCCATCACAGGAAACACACACCTCCATCACAGGAAACACACACCTCCATCACAGGAAACACACACCTCCATCACAGGAAACACACACCTCCATCACAACCAGCAGGAAACACACACCTCCATCACAGAAAACACACACCTCCATCACAACCAGCAGGAAACACACACCTCCATCACAGGAAACACACACCTCCATCACAACCAGCAGGAAACACACACCTCCATCACAACCAGCAGGAAACACACACCTCCATCACAGGAAACACACACCTCCATCACAGGAAACACACACCTCCATCACAGGAAACACACACCTCCATCACAACCAGCAGGAAACACACACCTCCATCACAGGAAACACACCTCCATCACAACCAGCAGGAAACACACACCTCCATCACAACCAGCAGGAAACACACACCTCCATCACAGGAAACACACACCTCCATCACAGGAAACACACACCTCCATCACAGGAAACACACACCTCCATCACAGGAAACACACACCTCCATCACAGGAAACAC
The DNA here is from genome assembly GCF_027474105.1 of Poeciliopsis prolifica. Lineage (NCBI taxonomy): Eukaryota > Metazoa > Chordata > Actinopteri > Cyprinodontiformes > Poeciliidae > Poeciliopsis > Poeciliopsis prolifica. Next base: position 1,659,902 of record NW_026562377.1, read on the forward strand.
ACACCTCCATCACAGGAAACACACACCTCCATCACAGGAAACACACACCTCCATCACAACCAGCAGGAAACACACACCTCCATCACAGAAAACACACACCTCCATCACAACCAGCAGGAAACACACACCTCCATCACAGGAAACACACACCTCCATCACAACCAGCAGGAAACACACACCTCCATCACAGGAAACACACACCTCCATCACAACCAGCAGGAAACACACACCTCCATCACAGGAAACACACACCTCCATCACAGAAAACACACACCTCCATCACAGAAAACACACACCTCCATCACAGAAAACACACACCCTTCTGTTTCCTGCATCACAGCTTCATCTGATGCAAAACATAAAAACTTTCAGGTGAAAAAAAGCACAAAATCTATAAAATGCAACTTGTGCGTGAGCCACATATCTAACTAATGATGCAACGAAGAGTGCAATTTTAAAATATTTAATGATTGATAATTTGATCAGTTATTCAGTACTTGAGTCGACTTTCACCAATTACTTTTTACTTTTTTATGTTGAAAGTACTACTACTAATTGTTGGGTATTCTGCCTATAAAAGGCAGGATGGATGGTGATTACATTGACCTTTGACCCTGTATGTGAATGTCTGCACATTCACTCCCATTTATCCCCCATCTTGAATCTTAAATTATTTCCTGGCCTCTGATTGGCTGATCCCCTGTTGTTTCTAGCAGCCAGAGAGCAGGTGTGCCTAATAAAGTGGCCGGGTGTGTAAACGTTTCTGAGTGTTTGGAAGTGACTCAGTGACCGACGGAGAGGCTGCAGACCGTCTGAGGTGACCGTCAGCCGCCCGGCTATGATTCCATGCTGATGACGCGCAGTCGCAGTCTGCTGGGGTCAGTCTGCTGAGGTCAGTCTGCTGGGGTCAGTCTGCTGAGGTCAGTCTGCTGGGGTCAGTCTGCTGGGGTCAGTCTGCTGAGGTCAGTCTGCCGGGGCCAGTCTGCTGGGGTCAGTCTGCTGGGGTCAGTCTGCTGAGGTCAGTCTGCTGAGGTAAGTCTGCTGGGGTCAGTCTGCTGGGGTAAGTCTGTTGGGGTCAGTCTGCTGAGGTAAGTCTGCTGGGGTCAGTCTGCTGGGTCAGTCTGCTGAGGTAAGTCTGTTGGGGTCAGTCTGCTGAGGTAAGTCTGCTGGGGTCAGTCTGCTGGGGTCAGTCTGCTGAGGTCAGTCTGCCGGGGCCAGTCTGCTGGGGTCAGTCTGCCGGGGTCAGTCTGTTGGGGTCAGTCTGCTGGGGTCAGTCTGGTGAGGTCAGTCTGCTGAGGTCAGTCTGCTGGGGTCAGTCTGCTGAGGTCAGTCTGCCGGGGCCAGTCCTGGGGTCAGTCTGCCGGGGCCAGTCTGCTGGGGTCAGTCTGCCGGGGTCAGTCTGCTGAGGTCAGTCTGCTGAGGTCAGTCTGCTGGGGTCAGTCTGCTGGGGTCAGTCTGCTGGGGTCAGTCTGTTGGGGTCAGTCTGCTGAGGTCAGTCTGTTGGGGTCAGTCTGCTGAGTTCAGTCTGTGGGTCGTCATGAACCCGTCACCAGCGGGTTAACGGCGCGCCCTCCGCCGCATGTCAGCATCTGGACTCTCAGCTCCAGCTGCTCTGACCGGGTCAGAAAACTCACATTTACAGTCAGATATTTACTGTATTTGGTTCTTTAAGCTGATTTAACGCCAAAGCCACTCGGTTCAGAGCATCACTGTAAAAATGTAGATGAAACACTGAAAAAACACAAATTCTTAAGAAGTATTTTTGGTCTAATTATGATTCCTCTGCTTCATTATTTCACCTAAAACATGAAAAAATGTTTTATTATTAGTGAAATAATCTGCAAGTGGAACTAGAATTCTTTCATTAATATTAATGTAAGTTAGTTTTTCTTACCCTAACCCCAAGTTTACTGATATTTACGGTACAAACTGAACCAAATTACTTGGTAATATTTTGTGTTTATGCAGCGAACAAACCTGGAAATTACATCCATCCTGTTTCTGTTTCAGATTCTGTCTCCATGCTGTTAAAAAGAAAACAAGACAATAAAACAATCTCATGAATCTAAAAAGTTAGTTTTGTCTAATGTTAAGTGTATTAATGCATTTGAACTAAATACTCTGAAGATTTATTATTTTTGCAATGTTGCTGCTTAAACCATAACTATATAATATTTACCCAGAAGTTTAAAATGTTGTTTTCTGTCATGTCATAAATACCTGCAGGTTTTCACTTCCTCCTTTCACTGAAGTTTTTGCAGAATGAAGTCATGTTTTAAAATATAGTATGACATCAGCTGAGAAGAGTGAAGCAACACACACACACCCCTCCACACACACACACACACACACACACACACACACACACACACACACACACACACACAGGCTACTGGGTCAGATGATGTTTACGGGAACAGATCCTGGGTCTGATTGAAATGCAGACGGTTCTGATCTCATGTGATCAGTGACTCAGCAGCTGGAGGTGATGTCACCGTCCTCCTTCACACCGCCACTCTGATTGGTGGAGTCAAACTGAACCGGGCTCAGCCAGCCAATCGGAGCGGATGGAGTGAGAGGCTCACATGAAGTCGGCGGGTTGTGTGTGAGAAAACAATGCATCAGGTTAGTGAGGCTTGTTTACATCCTGCAGCAGGACTGAGCTGCTTCACTGCAAACTAGTCTCATTAAAATATAAAATGTTGTTTATTTAACCTTCTAAAACATTTATATCTGCATTCAAAACTTATTGAAAAGAACATTGATGACCCAGTTCAGGTTGACTCCAAACTGCAGCGTCTGTTTCACTTTCCGCTGCTGTCAGAACCAAACGCTGTGGAAAACCTGTTCCCCTCCTCACCTATGGGGGCGCTGCACCAATGCTCTTTGAGTTCACCAAGTGGTTCAATTCAAAAATACTTTATTGATATTGAAGGGAAATAACTGTCTGGTTGGATGAGATCATCGTCTGACATGTTTACGTTCTGCGTCTCATCCGGGTCGATCCCGACAGCAGCCATTTTGTTTTGTATCTTTGATAGAGTCCACTTATTTTCTTTCTGTCGGTCAACATGTTGCCGACCCAGTTGGTCCGATCACTTCCAGGTCAAGACTTGTGGGATTGAGTGTTTTTGGCTCTTCCTGCTTGTTTCCTCTCGTCTGTGAGGTAAAACCTGCTAATGCGTCTAACTGCAGGTTATTTGCTGAAATGAATTTTGCGCTGTGAACGCAGTCAGCTGTGGAGACACTCCCGCTCTCCATTCCCAGGCCTCTCTCTCTCTCCACTGTCGGTGTCTCTCGCCCTCCTCTCCCTTCGTTCTCACACTCGCCCCCCTCCGCCTCCTCGCTGCCCGGTCATGTGACCCCGGGCACCCTGCCGGCTCTCAGGCACAAACACGTACACACATACGGCGGTGTTGGGTTTCTGCAGCAGTTGAGTGTTTGTTGTGTGAAGATCTCAGCGACACTTTACTGCTGGGAAACTGGAAGCAGCTCGACGTGACGGAGGATTATTTGTAGTCCTTCGCTGCAGTAAATCAGGCTGATCACACAGGAATCCTGCAGACTCCGGGGTCAGACTCCGGGGTCAGACTCCGCTGGCAGACATGTGTAGAGATATTCGGTTATGGTTTTATGATTTTCACTGCAATGGTTGTGTTAGCGTGTTTTCTGATGATTCTCGTTGGGGAGGGAGAAACGCTCCCTGGAAATAAAAAATGACAGAATCAATTATATTGCTTTTACTATCTGCAGAGTGCTCTCACATGATCACTCTGGAGGTCAGAGGTCGACTGCCACTAGAAGTTCTTCCCAGCATTTTCTAAGCTCTGATTTCAGATTCTTTGTTTAGAAAGTTGGAAATGTTTCCTCTGCCTTGCTTTGCAGATACTCATCAATGTCAGTCACTTTTACATGTTTTATATTTTCTGGTGCAGAAGGTTGTTGCTGTGGGTCCCGGAGTTTTAACTCTGGAGTTTAACTCTGGAGTTTGCATGTTCGTCTGGGTTTCCTGCATGATCTTCCTCCCACAGTTCAGATGTTAACTGGTCTCTAAACCATCCCTGTATGACTGTCTGTTCTGTGTCTCTGTGTGACGGACCAGAGTTCGTTCCAAGGTCGTCCACTGACTCCTGAAGACAGGCGATGTTTGGTCGGTGACTCTACCTCTGAAATCTTTCCCATGTTTCTGGATCATCAGATGTATCACATTATGACTCCATCGCTCCAGTACTACAGTTACTCCACTGCAACCTTTTGATGCATCTTTGTTTCAACACACCTGAATCCAGCTGTCTCTCAAAGACGTGGTCACTAACTGTCCATTTGGATTCAGGTGTGTTGAAGCAAGGAGGCGTCGTAAAGAAACACTGGAGGCCTGGAGTTGCTGATCAGCAGCTGATTGGTGGACGGCTGGAGATCTGGACTCGTCTGCAGGATGACTTACAGTTTAACTCATGACTACAGTGACTTCCACTTGTTCAAGTCGCGCTAATATGGAAATAAATCACCTAGTTGGTATTTATGGATGGTTTAGAAACCGATCAATACCTTCTGATGTGTTTCTTGGTTTGGATAAATCACAGTTCGGCTGAATTCACACCATGTCAATATTTCCTTTCACACCGGAGTTAAAAGCAAACAGGTCTGGAGGCTAAGAGGTTGTTTCTGCACATGCTGAGCTGCATGTCAGCTTCAGATCGTCAATCAAATAATAAAATATTTGATTTCATCTCACTAACCTGACTGAGTTCACATATAAACGTTCATCTTCTAACCTTGTAAAGTTACTTATGGTTGACGGTTTCAGTCCATCGGGGTCATCAGATGGTTTATGATCAAGTTTAGTTTGTATCTTATCTCCACTTTTACACTAAATAAAACCAAAGTTATTCAACCAGCTGCAGATTTACAGTAGTTATCTCTCATTGTTTGTTTTCACGCAGAGCGTTACGTCGGTTTTTCTTTATGGAGTTCAAACAGATTATTTGTGCTGTAATCTGTGCAGAGGCTCCAGAGGAAAGAGCTGCAGGGATTATCAGAAACAAATATAAAACGTTGACATAATTTCTGCTGGAAGTTTTTCCCACAGTGAACAAAAGCAGCAGGTTGCTGGTGATTTGCAGGATTTTGCTCCTTTTGAGGGATTTAAATGTTGCTTTTTGAGCTTTAGGCGAGGAAAGAGAATAAAAACACAGTAATGAGGACAGATTACATGACAGGCTGTAGCTGCACTCACTTTGCTTATGATGCATTATGTTTGCAGACAGAAGAACAGTTCCCGGTGCTTTTGTTGGGATCAGAGTGTTCTGCAAAAGGTGTCGGTTTTCCTTCAGGACTGGAGCTTCAGGAGGCGAAACCTGCGGACCGGGTCCAGGATCAGGACAAACCGGTTGGACAGAGAGGACAAAGACGTCTGCTTCCATCTGCAGACGTGGTGGGATGTTAAACTGGGATCTGTTCTAACTTGTGGCTGGGAAAAGGTTTCTCTGGGCTACAGAAAAGCTTTGTGCACCAAGGGTGGGGCTCCTAATGTGGAGATATCTTCTGGGTTTGTCTAATTTCTGCAACCTTTTCCCACAGTGGTTTGCTGGGAGTGCTGGATGAGCTCAGCAAATGGGAACGCAGACCAGTTTGAGGATCTGTCCCAGTAGGAGACCAGCAGGATGCTGAGAAATAAAAACTGCAGGAACCTGAAGAATCCTGTGAAAAAAACTCCAGAAGAGTGTTCATCACACCACAGAGTGACCCCAAACTTCACTCCAGCAAACACACACTGGGAGCACTGGGAGTGTTGGGGAGTTCACATGAATCCAAGAGGAAACAGCCGACTCAGCGCCTGGGAAGGAGCCAGTTAATGACAGAGTTCACAGATCCTGCAAACATAATTTGGGTTTTCTGTCCTTCTGTTTGTGAGAAAACAATTAATCATCTGAAACAATTAAAGCAGGTCCTGCTTTAATTGTGGAAAAGTTTCAAAAAATCTCCAGTTTGTGCTCCAATGCCGATCAATTAAATATGAAAATACGTCAATACTAGACAGAAAAACTAACGTCTGGAAGAACATTCAGGACAAGTTGATGCTAAGTCAACAAAACGGACATTTGAACGCCAACGGTCAGAAATGTTCTGATTATGCAGGTGAGGAAGACGAGAAGCACAAAGAGACGAAGAGCCCGACCCAACTGAAAATAATAAAACAAGAAAAACCAAAAACTCCAGCAAAATCAGGGTTCAGGTCCCGTTAACATGGAGACGCTGCAGTAGGTCTGCCAGGCCAATGGGTGGCGCTCTAACTTTATCACAGAATGATGCAAAAAATGTTTTGTTGCTAATTTTATTTTTATTGTTTGCCAACATTTGATTACATAGATAATAAAATACAGCAGCTATTCAATCAGAAGCTTCATTTCCTAGAGGAAGTTTTTAAATTCATGGATAGATTTTTATTTTTATTTAAACGTAATGTTGAAGAATCGTTGCTCTTATAATCGAATGATGAAAACATTTTAACCCAAATGTTTCTTCACTTTAGCTCTCAGTTAAACTTCCTGGTTTTTTCTGTCTGCTGAGCCTTTTAACGCTGCAAACATTAAAACGGGTTAAAAACTTTCACCTGTTATTCCACTGATTGTAACTCCTCACTTTATACGTTTTATGCAGAAAATTTGGAAATGTGATTCTTCTGCTTAAATGTCTCATTTTGCAATTATATCTCTGATTTTCTTTAGTGTTTAAAATACCAGAATTTGCATAAAACGTGATATTTTTATCCGTCAGATGACTCTTTTTCTAAATAATTTTTATTCTTATCTGAGTAATCGTTTCTCTGCCCTCATCTGTTTTAATTATAGTCAAAGTTTATTTATAGAGTATATTTACAGACCCTGAGCTGAGCACAGTGTCACAATGAGGTCAATATATGAAAACATGAGAAATAAAAATGGTCTTATTAAAAAATATATCATAAAATTGGCAGAAAAATACAAATGAAATAATTACATAAATACAAAGATTCGAGTTGCATGAATTTAAATTGAGATCAATTCTCCTGCAGCTGCTTATGTTCCCTATTTTTCCATCAAAACATTTTTTGTTTTGATGGATGAATGTTTTTGTGAATGGTAGCCATGGTAACGCAGGTACGCTGCACGGTTTCCGCCTCTCGTTGACCATATAAGGAGTCCATTAGCGGTCAGAGCTGCAGGCTCATTGAAATCACTTCACAGCTCCGATGTGGCGAAAAGGAGAAGAAACTGTGAAAATGAGATGAATGGAGGTCTGAAGAGGAGCAGGAAATGTCAAGGAGGTGAGTGGGATGGTAACACACACACACACACACACACACACACACACACACACACACACACACCAGGTTAAAATCAAAATGAAGAGCAGAGCTGCTGGAGGCTGCTCTCCTACACAGCGAGGGAAGAGAGAACAGTGACGGCTGGAGGTGATGATGAGGAGGAGGGAGGAAGAGGAGGAGGTGTTAAATTATTCGTGTTGCAAGTTTGATCTCCAGATGCAGCCGGTTGATCGTCTTAATGGGAGCTGATCCCAACTTCCATCAGTTAACGAGAAACTTCTGATTCGAAGGAACAAAATTCTCAGTCAATCGATTTGAAAATATGTTACATGACGCGAGTCTTTATGAATGTTTATCACTGTTGCATGAAGAGCCAGTCAGTAAATATTCTCACTAATAATGAAGCTGAACAGGCTGGAAGGACGACGACGTTTCCTGATCATCATAAACGATTCAGTCTGATGATTATAACTCAAACAAAATCTGGTTTTCCAACAACAGAAACTGCAGAAACACAAAATGTCAGCAAGTATTTGTGGTTTTTAGTGCAAATGTCTCAGTACATCTAAAATAAAGCAAAAATAACTTCAGATAACGTTTATGCAAGAAGTAAGAGCTTGTTTTAAGTCAACAATTCATTATTATTGGTGGAAGAGTTATTATTAGTGAAATAATCTGCCAGTGGAGATAATATTTCTCATCACTTTTAAAGAATTAATTACTTAAAACAAGAACTTATCTCTGCCTGAAAAGTTACATCGTAGTTATTTTTTACTATTTTAAGTTAATCAGATATTTGAACTGGTATCTTGACCAAAATACTTGGTAAGATTTTATGTTTTTGCAGAGAACAAGCCTGGAAATTACATTCATCCCGTTCAGTTTTTAGAATCTGGCGTCTTTTTATGCTGATGACAAAGTTATTACACTTTTATTTATATTTTTCCTGTAAGTGGATCTGGAAGTTCTTCTTCTAGATGACTTGCTACTGTTGAGTGTTTTTACAGTGTAAGGCCGTTGAACTGATAGTACATTCCGGCTGACCTCTGGTGCTAGCCTCGCTTAAACCAAGCCAGGCATGCTGCTGTTGTGAATGGCATGCTGCTGTTTTTTGTTCCAGAGTGAAGCTGAGGTCAGAGGTCATGTTGCCAGGACGTTCTCCTGCTCTGATTGGTCGATCCCTCTCAGCACAGACAGTTCCTCCTCAGTCTGAATCTATTTGTGACCTTTTATGTTCAAAGAAAAGAAGCTTCGTTCAGGTAAACGGCAGGAACTGTTTGCTTCCTTTCAGAAAACGTACAAGTTTCTGCAGAGCCGATTATCTGTGGAGCTAAACTGTGACAGCTACACACACACGCCTGCTTGCGTGTGTGTGTGTGTGTGTGTGTGTGTGTGTGTGTGTTACTGGCTGGTTAATGTGTTGCGGTGCCTGCGAGCAGAAGGAGGAAACGTTTTCCACGAAAAGGCTGAAGGTTTAATGAGAACGAACAGAAAGTCAGGAGCAGCAGAGGCACAGTCAGATGGTTTCACACACACACACACACACACACACACACACACACACACACACACACACACACACACACATGCATGTGTGCATGCATGTGAGCACACATGCATGTTTGTATGCATGTGTGTGTGCACACACACGTATTCTTAGCATTTCTGTTTTTAGAAAATCACGTTTCGTTCTTTTAAAGAATCAACAGATCGATAAAAGTCACATGACGACTCGACTCTCAGCTCAATACTCAGTTCAGTTTTAATAAAGTTATGTTCAACTAACTTTCTACATTTTATTCGAGCTGCTGTTTGTTATAAAAATATGTTTTTACGTATCTGTTGAGGATGGAGCTAACCAGCAGATCAAACATGTTTGTTTTCTCATAAAGTTAAAACATCATGAAACATGTTTTTGTCCTTCATCTTCCTGATATTTTCTGTGGACTTTCAGCCTCCGTCGAGTCTCTGACCATTTCAGAGGAATCCATTTATTTCATCTTGTTTTTGTTTGTTTGAATCCCAACCTGGAGGCGGATCATCTCCCAGCATGCATTGCTTCTCTCCATCAGTCCAGAAACGTGACTGTTGGGTTGAGTGGCGTCTCTAATGCTTCCTCATATGAGCTGGTTGCTCCTCTAAACTGTTCAGATGTTCAAACTCTGCACAGCGAGTTGCCAGAGCCGATGGGCGTCCAGAATCGGGGCGTCCAGAATCAGGGGGCGTCCCAGACGTCACTCTGCCCTCCCTGTCTGAGACTCACCAGCCGACCGCAGCAGGAAGCGAGAGCTGGTGAACGCAGACCGAAGCGCCGCGGCTGCAGCGTGGGAGGAAAGAGTGAAGCTGCTTTCTCTCTGTCATGGAAGAATCGCTGCCTGTTCGCAGGGGTTCCCCAAGGCGCAGAGCGCGGAGCCCTGCTCTTTGAAAATCGGACTTTATCTGCTTCATCATTCAATCTGACGCAGATCAATTTGTGACGCCTCCATGGAGGCCTGAGGGGAGCAGAGGAGTAAAACTCAGATGATGCAACCAGACCCTCAAGACCAGCAAGAGACGTTTCCTCTCTCTGGTTCTTCTGGAAGAATCATGTTTATATTTTACCAACATTTTCTAAGTTCACCAAATGCCGCATGCAGACAGAAAACATGAAGCTCAATAAGTCATTGAGCCGATAAATATTGATTTACTAACAGATTTTATCATTTCTTCACCTCCTTAAAAGCAGAACTGAGCTGATTGTTGCAACAGCAACCTGCAATTTCCTCACATGAGCAACTGCTGGCAACCATCAGAGGAAAATGTTTAACAGTCTGATCTCCAGCTGAGCATGTTTGAATTTTCATAAAGTCGAAAAGATTTGGATAAATGCATTTCTGATTAATATCTTAAATTTGCAAAATGCTTTTTGCAGTAGAAACAAAATGTTGTAAAAATAAACACATTTTGAAGTTAAGTCCGACTGAACAGCTCATCAATAAAATGACTGAAATTTGCTAAAACTCAGAAAACATTGAATATTGTGTTTAATTGGTTTGGATCGTTTCAGTGTAATCGATATTTATCGGCTCAATGACTTATTGATCATCTTATGTTTTTGAATGCTGAAGGAGCTGCTGCAGCTGGAGGTCCTGCTGCAGCTTCACAAGCTGCAGACTGCTGCAGCTTCACAAGCTGCAGACTGCTGCAGCTTCACAAGCTGCTGCTGCTGCAGCTTCACAAGCTGCTGCTGCATCATGAAGTGAAGCCAGTTTTTATTTTTATGAGCGCAAACAGAAAGTATGATTAGAGGGCCGTAAATCACTGGACGATCTGGGAAGTTCCTGTCGGGGTCAAGGCCGAAATGTTTATTCATGTTCGGCTAAACGTCTGCAGTCGGAGCAGCGAGATAATAATCTGCAGTGGTTGTGAAACAAAACGACGACGGATTCTGATTGTTTTCAAATTTATGTTTCAGCTTCTTTAAAGTCAAACTTTTCCACACAAACGAAACAAGAAGCTCTCAGCTGACAGCAGGAACAGAGACTTCATGTGAAAACAGACAGACAGAAGAGGAAGAGGAAGAGGAAGAGGAGGGGGAGGCGGTCCGATGTCTGTCCTGCAGGGGGCGACATCATCGGCAAGACAAAATGTGACCATATAAGGACAGAGACGCAGGAAGCAGGATTCTCTGCAGAGTCATGTGACTTCCAGTTAGAGAGATGCTCTCGGAAAACCAACACACACACACACACACACACACACACACACACACACACACACACACCACACACACACACACACACACACTTGCACTATGTCCTAGAAAGCATTTCTTCTTTCTCTGTAATTCAGTTTATCTGCTGTTTCAGGTTTTTGTTCCGTAAATATTTGTTCTTTTTGGTATAAATTAGTTTTTTTGACCAAACACGAATGGACCAAAGACCCGGACCGACAGGAAGCAGCAACATGTGGTTAAAGACACGGGGAGACAATCAGGGGGAAGCAGTCGGGGATGGACACAACAGGAGAGAAACCAAACTCACAGAAAAATTGCAACACGGCGAACATTTAGTCTGAAATGCCTCATAAGGAAGAAAATGTCTTTATTATAATTCCATATTTCAGGTTTCTGGTTTCGCCTTACAGAGATCAGCGTTGATGGTTTTTCTTTACTTTCAGGATGTTTGTTGTAATAAAACCCAAACTTCTTGTTGCAGCTGCATCTCTTCCCCATTTCAGTTCTGCTCTGTTTATGATGGATCCTGAATGATGTCATCATTCGACTGTTTCCAGCATGTTTAGATTTCAGATGCAATATCTTCACATGCTGCTGTAAACCCGGGGGTTAGCTAAACGAACCGGGTCGGTGATGTTCTGATCAACACTGCAGGAAAACCCGGCCTTCGGTCTGTGACGATGCAGACGCGCCGCAGACGGCGTCTCCTCAAACGTCACCTTCATCCTCCGACCGCAGCAGCAGGAACTGAAACCGTCTCACAAACCGGATGCGTTTTCTTTTGCTTTGGTTGAGTTTGTTTTGGTTGACGTGAATTACCTTCCAGCTAGCGCCATCCGCAGGCTAAATTAGGGATGTTAGGTCCATTCTGTGCGTCTGTATGCAGATGACACTCTGATATACGTAGATGTACAACCCTGTGCTCTCCTGTAAAAACTAACTGCTTGATGCATTTATCTTTTTGATTTCCAGGAGTTTAAATCTTTTATTTTCAGACATTCAGCTTCAATCTGCTCCTTAAATTCATTTCCAGCCTGGTTTTTCGTAGCATGTGAACTTCGGGCAGATAAAACAGATTTTATGGAGGAAAGCCTGAAACACGAGAGCTGATTGCTGTGGTGAAGCTGCATGACTGTCGTTTTTCCTCGCTGGCTGCTTCTGAAACAGAAACTATCACCCACAGTCAGAAATCCTCCTCCGCTTGCCGTCGCTGTCATGGTTCGCCATCCGGCAGCGTGGCGACCGCGACCTCCTCCTGAGTGTTCAGTGACGACACGTTTTTGTGTTTTTCTGCTGCAAGTTTCTGATGTTTAAACTTCTGCTAAACTCTGAAGTCAAAGCTTCGCGTCAGTGTTTGTGATTAGGATGAAACATGGCAGCGATTTCACTGAGAGCAACATGGTGAACGAACCAAACGCTCCTCACACCAACAACGCTACAGTCAGAAAATCTCAAATAAAACCGGCTCCGTGGAAACCTGGTAAACACAACCGGGTCGTTTCTGGACCTGAACGGTTCCACTGGACCAGTCAGCGACTCTTCACTGCCAGGTCAAGATTTATTTCTTTTTCATTACTAAAATAAAGTTAGAATATTACAAGAGTTGCAGAAATATGAGGGTAAAGTAGGAGAATGAAGTAGAGACTTTATGAGAACTCCAACATATAAAATAACAAAAGCATTAATTATCCAGGCTTTTATTGTGAAAGTATCTTTTCCTCATATTTTAAAATGTTCTTCTTGTAAACTTGAGTCTTTTTTCTGAGAATATTGTGATTATATTTCTGTAACTCAACACAAATGTTTGTATTTTTGACCTGATACTCCACTGAAATGGAAGCTACTTTTTGAAACTGTTTTCTGTTATTTATAATTTCACTAAGAAAAGAAATTTAAAAAAAACTGAATTAAGATTGGAAATCGGTTCTGGTATGAAAAGGTTTTTCCCGGTTTGTGGTGAATATTCGCTTCGTTTTTCAGATCCTCATCAGAGGCAGGTGTGAAGCGGTGAGAACCTCTCGCCTCTGGGAGCAGACACTGCGAGGTCAGAGGTCAGCTTTAACTGCCGGGTTCGTGACCTGGAGCTGGACTCCCAAAGACCTCAGCTGGCCGCCAGCATGGAGGCCGGGAACCAAACAGAGTTCAAGGCCTGAAGCTTTATGATGCAGCTCTGGTTTAATCCGACAGCAGAAACTCGGGAACTCGACCCAAACAGAACCTGCTCCTGTCAGAAACTCCGTTTATATTCTGCTCACGTTGAAAAAACACATTTTCACAATTGCAGTGTCACTATTAAACAAAAAACACAATTCAAATCACGCTGGAATAAGTTTCTTCACACGATAAGTTATTTAAAGAACATCCTGTTACCACTTCCTGTCATCTTCTTCTTTGTTGTTTCCGCCAGTAGTAATATCCTGTTATTGTAAAAAGTTTTTAAAACTGTTTTAAATAACTTTTCTTGCTTAAATTTAGTTTTCTGTTCAAATGTTCATAATTCCAATTTGTTTAATTTTAAGGTCAATAACAACAGCTGGTGAAAGAGCTGCACCAGGCAATGCATTGCTTTTTGAGTTAAATAAGAAACTAATCAGTCATCAGACAGGTTTAAGTTTTCTGTGGCCTGTTCTGTTTTCTGCTCCCGCAGCGTTGAGCTGAGGGAGGCTCGGCGTTCCCAGAAGGAGCCGGACGCTCCGATCTGCAGCAGAGACAGGAGCGGGAATCTGAGCGCGCATTTCCACTGCTGCACATCAGTAATTACAGATGCAGCGGCTCCGAGCCGGGAGGCGGCAGTGAACGCAGCACCGACCACACTCATCTGACTTCAAAACTGAACTTCTGCTCCGACTACAAATTACCAAAAGGTCAAGCAAACAGACTGGAGGTTCCGGGAAAGTGAGGAATTGTCCTTTAGAGGTCGAACCGCGGCTGGTCGCAGAACGAACCTCTGCTTGGCGGATTTGATTTCATATTTCTCTATTTATGTTCAGGTTGTTCTGCTTTGTCCAAATTTATTTAATTTATTTCAAGGTTTTTTCAGTTATCTCTGGACTTTCTCCATGTATTTATTTACGGTACTTTTTAATTGTTACATCATAACATATTTTTCAGCCTTTTTAAATCTGCTGCAGATTTTCTAAAACCTGCAGGACAGAAAATCTTCATGGCTGCAAACCTGCATGGATTTATTCACTACTTTAAAAAAATCACTTTAAAAAGTAAATTTTTAATTTAAATTATATTTAATGCATTTGCAGCTCAAGAAGTTTCAACTTTATGACCAAGAATTGATTCAGATGATTTTCTGGATCATTTGTTGTTATTACTGGATGTTTTTTCCCAGGCGTCGCCATGGAGAGGAGGGGTCGCCCCGCCGACCCCGGCCACAGGGGGCGTCAGGCTGAGCTGGTGTCAGGCTTTCACACCTGACCAGCTGGAAACCAGCAGAGCAACAAGTTCATCCAAACTGCAGCGACGGAAACGCAGCCGATTCATTTTGATTCAAATCTGAGCTGAACTGCAGCAGGAAGACGATCATTAGATTAATTGATTAGTCACTGCTGCAAAAACACAAAACCTCACCTCTTTGTTTTCCACTTCAACTATCTCAGTGCACTTTAGAGAAAAGATAACTGTCCAGCAGATATAGAAGAGTGTTTTCACGGGCGGGTCGGGCCGGGGCGATGTTTGTGTGGTTAGACGGAGGAAAACGAGGCGGCGTGACCTCTGACCCCCCTGCTGATGGAGGCCAGGTCGGGCACGTCCTCCTGCAGCTTCACGCCTCCGGCACACACACACACACACACACACACACACACACACACACACACACACACACACACACACACACACACAGGTTCCATCGGGTTCTGAATGGATGGAACCTGGGTCTGTGTGTGTGTATGTGCGTGTGTGTGTGTGTGTGTGTGTGTGTGCGCGTGTGTGTGTGCACGTGTGTGCGTGTGTGTGTGTGTGTGTGTGTGTGTGTGTGTGTGGGTGTGTGTGTGTGTGTGTGTGTGTGTGTGTGTGTGTGTGTGTGTAAGGTTTGGTCGGCGGGTCCAAACCTCACAACCTTCACAGACCCAGTTTGACCCGTTTCCTGCTCAGCAGTTTGTTTTTCCTCGTTTTCATCAAAACAAACATCGAGTAACAGAGAAGCTTTAGATGTAAATAAATGAAAGTTTTTCCTTCGCTTGTCAAAATGTTTCTTCCCTGGTTTGAAATGAACTTCTGCATTTCAGGAAAACGTCAAAAAAAAGTTTAAATTGAAAAACAAAGATTGTGTTTTTCTAAATGGAAACGAGTCGCTCTGCGTCCTGCAGACGTTCAGAAGACATCAACCTGCGCCGGGTTCTGAGCTCCGATCGGGTTTTATGGTCAGAAGTTCGGTTCTGGTCGTCAGCAGCGGGTCAAAGGTTCAGCTTCTCCATCTCCATGGCGATGACTCACTTCATCAGCTTCCTCCTCATCAGCTGAAGCAAATCAGTGAGTAAAAGCTCCAGCAGGAGGAGAGGCGGCAGCAGCCGCGGCTCCCAGTGCAACCAGTGAGCTGCAGGCGGTGGGACCAGTGGCTCAATGAACACTTCCACACATTAAAGGTGTGAAAACAACCAGCAACCAGCAACTGACCCACCAGGTCAGGCAATAAACCCACTTCACACGTCTGGGGGGGTCTGGGGGTGGGATCAGTTAGTGAGGAATTATATGAGCATGACAAAAAATAAAAGAAAATTATAAAGAAATCAGACATGTAAAGGTGCAAATGATAAATACATGAAGGCTGACAGGCGCAAACATGCAGCAGACAGCAAGAATATGAGGGGTTAAAAATGACGCCGCAAATAAATAGTTACATTTATTAAAGATGCCATTAAATCATCGATCATTTAAAATTATTTCACAAATGCAAAAAACAAATGCAACAGTAAAATATTGAAAAAATAAAGAAGCAAAAACTGAGAACCAACAAAACAAATATTTAAAGAAAGTGAACATAAAACTCGAGATGGAAGTCCTCCAGGCCACCAGGGGGCGTCGATCAACACACTGTTGGGGACAGAATCTCAGTAAACATGTCCTGATTTAAGGCTATATGTATAACATTATAAAACGGCAGTATGTTAATGAACTGCTCTCAACGCCCCCTGGTGGTCTGGAGGACTGCGGCTTCTTGCTGCATTTTTTGCTGGAAGCCATTTTAATAAAGAGCCAATCATTTAACTCGTTAAAGCCTCAAAATCTCATCTCTGCCTGTTTTATCAATAAAAAGTCAAATAAAAATGTCCTGTGAGACAAAATGGCTTCACCAAAAAGTCAATATGTGGCATTTTGTTTACAACTTACAGGGCGATAACAGCAGTGAAGAACGATGCTAACTAGAGCGCTACACCATCATAGCACTTAGCAGAAGCTAATGCTAATGTGCTAAAGTAAATTCACAATTTGCATAAGTGAACGTTTGCATGTATTTGTTGAATTAACTGATCTGCTTGTCTGTATTGAACCTCGTTTGTTCAATAAAGTTTCTTGACAAAATAAGATGGAAGCACAGGAAGTGGAATTGCTGCGTAAACAGACTTTGACCCCTACAAAATAAGAGCCTTTGACGCGACTGTTTTAATAAATTCATGCAAAGCAGTTTGAAGTTTGCTTGTGATGAACAGAAACCTGAAAATGAATCAAAATGAAACGTTTGGAGGAGAAACTGATGGAATCCTGCAGTATTTATTGTTTCTGTTTGAGTCATGCTGTTTCCTTCAGGTACTTTCTCCTCGTGGTTTTCTCTTCCAGTGATTTGTTTATGAGAGCTTTCCAGGAGCCTCCATGTTTGATGAGTTTCTCTTCATTATTTCCTCATCATCCTCCCGTTTCCCACAGCCTGGCTGACCAGCAGCCTCCTCCGTTTTCTCCTCTCCTCCCTTTTGTGCAAACACAGTGATGACCTCCTCCTCCCGCTGCTGACGTCAGAGGGAATCAATCTAACGCCGGGAAACAAACCAACACGCAGCGAGGGAGGAGTGTTTGTGTGGGGAGGCAGAGGAGGGGAAGCTGTCTGATTTCAGTCCACGGACCTTTGATGGGAATTTTATTTTTTTTTCCTGAGAAATTCGTGAGAAAAACATCAACAGCCGATTCCTCCCTCAGTTTCCCTCCAGGACTCGTTTATGTTGGACACTGAAATCTGACGGTTCTCCCCGAAAGCGACTCAAGCTCATGATGTTGATGTTCCTTCTGCTTCAGATCAGGATTTGGTGAATGTGAACGTTTAAAAGGAGATGGAAACGGAATGACTTGGTCCGAGTGAAATCAGTCGGTTTTAGGAGCGACTGAAGCCAGTTCAGGTTTGACTGGACTTCTGTTCCTGCCCCAGTTTCACCAGTTTCTGATGTTTTTATGATTCCAGCTGAGTTTCTGTTACAAATAAAACTTTGTAGACACTAAAGCCAGAAAAACACAACAAAGTTTCCATTACAAAAGGAGAAACAAATAAAATGACATGTGAATAAGTTCATTCACATGGCAAATCATTAAAAACATCATCCTCCTCTATCCACTTCCTGTCGTCTTCTTCTTCTTCACTCCTGCTAGTGGTGACTTCCTGTTGATCGTGACCTTTGGGACGTGAATAAAAGGTTTTTGATGCAGCTACAAAAATAAAACTTCTCAGCCTCACAGAGTTTTCTTTGTGTTTCCATTTAGTGAGCTTTTTTTTTGTGATTTAAATTACGCCGTTTCGGTGTTTGTGGAAACGCAGCCGGTCTGAACAGCACAAGTCTGATTCCTTTTCAACCAATGTTCGTGCAAATGTCAAAAAGAGGATAAAACAGGGAAGATGCTGATGAGCCGAGCTTTTATTTAACATGTGAGCCGGAAGACGATGGAAAAATTCACCATGTAAGAATTTATTCAGCAAATATCCTGAGTATCAGGCTGAGCTGAGAAAATAAAAAATATTAAGACCTTATTCTAGTAATATTATTTTATATTATTATTTTATACGATTTTTCTTCAGTTTGGCTCCAATTTATCGTATCATTTTCCCTTTTCAGCATTAAACCTTTAAAAAAACTAAATCAGAAAAATATTGCCATGAATCTTCCAGATTAAATTTACAGGAAAATTTCTGACATTTTGGTTATAAAATGTTATAGAAGACATTCTAAAGTTAGAAATGTGTAAAAAATTAATAAATAAAAATAAATTGTTACATGTGAAAAGAAGATTTTAGTTTTAATATAAATTTAAATTTTTATCAGGAAAATTTGTTTTTATTTTAAATGTCAGTGAAAGTCGTTTGATTTTTATAACTGAATTGTGTTTCTTGGTGGAAATTATTGCCACATCGTTTTTTTTAATTATTATTATTTCCAAAAGCAGTAATAACATTTTTATGTTGATTTCTGTTTTTGTGTTTCATTGTTGCTTTGGGAACCTCAGATCAAAACAAACAGGATTTTACAGAAGCTGCTTTATTTTTCTGAGTGATGACATCACTGTTTGTTTACAGTGACATCACTGTTTGGTCCAAACGGTGATGTCATCGTAACAGAAAGGTAACCTGGGAAACAAGATCCTGACATTTTGCAGCTCCAGATTTGCTGACGGTGTTAATTTGCTGTATTTACTGGCTGCTGAACATCAGGATGAAAACAAACCCCGAGAGTTCAGACAACAATCACAACTTCCTGCAGCTCAGGTTTCATTTTCACTCTGAAACTTTCCACAGTTTCCGCTCCGGACCTGCTGTATCAGGGAACCATCAGCTGGGCAGATTCTGTCTTTTTCCAGCCAAAGTTGCTCTGCATGAATATGAGTTTTAAGAAAACAGCAGAGGGCCGTCGGGTCAGCGAGGATAACCACCTGCAGAGCGTCCAAACATCCAAAAACCAGAAATATTTTCCGTTGCTGTTGTTGTGCAGCATCACGCTGCAGCACATCAGCTGCTCAGTCTGCAGAGACGCAGCGCTGGTTCGACCTAGCGCTGCACGATTTCACGTTTCAGCTCAAAACAGCCAGGATTTACAGCTGAATCTAAAACCAACCGCACAAAACAGAAAAACTGCGTCAAAAATTAAGGATGCCTGCATAACCAGCAGGAATGCAGCAAGTGGTTTCTGGATGGAGTCAGCAACAAAACCTTTCCAGCAGCCATTGTACAGCTTGTGCAGCGGTAAAACCAGCTGACCAAATGTGCTGGAGTTCAGCTTGGGTTGCTAGGTAACGGTTTTAACTTAACAATTGTGAGGTTTTGTAAATGACTCATTTTCCAAACACCAAAAAGCATAAAGTTATTGGAAAAAAACCAAAAGATCTGGGTGTTTTTTATAGATGCAGTAGAAACCCAAATAGAAATACAAACATTTACAAAAGGTGAATTTTGCAAAACAAAACCCCTTTAAAATTTACACGTTCTTGCTTTTCTGCCACACAACAACAATCATTTTTTGTCAAACTCTCCCACAAAAACTTTCTAGCAACTTGCCAAATGTTATGAAAAGCAGCTCAAATTCCAGTAATCCACCCAAAGCTGTTTTTCCAGCCCGATGTGGACAGAAACCCGCCCAACCTGGCAACACGGATTGATTTGTCTGCTTCATACTTGGCCACCAAGCAGCCAATCAGAGAGCAGCGTGTCAGTGGAGTAAACAGACGTGATGACATCACAGAATCCCAACAATGCAGATCAAACCTGCCAAACTGCTTCGCTTCCTTACATGGAGACGCTTCTTCATCCCGCAGAGGTCATCCCGCAGAGGTCATCCCAGGTCGTCAAGGTCACGTCTGAATCACCTGATAAGATCCACAAATAAAACTCATGACGGTTCTGACCCTCCTTCCTCACAGATTCCAGATGAGCTGCTTGTTTTCCTGCAGATTGTAAAACACTGCAGATTATTTTCAGCTTCTGAATTTATCCAGGGAGCAAAAATCTACGACCGACGTTTTACATAAATTTACAAAAAAAAAACAACCAAAAAACACATTTTGATCATAATCTCAGCAGTTTTATACTTTGTCTTTTTACTCAGAAATTTCTGATTTTTTTTCCTGAATATTTATGAAATTAATTTGAATTTTTCTGACTTTTTTATAGCAATTCTTTTTATTAATTTTGAAGTTCAGAAATGTTTATTTATTTTGTTGAACATTTCTAAAATTAATCTCAAAATTGTGTGATTTAAATATATTTTTTTTAAATCTCTACTTTCGTTTCTTGAAAAATGTGGAGATTAATCTAAAAATTTCAGATGTTTTTGGTCAAAATTTCCTTCCTTTTTTCCATCTTGAGAGGCTGCAGGACGCAGCTGTAATATCAACTGTCAACTAAACAACACAGTGAAATCGTGTGTATCAGTGAGAGCAGGAATAAGTGCAAACAGGTCAGGAAATGGAAGTGAAAGCAAAAGGTGTCGGCTTCATTCCTGCATGTTGTTCTGCACATTCCAGCCGCTGCAAACAGAACTTTCATGTTGGGCTCTCTGTTCCGTACAGACATGCCTTCCTGAGCCGTTCATGTTCCTACTGGCAGGAAAAAGGTCATCTGGGAGCAGCAGCCATTTCTTTTCTGCAGACGCCACATAGTTAACATTCCTGTTTGCTTCACGCTCTCTTTGTTGAGCCAGAATGTCTGCAGAACCGAAACCGTCCTAAATAATTGATCCTGGTTCAGTCCAGCTCGACCTGTAAAGCCTGAACACCTTTTCCCGGCGGCTGCAGAAACGCGAGCCGTCGGCGGTGAGTCACTGTGAAACCACTTCCAGCTGCAGGGCGGCGCGTATCAGAACATCAGAATAAGAAAAGCCTCTTATTCACGGGGAACAGAGAGATCCTGGAGCCGTTCTGACTCAAACACACCCAGCTGGGCAGGTGACATGCTTTTCTCACTTGTTCTCAATGTCTGTGCTGAGCTGATGAGTGGCTGTCATCTCATCCCCTCATTAACGTCTGATTAAACTCTGCAGCAGCCTGAGCTCAAGTGATTCTGCAGCCAATCGGATCGTCAGTAAAACAAACCGACTCAGTCCAACGTGAGCAACGGCACCGCTAACAAGCCTGGAGTCAACAAACCTTCTGCACAACATCTCTTAAACTTTTTATGAATTCAAGAGTCCAAAAAGTTTCAAAGCTAACAGGCACAGCTGAGGAAATGGAAATGGCTTAAAGACGACACAATTCAGTGCAGAAAGCTCGTTTTTTACATTTGTTCCAACTTTTCCCTGCCAAGTCAGGCTTCCTTTATCTTATTATATATATAAATCTTTATGTGGAAAGATATGTAAAAAAAAATTTTAAAAAAAACGCAGGTGTCAATTTAACCCTCTCGGGCTCAAATTACTTGCAAAGACTAGCAAAGTAGCATTTAGCTGTTGCAAATCTGCAACATCTGCCTGGAGAGGGTTAAAAACAAAAATCACGTAGGAAGTAAAAGATGACAGCAAAGTCTCCAGCTGCAGCGTAAATTTACAAACTGAAGATTCATTTAATGGTTCATCCAGTCAGAAACAGGAAGGCAGGAGAAACGCTGAGTCATCGCTGCAGGGTGATTCCTCACATAGATTCTGGCAGCGTTTAGACATTTGATATGTTTGCTGCTCCTCTTCTGACCAGCATTGTTACTCTGATGGTCTCAAAAGAAAAAAAATGCTTCAGCTAATTATAGTGAGAAAACATACGTAGTGATTCGTTTAATCTGCTGACATCAGCAGATGTTTCTCAATGAAAGAAAACACAAAAAATCAGCAGGAGACCACATTGCTAAACTTTTCTGGCTACAAACAGGTCAACATTTTACCATAAGAGGCATTTTATATTTAAAATAATCCTAAACACGGCAGGTTTGTCAGAAAGCTGCAGCTCAAACGGCTCTCCTTGTTTTGACAGTATGTGGAAAAACAGAGCAGTGGTTTATTTATGCTTCATGTTTTCCACGTATTGTTTTCTGACCCAGATATGATGATGAGTCTTAACTAGTATTTATTGCTGATAGTAGCACGTAAATCTCAGGTCGGATTAGCAAAGTTTTCCTGGAATCCAGGACAGTAAAAAGTGGAACTTCAGTTTGATTCTGTTAAAAGGAAACAAATCAGGACTTTAAATCACCAGGAAGTTCCATTTCAGAACCGATCGGATCAGTTCTGCAATGTCTGGTTTTATTCAGGTACTTAAAATACTTAGATTCACTAAAACTTGCCTCACAAAGGAGGAGTTGACAGAAATGTAAGCTTTTTTTTCACTAAATATACTGAAGTTGAGACAAAAGAAATAACTGATACAGAAAAGTGAATGTAGAAGTGTTTTATGGTTTGATGCAAACAAACCAAACTAAGAACCTGTCATGTCTAATGACAGGAAAACGAGGACAAACCGGTCAGAGCAGCAGCCAATAGGAACGGCCAGGTGTTTCCGATCAGATCCTTTCCATTCCCACTTCACCTGAGAGACGAAGTGAAACGTTTGGGCAGGAAAAGGCCGGCGTCCGGCCCCGCCGGCTGCCCCGCCGGCTGCCCCGCCGGCTGCCCCGCCGGTTGCCCCGCAGACTGCCCCGCCGGCTGCCCCGCAGGCTGCCCAGGCAGAACACATGCGTCAGGGTATGCTAGGTGTACCGCAGTAATTCTGCACTATAAAAACGACAAAAAGCTGCTCAGGGTTGGAGTTTGGTGGAAACGTCCCGTCTGGTTGGAGACGTTCTGATTAGTGGAGTGGAAACAAATATTAAAGGGGCGGTATCATTTATTTCCAGGCACATTGTGCCATTTTATAGCACAATCAAGTAACTATGTTACCTTCAGTTGTTGAGAAATGTATACATATAACTGACTTGAAAGAAATTTGACTTGAAATAGAGCTTCTGTCTCTTTAAGAAGCTCCTGTTCGCTCTGGAAGTCGTCAACAATTTTACCAGCGTTTTGATTGACCACACAACTTGGAGTTATGGAAATAAATTTGTTTGATGGAAAGATAACAATTTTAAACAAAAACGTGTCTAATGAGGTTGATTTCTCAGCTGCATAAAAATTATTGTATTTTGCAAAACTGCAATGGAAACAAGTCATGTGATCAACAAACGATTGTTGCTTCTGGCAGAGATGATGAAGAAGACGACAGGAAGTGGAACGGCACTGCAGGTTTTTCAGTGTCATCACATGAACAAAGTTATTCACCAGTGATTTTAACTGCTTTTCTAATTTCATAGCTTCATAATTCTGCACACATTTTTAATGGGAATGTAGCAACGGAAAATGAGTTTGTAACATGAGCCATACTTGTACCAGCTGTTTGCTAACTGCTGCTGCCGCTAGTCCAGAGGAGCTGAATGGGTCTGTGAGGCTCGGTGGGAGATTAGAGGATTTCCCGTTTCATTATTGCACTGTAAACCTTTGGTATGTTTTCTGTCAGGCTTTGCTCTGTTTAAGTCTGAGTTGAATTTTCATTTAGTATTAAAATCGTCTTAATTGTTGCTAAAGGGTCTTGATGTTTTCCTCTTTCGCCTCTTTGCTCCACGTCCATCTGATGACGACTCAGAGCGTTGTCACGATGCAGAGGTCATGCTCAGTGTGTGTGTGCTGGAGCAGCAACAGCAGCTTCAGCAGCAGCTGCAGCAGGAGCAGCTTCAGCAGCAGCAGCCGGAGCAGAAGGAGCTGCAGCAGCAGCTTCAGCAGCAGGAGCAGCAACAGCAGCTACAGCAGCAGCAGCAGCTTCAGCAACAGGAGCAGCTACAGAAGCTGCAGCTTCAGCAGCAGCAGCCGGAGCAGAAGGAGCTGCAGCAGCAGCTGCAGCAGCAGATCAGGGCGGCAGGAAGTCAGGCGGGGTTTCCCCTCTGAAGTTTCTGTCCTCTGCCTGAAATCCCGGTTTGAGTTTCTGGTTTCTCCATGATCAGAGACGAATCTGCAGGAAGCTGAACGACAGCAGGAGGAAATATCTGAACCGTTTCACTCTGAGTTTATGTGAGGAACAAGTTACTATGGTGGCTTTTGATGCACCAAAAGTTATAAAAGATTAACTCTACATCAACATATTCTAACTAAAGTGTCGTCTGGTTCTATGATTTGTGCTTTATTATTTATTTCACATTATATGAAATATTTATAACAAAGTTTATTGCTGTTTCTTGTTTTTGTCAGTTTTATTGTTATTTAAATAACTGAACAAATTAAAGCTGTTTCTACTGTTTGCTGTTGCTGAGTTTCCATTCATGTTGATCATTTAATATAAAGAAAGTCAGTTCTGCTGTTTTCCTGCAACATATCAGCTGATATTAAAGCTCAGATATCGGTAGTGAAAAAGTGGAGCTACTTATTTCACTGTTTGACTTTATGACAGTTTGAATAAATATGTAAAAAAAATCCGTTACTTATGAAACCTTTCCCAAAGAGCAGCTTTAAAGCTGCAGATTTCTGTTTCTCTGTCAGCATGATGCCGCCGGCCTCCTCAGGTTCTTCATTGTTTCATCATGACGCTGTTTGACCTTGACCTTCCTCTCAGGTTGTTCAACTCGTGTGACTTCTTGTTTACTGAGCTGAACAGAGAGTTCCTGCCCTGCGGCAGCAGCGTTTCTTTCTGCTGCTTGGTTCTTGGAAACGCTTCGCTGAAATGTGACCAAGTGCATCAGAAACTCGACCTTCTCCTTTTCCCGCTAACGCAGCAGAGCGATCCCACACCCGACTGCAGCTCTCGCTTTTCCCACGAACTTTAGAAAGCCACTTCGGGGAAATAATCTGCTCCAGTTTTTTCACTCACCTGCGGCTCCAACGCCTCCTGCAGGAATGTGTGGCGGTGATGGCCAGAACTGATCTAGTACTGATTGTGCAGGAAACACATGTAAACAAAACGCTGCGTCACGAAGAGGCGGCAGGCTGCAACAGGCTCAGCTGGAGAACATTTTCAGGGACGCCATGTATCTGCAGTTATCACATCTGGTTCTACAGTCAGGTTGTTCTGACTGAACTCAGAGCTTTCTGCTTTCATTTCTGATTATTGTGAGTGAAACTACAAATCACTGTTTTATCAATCAATTTGTTTGGTTTGGACAAAAACTTGGGCTTCATCTCCTCCACAGATCGTTTTCATGTTCAGTTAAAAAGATGTGTAGCGCTTTCTGGTATCTAGGCTAGATTTAGCGCTCTGGGTTCTAATTATTTAATGTTACATCCCAAGAAACTGGTTTCACTACATTTCCCATGAACCACCAGGAACTGTTTTGTCATTCAACTTAGTTGAACTGCCTATGTCTGACCCATAAATGATGAGACTTTATTCAGGTAAAGTATTTATCAAACTTGTGGTAAAGTAAACCACATGTGAAAATATATCCTCACACTGAGTATGGTCACCAGCAGACCTTATGTCTGGCAAAGGGAATAGAAGTCAAAACAACACCTTTTGGTGGTTCTTAACCATCAAATAACTAAAAACATCAAAAACATAAAACAATTGACAGTCTTTAATGAGTGGGCCCACCAAAAATAAAACAAATTAAAGCCGGCAAAATAGTCTATAAACCCCCGTTGCAGGCCTGATACTGAAGACACTCACCTTCGGTCCTCCATCCACGGTGACGGGTGTACATAGTTCCTGACGGCTCATCTCACCAGACATCCGTCGGTTAATCCGCGCCTTTTGGGTAGAGGCGGAGGAAACCGCAGCCAAATCCAACACAGCAGGCCCGACGCAGGTGTAGTGGGTCTGGACAGCTCCAATGCAGACCTCCGCATCCAGCTCACCGCTCGCTTCTTCCTCGATCCGTCAGCTGTCCCTTGCTGCTAGTACACCGCCAAGTTGTGGCACTTTGTAGCCGGTATTCCACCGAAACGGCTCACAAAAGTTCCAGCTAACTCCACCGAGTCTCCGCGTCTTCTCTCCCCTTTCTCGTTCTGCTCTCCTCTCCCGCGGTACTCTCTTTAGTCCCGCCCCCCAGCCAATCAGAACTCAGGAAAAGTGCAATCACCCAATAGGAACTGACCTTAGACAGCGCAACAAAACACACAGCATTCTAGTGTCACACCTCGTGTTGAGCTGTACTTCACATACAAACTATACAATAATTGTTCGTTCTTAAAGTAACAGAACACAATATTTTAATAGACTTTTTACTTCAACTGTTTTTTCTTTTTAATGAACTCTTGCTCATTTCAAACTCCTACCAAAAGACTTTGACATTATTATATCTTATTTTAAGATATTAAGTTTGTTATTTTTCAAAACAACAATATTTGTGGGAACCCAGGGGGTTACAGATGTTTTGAGGTTTTGTCACATCCACACAAGGACAGAACCTGCATGCTGCCTCCGTCAGGTTCCTGTTGGATGTTCCTGTTGGATGTTCCTGTTGGATGTTCTGCTCGGTTCTACCAGAACACAAGAAAATCTGTTCAGACATGAAATGTAGAAAAAAAGCTCCAAACATCTGGATACTAAAGTCAACTAATCTAAAATTATTTACCAACCAGCCTGTTGATTCATTTTAACAATTACTAAAAAGTTTACTCTAAATAAACTATTTACACACAAAAAAACTGTGGATTTGGGCATCAGACACACTTTAAACATGGCCGCCGCACGAGTTATTGCTATTTGAAGTAAAGTAAATAGTAAATAAAGATTAAAAACTGTCTCTGCAGTGCAGAGAGGCTGATTCTGCAGCAGAGACAGCAACTGTTTATCAAAACAGCGACTGCATCGCTGCTCAGGTGCTGGCAAGGCCTGGACTCTCAGGAATGTTTGCACGCAATCACTGATGCACCAACTGTCAACACAGACCAACCGGCAAACGTCAAGATTACCAGAGCACACACCGTTCCAGCTGCCAAGGAAGTAGTTTTGCTTTTTAAAAGCCCAAATGCGATGAGTCACTGTGCAAGGTGGACAAAATAAGATGAGTTTACAGCCATGTCTGCTGCTAACAGAGCAAAACCCCAGATGGTAAAATCAGGATTGGTTTAAAGAGGCGAGCGGCTGCAGGGCAGCAGCAGCAAAAGCTGCTGAGAGGCAGAAACTATAGGAAAAACATCAGAGATGACAAATCAAAACGCCTGTCTGAGAGCAGAAAATGGGGCAAAAGTCAGCAAGTGATTCCGGTAGAAGAAGAAGACAACAGCATGACTCAGCAAATATCCTGCTCTCACACACAAAACAGTCCCTGATTGGAAGCTTGCAGGAGAAAAAAGGCCTGCTGAGAACACAGCTGATGTGAGCTTCAGGTTTAACCTGCATCATGTTGTTGGCTCTGATTTCAGCTCTGATGCATCAGAAGCATCAACACCAGCAGCTCCAGACCAGCAGCACAATAACCTTCCTATCTGCCCGTGTTTCCACACAGAGAATGCAAAAGAGCTAAAAATACACCGTGAGTCAAATGATCCCTGCGGAGAAAACAAGACGTGTCATTTTGGAAGCATCAGCCTCTAAATCGGAGCTGTGAGTAAAACTAGACGAGAGAAAGTCTGAGATTTACAGACAGTGAGGAGGGCAGTGAAGCAGACACGTGACTCAGGTTGTGTCTGTGACTCACGCAATCCCTTCAAAACAACCTGCAACTCACGCAGCTGCACATCTCTGGTCTCACTGCGCCCCCTGCTGCACAGAAACAGAACTGTAGGTTGATCTGTGGCGCCATCTGGTGGTCAACTGCAGGAACTGATGTGTTGCTTGATTTAAAATAAAGAAACAAAACCATCATTTTGAAAATGTGCAACATTTTCTCTTTTGTTGCACATTTTCTCAAAGTAAGATTTTGTCATTTTGCTGCATAATGTCCCTTCAGTTGCTTTTTTATTTGGTCTTTATAGAGTTTGATAAAATATGTTAGTTGTGAAAATAAAAATAAAGGTTTAGATTGTTTTATTTTTATAATTTCTAATAATAATAATGAAAAAGATAATATTTTTCCTAAATAACTTCTAAATTGATAGTTTAGGTGAAAAGTTAATCAGACTAATTTATTAAAATATTTTGTTGTTTCCCAGTCATCATGTTTCCTTCATATTTCCTTCATCTTTTCATCATGTTTCCTTCATGTTTCCTTCACTTTTTTATCATGTTTTCATCAACTGCTGCAGCCTCTGGTGAGTCGTTCTCTTTTCTGCTTTTAGGGGAAAAACTGAACTTCATCACGAGATGCAGCTTCATTACATCATGAAAAGATGACTCAGCAGCTGACAGCAAAGAATCTCCCCAAACAACGATGTGATGAATCATGATGCTGCATGGAAACACACACACACACACACACACACACACACACACACACACACACACACACACACACACACACACACACACACACACACACACACACACACACACACACTTCCCGGAAACAGTGAGGAGGAGAAGGAGGAGATGCTCGTACATCCCTGACTTCCTGGCAGTCAGACCCTCAGGAGACGCTGCGCACCACTTCCACAGAGCAAGCTGATTGGCTGCTGGGGAGCCTGAGCTGAGGGCCAATCAGAGAGGAGCTTCTTGGCCCATCAGGCGATGAGAAGGATGGAGACTTCCCGTTACAGATGTGAGGCAGCAGGATAGCGTCTGTTTGTGTTGGTTTAAATGTGGGAGATAAAGAGTTGGTTGAGTTATCGACCTGCGGCTCGGACATCACGCTCCCCATGAAAGCTGATTTTTATCCTGATGCAAACCTGACAAACAACAAGTTAGCAGAACATAAATATCTGGATGACTTGCTGTCCAAACAGTGGAAAGTCCTGCAGAGCTACATGCAGCATGTCAGCTTTAAATAAACAACTGACTCAGACACAAAGGATCTGAAGACGGTTTGATGTCGGGGTGAGTTCTCAGATCCTCACCTGCAAATAAATGAGAACGTCACTGAGATCCAGAAAACTGTCCCTCTTGTCCCTCAATGGCTGCGTTTCGATCACAAATGTTTCTAAAACTTTGTTGGTATTTTGCTCATGTTGAAAAAACACTATTTTGCAATTGCAGTTTTTCCATTAAATAAGAAACGTGATTAAGTTTTTTCACACTCTAAATCATTACAAAATATGAAGCATGATCCTACATCTACTTCCTGTAGTCTTCTTTGTCGCTTCCGCCAGTAGTAACATCCAGTGGTTTATCATGTGACTTGTGTGATACGAAAAAGAGTTTAATTGTAGTTTTTCTGAAATGAAACAATTTCAACACAATCAACAGGCAAAACTAAAACGTTTTTTATTTTTCAAAATTGCTGTATTTCCAATAAGCAAATTTATTTTCAAAATCTCAAAATGTGCAATTATATGTGCAAAGGAATGATGTGAAAATCTATCTTATTTCTTCTATTATTAGTTTTTGTCAGTCTTTATGTTTCAGATTATCAAACAGAAACACATATCAGCCAAAAATAACCCAAATAAATACAAAATGTAATTATTAAATGACGATTTGGAAAGACAAACCTTGATGGGTTGATGACGCCACTTTCAAAGCGTTTAGCTCACTTAGCTTCCCTTAAATTAAATATTGCACATAAGTTCCAACTTGCTAATTTACTCTTTTGCACATTTTCAATAGAATAAAGTTCAGCATTGAGCTGAGTTAGCAACACTCGACAGCAGGTATAAAACTGAAACTGTTTCAGTGAAAGGTCTGTTCTCTATGATCACTTCCTGAACGCTAATAGCATCTAAATGTGAAACAACTGCTAATAAATTGTTAGAGGATGATTTATTACTCTTCACCACAACATAGTAAGTCATTGAAGTTAGCACGTTAGCATTAGCTTCTACCAAACACTATGTTGGTGTAGCGTGTTAGCAGAGCTAATGTTCAGTGCTCTAGCGTTAGCAGAACTAGCTTTTTAGCTAGCCAGCCGAGGGATTAGCATGTGAACATTTTCTATCCAGTAACTGAATATTTTTCCTCCAGAACAAAATTAGAGTGAGAAGAAACACCTGCTAATTTCAGGATTCCTCTGCAGAGGAAATTTATCAGATTCTATTTATTTATGATGATTATAAATATTAAAAACACCATCTAGTATAAAAACAAAAACTGCTCCAGTTTTAACTGGGTTGCTGTGTTTAAGGCCCTGCCTGCAGGATGACGTCTCCTCCATGTGACTCAGTCTGTTGACCTTGGACACCGTCTCTCTTTGTTGTCCAAGATGTGTTTGAGTTCAGCGTTCAGGGCGGCCGTCTGAACACAAACAGGGACAAACATGAATCACTTCTGACTCCCACTCAGGCTGTCAGACCCTGGTTCATACCTGCAGCGGTTTATCTGCAGGTTGGATCCATTAACTTCCTGTTTGGTGAGCAGGCAGGTCATTCGGGTCATTTGGACCGAACAGGGACACAGGGTTTATTCTGATCTGTGAACAGATTTCCTGCACATCTTCCTGCTTATCAACAGATTGTTCTGTTCCTACAAACTCCAGCACTAAGAAACCTGTTTTATTTCAAAATATATGGAGCTAAATTGGGGCCAAAAAGTTTGTTCAAAAGAACAAACGATGAAACTGAATTTTTTTTTTTACAAAACTCAAGAAAAAAATTCTAATCTACTTTTCAGATTTAAGGATTTTTTTTTCAGTTTCACTTTATTTCTTTTGAACAAACTTTATGGCCCCAATTTGGCTCTAAAAAAACAATAAAAATTAGATAAAAAAAGTTAGATTAGTTCTGGAACAGCATAATTAATGAAGTCTTGATCCATATGGCCATCATGTCTTTACCAAACATTAAGTCAAAATGGACATTTTGTTTACCTTAATATCCGATGAGTAAGCAGCAAACAGACTCAAACCGCCTCCCTATAAATGAATGATCCAGAATCAGATGAAAGATATTGTGTTTTGCAGGTTTATCCTCATTCGTTCAGAAGGAAAACTGTTTATAATTTTTTTTATTCATGGTATCTGTTACATTTTATGTTCCTATTGAAAAATAAACCAGAAAAAAGGGAACAAGAAATATTTAATTTTCTAAGTTTTTCTGCAAATCCAACATTTATAAAAAATTAATTCTACAGAAATAAAGTCTTTCAAACATCCATTTGTCTGTGATGGTAAATGAAGATAAAGTTCCTGAAATAAATAGACTTTTAAATAATATCCTAATTTATTGAAAGGTTCTTATGAACAGGATCAGAATTCA
Organism: Poeciliopsis prolifica; assembly: GCF_027474105.1. Taxonomy (NCBI): domain Eukaryota; kingdom Metazoa; phylum Chordata; class Actinopteri; order Cyprinodontiformes; family Poeciliidae; genus Poeciliopsis; species Poeciliopsis prolifica. The sequence goes on from NW_026562377.1 coordinate 1,691,016, forward strand.
AATTAAAGCTACATATATTATGTCTAGTTTCCCTCACTCTCAATGAAAGGTTTGAGAAATTTGCATAAAAGTAGCAAAAGTTGAGAAAGCCTGGAAAACTGCTGACTGAGTTGTAGTTCCAAAAATTGTCCAGAAGATGGCAGCAAACTGGTGTGAAACTTTGAATTTAATAATGGTCATAATGGGGAAACATATCAACTATGATGTATCAAGTTTAAACATAAAGATCAGAGAAAATACAAAACCTGCCCAGAAAATCAGTAAGAAAAGCCCAGAATAAAATACAATAAATTAAGATATTCAGAAGTTCAGTCCAGTTCCTGGAACTATTTGAAGCCAATTGGCTGAACAAAAACTGGACATTGTGCTGCTAACACTTAGCTTTGGTCAAGTGAGAGAATGTAGCAACCCGACCAGAACCTGGTCCGTTAAATAATGAAATGTAACTTAATGAAGCTTCCAGGAAGATCAATTTTCCTCCAGGAATTTTAATAATCGAATCACTGGAGGAATCGTTTCGGCCCTCGTTCCATTGTTCTGATGGCTCTGCTGTTCTGTTCTTTATTTTTCTGCTTTAAATTTAGTCACTGATATTTCAGTTTGTTTTTCTTTCCATCAATGTTTGGATTTTGGGGCATTGATCATTGACTTTGATCAATAAATGCTTCATGCTTTGCTGCTTTTAAGCTGTTATTCTTATGATTCTGTTATGTTCGTTCAAGTCCGTCGGTCCAGAACCAATGAATTCAGCTTTGTTGATGCATCCATCTCTTGTCCCTCCAGGCACCCGGCGTCACTTTGGACCCCAGATCTACAGTCAGAGGTTCAGTCAGCGCCAAGGAAAGTGAATGGTTCCCTCACATTGGCTGCTTTGCGATGCCAGCCAAGATTTCTGAGAGGATTTGAGTTTTCTGTGTTTATTTAGGTTTCTGAGTCAGTTGAGTCTGTGTTGTCCTGTCTAGCTGTTGAGTGATTCCAGCTGTGTCCCATTTCCTTGATTACTTTCTCCTGTAGTTAATCCCACCTGTGGCTGTTTGGTCTGAAGTCGACTCTATTGTCAGTGTCTATTGTGTGTTATTTTTCATTAAACCATCATTTATTCTTCATATCTGGGTCCATCGCAGTCTATGACCTGGAGGCAGTCTATTACCCAGGGGCGGTCTATTAACCGGGGACAGTCTATGACCTGGAGGCAGTTTTTTTTTCTCATGTGACAGAACACAGGACGAGGTTTTAAGAGACCAAAGTTTCTTCAAAAAACCTGAGAACATGAGGAGAGGAAGTTTCCCGGAGCGCTTCCCGTCGATGCTCAGGCTCATGTCCCGCTTCTTCTCCAGCGCCAGCAGCTCCTGCTGCATAAGACTTCAAAATAAGAGCATGACTATTAGAAACCCTGAGAGCGGATAACCAAAACTTCAACACACATGTTGATCTTTATTCAACTGAAAGTTTACAAAGCAGCCAAGTAAATTCATTCTTCTGAAA
>NW_026562377.1:1697500-1705000 GCF_027474105.1 Poeciliopsis prolifica
GCTGGAGCTCAGGTTGGGTTGCTAGGTAACAGCGAGGCGCTCATCTCATGTGACTTTAAAGGAGCAGTGCCATGTGTTTTCCAGGCATAACAAGTAATAATAGTTGCTGTAAAACTGGATATTTATGTCACAAATATGACTGAAAATAAATTTGACTTTGGAATGTAAAATCTTAATATTGGGGCTCTGTCTCTTTAAGAACCTCCTGTTTTTTCTGAAGCTCCGCCTCCAGGAAGTCATCCCAACATGACTCCTATATTGACCCTTTAAGTTTTTTCTACCAGTGTTCTTCTGAGAAGCAGCTCCGAAAACGAGCTTAGCTAATTGCTGCTGGCTAGTTTGAAGGAGCTGAGTGGGGGAGGAGCTTTGACTCCAAGGCGGGGCTTGTTTTTGATGACACAATAATATTAAATACGGTGCCGCCCATTTAAAATCACATTTTTCTATTAATTTTTGAAAGTTCTACATTTTTTCAAGACTGAAAATAGAACATTATCTTTTCTGTTACACAGAAAAATGTTTCTTTTTTATTATAATGTCTAAAGGCTTCAAAGAAGATTCTTAATATTTTTATTTTTCATCTTCACTTTACGTCCAGTGACGTAATTGGCGCGGAATGACTGACAAAAAGGCATTTTTATTTACATTAATGAAACTGAAGGTATTCCACGGTCACTGCAGTTGCCTTCACACACACACACACAAAGACACACACACGCACACACACACACACACACACACACACACGCACACACACACACACACACACACACACACACACACACACACAGAGCAGCTGCTTTGTTCTCGGTTTCAGTCAGCTGCGGCTCACCCGCCTCATTATCTCCTTACATCATGTTAATCCGTCTGACTGCGCGCCATAGTAAGGAGACCGTGCACGCGCACGCGCACAGCTGGACACGTGCACCCACTCCCATTTCATAAACACGCACGAAACCCGTTCGGCACCGAGCCGGTTTCAGTCTGGCCGCGGAGCTCCGTCCGTCCCTCTGGCCGCGGATGGCGGCTGCATTTCGGGCGCGTGTCTGTCGGTGCGGCCGCCGCTGTGGGTGTGATGGTTGCGGACTCACCTTGCGTGTCACCGCCGGATCCTGCGGGATTCTCCTCCTCTAGGCTCTGTGCGTGTCTGAAGGGTTCGGTTGGTTCGGAGAGTCTGTGAGCATCCCGGATCCTCCGCCTTCTGACTCACATCCCCACCATCATCATCACCATCATCACCATCATCACCGCCAGACCCGCTGCTGGTCGCTTCACTCCAACCCTCCTCTTCCTCCTCCTACTCTCCGCTTCATCACCTCCTTCCCCTGGAAAACACAAGAAATAAGTTCGGCTGGGATTCTTTGGGTTTACTTCCAAAATAAAAGCCTTTTTTAACGTTACGTATGAAATAGAATAAGATAAAATAAAAATAGACACAAAAATAATGAATGAGAAAGTCATTTAAGACAACAGTAAGTCTAATCACACAGTAGAAATCAAATAAATGTGCAAAAAAGTCCACATCATTATTATTGAAATACAGAACAGTTGTATTAATAAAATAATAATATTATAATTACATGATTTAAATTGTACATTATTATTATTATTATTATTATTATTATTATTATTATTATTATTATTATTATTATTATAATAATATAGTAATTAGTCATGTGTGCCAGGAACAAAAAAACTAAAGTGTAACTAAAGAGAACTCGGGTTTTATACAACAAATTAAAACATAATAAAAAAAATTGGATCCTAAAATAACATCGTTGATAAGAACTTAAACAGGACTCATTTTCTGACGATACAGAATAATTTGATTAAAAGTTCAAATAAACTGGAAAAAAGTTCTATAAATCACCATAAATGAGTCGCGCGTTCTGGACTTTTATTTTGAAGGCTGTGCGCTGCTGCCAACCGGAAGTCTCACTTTCACCATCCTCCTCTTTCTTGACAAAAATCTATTTTTCCTTCACACCTTCAGCTCAGCAGCGTCACCAGACACGTCAGCAGGAGAGAAAATAGAACAAAATCAAGAAACACGTGAATCAGAGATTTTATTTAAAAGTTTTGTTTTCTAAACAAATAATTTACAAACAGCTGATGTTTCACATGAACTGATATTTTGGTTAAATTAAGCGACGTTCTGCTCATCTCTATTATTATTTATTTGTCATTATTGTAGCGGCTAAAATGCTTCATTCCAGGCTGCTGGTTGCTGTTTCCCATAATGCTTCAGTTTGACTTATGATCAATTCATCTATTATCAGAACAATGTCCATTGTTTTACTATTTCCATTCTGATCCACATAAATTCGACATCAATCCAAACCAAGCACAGTAGAAAACTGTTGCCTCCAGAATCATGGTTGACCTTTAACCCCATCCCCCATCACACTCAGAACTCAAAATTAAATACGCCCCCTGGTGGCGACAAACACAGGAACGGATTAATGCAATTATTATTGTTATTTAGGATTCCCACGTTCGCACAAACAGACACTAAATTAATCAAATAATAAAAAGGGAAACTGTTGGGAGTCATGTTGGATGGTGGAGGAAGATGGCGGCGCTACGCGCTCCGGAGACCGACAGTTTCTTTAACGATTATTTGGAATATTCCCTTTCAATTTACCCAGGTAGTAATACATCTGACACGCGAAACCAAAACGTCTTTCTAAGACGCCAGATAATAACAATTTACCAACAAAATGTCAAGCAACAACAAAGGCAACGTTTTCAAAGGTGCAGCAATGAGAAGTAAATAAAGACATAGAAAACTTCAAGAAATCCTGGAACTATTTCCTTTGCTGCAATACTGGGACTAGTGAACTCCTCCCTTTAATGAACTGCTGTTCTGGAAAATACTGTTTACTGTAAACTTCTGTTTACTGTGGTTGTTTCTGCTGACATCGATGATTTTTGTCAATTCCAATTTTCAGTGAAATTTGTATTGATTTGAAATGCACTGACCTGGTTGTTTTGTTTTATTTGTGGTTTTTGTTTTGTGGGGGGTGAGGAAGGTTTGTATACATATATGTAAAAATTATATTAAAAAAACTTTAATAACAAAAAAGGAAAATTCTTATAAATTTTTGTATTAAAGTGCTACAATCTAATGTTATAAGTTTAAACAAATTTTGTTTAATAATTTACATATTTTTGAAAGATCATTCAACTAAATAGAATAATTTTGCATAAAAATGAACATATGATTGATCGTGATGGTTATTGGAATCCTCTGTCGCCCTCTATTGGTGACAATGGAGAACTACAAGAGCTAAAGAACAGCAGTCAGAAAATGTCCAGTTTAAAGTTTAAAAATTACATTTGCATGAAGCACAAGACATATTAGAAATGTCGATTTCAAGGATGTAATGCCATAAAAGACAGAAAAATTAATTCCTTAGTCTATAATGTGAGAAACTGAAAACAAAAACAGGAAAACTTCTGCTAAATATTGATCCATAGTCCACGATAACGTCCATATTACATATTATAAATCAAAAAACAACTGAAATTGTATTTTAACATAGACGTTAAGTGTAAGATTAACCATTTTATATTTAACTATTCAAAAGGAAAATTATAGTTATTTTGAAACTAAGAAAGATTATCACAGACATGAAAACAGTATTAATTACAACACATTAATAATAAAAATTCAGAGAGAAAGTTACAGGAAATTTAAAAATCAGAACCAAAAAGTAACAAAAACAATTATTAAACCCAACAAGTTTTTAAAAAATTGATTTTTAATGAGAGATAAACATTTTCCAGAAGTGTGTGTTTCACCATTTCTGCCACCAGGTGGCACTATTAAATGCCGGACTGCAACATTTTAGCTCCATCTGGCGGTGGGGAAGTGATATTACAATGATCTAAAAAAAACAGCAGGTTGTTTAAAACGTTTTAAGGCAAAAATGATCAGATTTTGTAAAAATCCGACGATATTTTTATGCTTCTTTGCGATATTTAGACATAAATTTATCAGATTATTTGAGTGAATAGCAGATTAACCTCCCCCCTCCCTTTCCACCCTTTCTTCATCCCTTCTCTTCGTCGCTCTGCTCCTCTTCGTCATTGATCTTCAGCTCGTTTTGGAGTCATGAGGTAAGGACAGACCGCTCCTCATCCTTTCATTTCTCTCCTTCTCTGTCTCGGTTCGGAACAGTCCAGTCGGGCTCGGTTCGGTTCTCCTCCCTGAGGCGGTTCAGACATGAACCGGATTTGTTCAAATATTTGATTCGGACATTTTGAGGTGAAATTGTTTTCCTAAAATAAACGGGAGGAAAATGGATCCCGGATCCCGCTGTTGCTAAGGAGAGTGCGGGATTTTCAGAGAGATGCGGGTTCGACCTGCTTTTCTCCTTCATGCGGGATGATGGAGGATGGATGGATAATGGATGGAGGATGGATGATGAAGGGATGAATGATGGAGAAGCTCATGAATCATAGATGTGGTCAGAAAAAAGCCGCAGCAGCTCAGTTGAGGTCAAATCTCATTTTTCTGCTCCGGTTCCGGTCGGATCCTGTTCGGCGTCAGGTTTTGTCCTCCTCCAGGTCACATTGAGCTGCATGCGGAATCAGGCCGGGTTTTCCGGCTGGCCGCTCATTTTCAGCCCTGCGGTCTGTGCCTGGTGGTACTGGTCGGACTGGGTTCACTGGTCGGACTGGGTTCACTGGTCGGACTGGGTTCACTGGTCGGACTGGGTTCACTGGTCGATTCTGCTGCTGCAGATTCGACCTTTGTGTTCAGGTTTTATGATTTACTTTAATGCTGCTGTTTAGTTGTTGTGCTAAATAACAGATTTTTTCTAATTTATTACAGATTTATGATCATTTCTACAAAATAAATGTAAAATTTCCTCAAAATTTGCTGATATTTTGCATTTTTATGACGAGCTTATCGTCCATTTTAACATCATAAATTAATGCAAATGATTCCAATTTTAATTCGTTACATTTTTCACTTCAATCTTTTCATAAATATAATCTGAATTTAGATTTTTAGAAATGATGAACTCATTTTCCGGGCGGGTCTTTGAGCCATAAAAGCAGAAATAAAGAGTCCAGATTGATGGACCACCTCCAGCTGCAGGGGGCGCCACTGAGCGTCACGTTGCTCCTGGAGCAGAAAGAGGAGCATTAAATACACGGAGTTATGCAAATCTTTAAAAAGCTGCTGCCACGAAAAGCCAAAAAGAAATCAATATGTTTGAATTCATAATAATTAGCTGTGATTAAGCAACGATTGAAACAATCGTTTACTAATTTAGCAATGGATTGACTTTAGTATGGAGAAGTAAATAAGCAATTTGCTGATAGAACAACAGTAATTAAACTGACATTTTTCATTTAAAAGAATAAAAACATTTTTTGTTCTGTAAAAATGTTCTGAGCAGAACTCCTCAGTTTTAACTTCACTCAGTTCAAATTCTGCAACATTAAACATCTTTTCTGTTATTAATCAGTTAATCCATAATCCAATCACCAAATCAAATGATGAGATTTTCACACGTTTATTTTGAATGAAAATTCAGCAGAATGTGGAAAATTTTGATTCAATTAATTGTGAAAATAATTGATTACTCAAATAATTGTCATCGCTGTATTTTTCACCAGAAGATGTGGATTTTAACTCTCTTGCTGACGATCTAAAACTTTACTTTATTCTGATTTATTTTTCGATAAGAGCTGGAATTCCATAGGAGGAAATGTAAATGTTTTGTTCAGGAATCCTCAGGTTTGCATCCAAAAACACCAGAATCTGAGCAGATCCTGCAGGATGGCGCAGGTGGAGGGCGTGGCAGCCGGCAGCTGCTTCTGTTTCCTCCACAAATATCAGGAAATAAATAAATGTTGAGTCAGAACAGAGCCGATCGACTGCATGGAGGGTGAACCGGGCCGGGCGTGCCTGCAGGGAGCAGAGCTGATTGGACTCAATGCGTCTGAGGGGAAAACGCTACCAACAGACAAAATAACATCCTAAACAACATCAGACTGAGCATCAATTATGAACATTTCTGCTCAGGGTCTTATTTCTGTTTTCTGTTGCCGTTAGAGATCGATATCCTGCAGAAGCTTCAGGCTAACAAAGTGATTCACTGAACAGCAAAAGGACAAAATGGAATCAAAATACAGGAAAACCTGCTGATTAAAAAAAATCATTTTTATTTCACTGAGTTCATAAAGTGGAAACTTATGTTGAATTATCCAGTGAAAAGAAGTGCAGTAGCTTGGAGACCCATCAATCCGGAACCCAATGGAGGGATTTAGAAGCACTCTAACGTGACAAAACCTTCAGTTCAAACACCAAAACTCTGGCAGCGTTCAGGTAATTTCTGTTCTGGTTCTGATCCGTGTTGATACTCTGAGGTTCACTAGCATGTTCCTCTCAGAACAGTCTCAACAGAACAGCTATGCAAGCCTCACTTTTCTCCACATAATCAGTTCAAGTTGATGGTTTTGTGCTGTCACAGGTCAAACTACCTGATAAACATTATGCTCACAAACAACACCTAGCTAAAGCACTCCCTGCTTTAGCTAGGTGTTTTGTTTTTTCAGTGTTAAGAGTTAAAAAGTATTTATACATTTGACATTTTAAAGTCTATTTTATTTCAGTTTTCCTTTAGATGCACTAAAAGCTTCAGGAATGAAGACTGCGGATGAGTTTTATAACGTTTTTGACTCTATTACATAATGTGAACTACAATTTAGTTAACAGACATAACAATAATAATCTGGAGAGAACTCCAAATATTCCTTCAGACCTCTTTTTCATTCATCATGATTCAAAAAAGGAACATTTCTCTCTGGACTGTAAAAATGTTATATAATTGTCATATAAAGTGTGTCACCTCTGACCTTTAACCGCCGTCCCTCTGGCCGTTTGACGGTCTGATCGGTCGTGTTGAACGGTTAGATAACCAGGAACAGTTTTAAATGTGATGTTTCTGCATGACCACTCATCAGCTTCTAGTCAATCATCAATTCTAGTGAATCATTTTACTGTCTGACTTACAATATTATGATGCCACCTGTTATTATTTTGAGGAAGAAATTCTGCCAGAAAGAATAAGATAATAGAGAGAGCCCAGGCTAATACAAAGACAAGCTGAAGCGTATTATGTAATGTCTATGAATATAGATTTTATTTTAAAAACCCAGGACTTCGGGGTTTGGAAAAAGGCGCGACTTCCGTCTCAAACCGGAACCGACATTTGTTTACATGTTAGCAACTGGCTAACTTTCGTCAGAGCTGTTAGGCTATAAAATATGTGGGAACTCCAGCTATCAAAGTTTAAATGTGACAATATTGTTTCACTGCAACCTACAGCTCCTGCAGGCAAAATGGCGACTGGAAGAAACGGCTGCATTTCTTCAAGTTTTGCATTTCTTCGCTCTAACACATGCAGCTACTTCACTGACTCAGTTGCTTCGGGTTTTCTTCCGTTGGCTTTTTGTCCACACAATGAAATGAGCACAGAA